>NC_084745.1:20328607-20373607 GCF_033978785.1 Entelurus aequoreus | reverse complement strand
ACAATAAAAGATGTGGAAGACCACATTGAATGATGTGGCGGGCCAAGTTAAAGGATGTGGGAGACCACTTTAAATGACATAGCAAACCACAATAAAGGATGTGACGGACCACATTAAATGATGTGGCAAACAACGTTGAATGATGTGGAAGACCACAATAAAAGATGTGGAAGACCACATTAAATGATGTGGCGCACCACATTGAATGATGTGGTGGGCCAGTTTAAATGATGTGGGAGTCCACAATAAATAAGGTGGCGGACCACATTAAATGATATACGAGACCACATTAAATTATGTGGCAAACCGCATAAAATAATGTGTCAGATCACATTAAACAATGTGGAAGACCAAAATAAAAAAAGTGAAAGGCCACGTTAAATGACATTGCAGACCACATTGAATGACGTGGCTAACCACGTTGAATGATGTGGGAGACCTCGTGAAATAATGTGTTAGATCACATTAAACGATGTGGAAGACTACAGTAAAATATGGGAAAAACCACATTAAATGATGTGGCAAATCACGTAAAAGATATGAGAGACCACATTAAAGGCCTACTGAAATGAATTTTTTTTATATAAACGGGGATAGCAGATCTATTCTATGTGTCATACTTGATCATTTCGCGATATTGCCATATTTTTGCTGAAAGGATTTAGTATAGAACAACGACAATAAAGATTGCAACTTTTGGTATCTGATAAAAAAAAGGCTTGCCCCTACCGGAAGTAGCGTGACGTAGTCAGTTGAACATATACGCAAAGTTCCCTATTGTTTACAATGATGGCCGCATGAAGTGAGAGAGATTCGGACCGAGAAAGCGACAATTTCCCCATTAATTTGAGCGAGGATGAAAGACTTGTGGATGAGTAAAGTGCAAGTGAAGGACTAGTGGGGAGTTGAAGCTATTCAGATAGGGAAGATGCTGTGAGAGCCGGGGGTGACCTGATATTCAGCTGGGAATGACTACAACAGTAAATAAACACAAGACATATATATACTCTATTAGCCACAACACAACCAGGCTTATATTTAATATGCCACAAATTAATCCTGCATAAAAACACCTGCGTGTTTGTTACGCTAGCTCCTAGCTCCTCTGCTAGCTCCTAGCTCCATAGAACACGCCAATACAATTCAAACACCTGATCAACACACACAATCACTCAGCCCAAAAGACCGTTCACCTAACCCAAGGTTCATAAAGCTTATATATTTTTAAAAAGTTACGTACGTGACGCGCACATACGGTCAAGCTATCAAATGTTTAGCAGCCAAGGCTGCATACTCACGGTACCTGATATTCAGCTGGGAATGACTACAACAGTAAATAAACACAAGACATATATATACTCTATTAGCCACAACACAACCAGGCTTATATTTAATATGCCACAAATTAATCCTGCATAAAAACACCTGCGTGTTTGTTATGCTAGCTCCTAGCTCCTATGCTAGCTCCTAGCTCCATAGAACACGCCAATACAATTCAAACACCTGATCAACACACACAATCACTCAGCCCAAAAGACCGTTCACCTAACCCAAGGTTCATAAAGCTTATATATTTTAAAAAAGTTACGTACATACGCAAAAAAAAGTTGCGCACATACGGTCAAGCGATCAAATGTTTAGAAGCCAAAGCTGCATACTCACAGTAGCACGTCTGCGTCTTTGTCATCCAAATCAAAGTAATCCTGGTAAGAGTCTGTGTTGTCCCAGTTCTCTACAGGCGTCTGTGTATCGAAGTCAAAAGTCCTCCTGGTTAAAGTCTCTGTTATCCGAGTTCTTCCATCTTGACTGCATCTTTCGGGAATGTAAACAAAGAAGCGCCGGCTGTGTACTGTTGTTGCTGACTACGTTCGAAAAATACGTCCATTTCGCACCGACAACTTTCTTCTTTGCTTGCTCAGCTTCCTTCTCCATAATGCAATGAACATGATTGCAACAGATTCACGAACACAGATGTCCAGAATACTGTGGAATTATGAAATGAAAACAGAGCTTTTTCGTATTGGCTTCAATGTGGAAGGCATACCCGTGTTCGCCGGGCTACGTCACGCGCATACGTCATCCTCAGAGGCGTTTCGAACCGGAAGTTTAGCGGCAAATTTAAAATGTCACTTTATAAGTTAACCCGGCCGTATTGGCATGTGTTATAATGTTAAGATTTCATCATTGATATATAAACTATCAGACTGCGTGGTCGGTAGTAGTGGGTTTCAGTAGGCCTTTAAGTGATATGTCAGACCACGTTGAATGACATAAAAGACCACTTTAAATAATATGGCAGATGCTCTTGAATGGCGTGGCAGGCCACTTTAAATAAGATGGCGTGGCGGAACACATTGAATAACGTTGTGTGCCACATAAAATGATGTGGCAGGCCAAATTTGGCCCCTGGTTCTTAAGTTTGACACTTGCGGTCTAAAGCCTTTTGCAAACCTGGTTCCTACTAAATTGTGTCATGGTCAGTTTGGGAGTCTAGGTCTATTTCCAGTTTTAGAAATAGCTACTTCTGCCTGATGTAGTTCATAAAGATGACTTAGAAGCAGCAAGATGATGCTTCTTATTGGACAATCTGCTGACCAGACACGGAATATTTCTACAGCACCCGATAGCACAGATCTCCGTCAAAGTCAATATCATCATGCTACGGAAGCAAATTCTACATACCGGACCATTTCCAAAATGTTATCAAATGCTTCTTTAATCTGCCTTTTTCTTCAGATCAACATTCATCAGCAGTTGTTGAGTAATCAAACACAAACAAACACACTAAACCTCTGCAAAATGCACTCAAAACCTTTTGGATTTACAATTTGATCTGAGTCAATAAATCATACTTACACTCAAATTTCCTGGTTTATTCCTTCCTTTCCCATTTTAACCGAAACCAGCACTCAAAAATATAAATGTTTGCGTGTGTTCAAATGTGTTCATAATTTTTTTTTTTTTTAAAACATTAATTTATTTATACTTCTGGGTCTCATTTGCAAGTACTGTACTGTACTATATTACATAGTATGTCGTTGCAATTCCAAGACATTACTCTTTTTTTTTTTTGTTGAGCCCTATTAAGTGTTTCAAACTTTAGGTATTGTACTTATTATGCACCAGCTGTTTGATTGTAACGTGTATCTTAGTTGGAGGTGTTGAAATCGCCATGGAAAATCGCCAATGCTAATTGGTAGCATGTCTATATCAAATCCAAAGTAAATGAGCATTTAGCTAGCACATTTTGAAAGTTGGAACTTTGCTGTAATTTTTAGCACCCTCTTCTTGCTTTGTTGGCATGGAAATTTGTAACATTACCTAGAGGCAGTCTGGCTGAGTCCGCTCTGAATGCTTGACTGCTTGTTTCCCCGTCAAGTGCTTGACCTTACTATACCCTTTCCTTCTTTCTCACTACACTTTTCCTTCTTTTCTACTATGCCCCTCTGCAAAGTTTTGCAGGAACCAGTTGAGCATATTATGTTTAATCATGTTGAAAAAATAGATGTGATCTAAATGTACCGTGTTTTCTGGACTATAAGCCACTAGTTTTTTACTACACTTTGAACCCTGCGGCATATAAAACAGTGCGGCTAATAAGCCATAATGTTTTGAATTTAAAAAAAAAAAAATCATAAAAGACTGAGAGAGACACTGAACGAGTTTACTCACTGCAGGTTGAATGTCTACAAACAGTATTTCCTTCTGCTTAGTGCCTTGAACCGGAAGTACAAGCGCTGTTCCGTCTACTAGTCCTCCATACCGTTTCTACTTGTAGGGATTCTTCATTAATCACTAAGTAAAATGTTGTAATTCATACTTACCATCACATAATAGTAGCATTTGCATGCATATTTGTATGTGCTATTGTAATGTAATAAAGCTAGCGTTGTTTGCATTAGCTAATATGCTAAAACATTTTCACGTGTCTGTCTTAGTATTATTAACTTACAATGAAATTATTTTTGTATTGTTTCAGTTTTGTAAATTCCCCAAAACGTCACCGTGAAGTTATTGAGTCTGTTTAGCTGATCGGAGAGCTAGCATCCACAGCTAGTGGGTCCATGACGATGACTTCTGTTTTGTTTGATCAGCCGTTTTACTGCCGTGTTACAGACACCGTTTGGAAACAATTAAGGTATGTAAATAAACATTTAAAAATATTTCTGTGTAAATAATGACTTTCACAACGTATATATCTGCAGCTTATAGTCTGTTGCGGCGAATATATGGAAAAAAATATTAAAACATTTAGTGGGTGCGGTTTATACACTGGTGCACTCTATAGTCCGGAAAATATGGTACTATGTTATGTCTAAAATGTAATAAATAGCTATATCTAGATCCACACTAAAACATGTTCCAGTGACGGATGCCAGCTAGTGTGGCTGTGCGACGTGGTGTAAACCTCAGTTGCACTGGACAACGAGTTCACAGCCCAGAGCGTTTAGCTCATTGGCCAGCACTGCAGTGGGGATGTGTGATGGCCTATGTGAGCTGAGTGTTGATCCAGTAGTTTTTGCGTCATCATGCAAAACAAACGACAGAAGTGAACTAATATACCAAATCATCTCCAAAATTAAACCTAATGCTCCTTGGAGCCACATTTTTTTTTCTGGATCGACAGTAAAACTGAATGGCTTAGACCAGGGATGTCAAACTGGTTTTCATTGAGGGCCACATCACAGTCATGGCTGCCATCAGAGGGCCGCTTGGAACAACTAAAATGATTTTTTCCCCCATGCATTTAAATAATAAATATTTTTTTCAAACACTGTATAAAAAATCTGTACATTTTACAGTAAAACAACTGACAGTCACCAGAATTTTACTGTAAAATATACAGTGTTTTTTTTTTTTTACAAAATAAAGTAATACAGTAAATGTAAAAGAGTACGGATGGGGTTTTTTTTTACTGCTAATTGTACAATGTGTTTTTTTTTTTACAACATATTAGTGTTTTTTTAATTCTGGCAACTGATCTGCCATTTTTTGGTTTTACTTTACTTTACTTTATTTAATGTTTTTATGTTCTATTGACTTTAGTTATTTATTTTTTATCGTGCTCTCTTTGAGTTGTGTTGTGTTGTGTTTGCTCGTTTCTCTTGTGTTATCTTTTAACCTGCCCATTGTACAACACTTTGGCTACCCCTGTGGTAAATTTTAAATGTGCTTTATAAATAAAGTTGATTTGATTTGATTTGAATTACATTTACAGTAAGACACCAAAATAACCCCCAAAATAAAAACTGGCAGCTCATTCGACATAATCTTACTGTAAAAAAAAAAAAAAAAAAGTAATAGTTCTTGGATTTACAGTTATATGCTATTAAAACCACTGTAAATTTTCATATATATATATATATATATATATATATATATATATATATATATATATATATATATATATATATATATATATATATATATATATACACATATATATATATATATATATATATATATATATATATATATATATATATGTGTATATATATATATATATATATATACACATATATATATATATATATATATATATATATATATATATATATATATATATATATATATATATATATATATGTATATATATATATATATATATATATATATATATATATATATATATATATATATATATATATATATGTATATATATATATATATATATATATATATATATATATATATATATATATATATATATATATATATATATATATATATATATATATATATATATATATATATATATATATATATATATATATATATATATATTTATAAATATATGTATATAGTACAATTTAATGGATAACTTGCTTTGAAATCATACGTCAAACAAGTATTTCTTTGTATTTTGAAAAAAAAAATTGGAAAGTATGATAATATGATATTTGTTGGAGTGTTGGATACTATTAATGTTGAAAATGTTGGGAACTCGCATGGCTGCAGCATTTGTGACCACAAGATGCAGGAACCAGGAGAGTGACAATCAGGTAAGATGATTTTAATTTACTCAAAACAGAGAAGGAAGCAGTCTTGCATGTAACAGTACCAAACAATAGTCAATCCTCGAGCACTGAGCGAGACAAGCATAAATAGAAACATGCTGATTGGCAGCAGGTGTGGACCGGTTGCCAATCAACAGCAGGTGAGGGAAAAAAAACAGCGGGACAAGCAGGAAATGGAAACAAAATAAGAGCACTGATCGGAAATAAACACAAAACAAGGAAGCGACAGAAGTGACAGATCGTCACAGAAAAGGTATGCAATTGAGTGCATTACATTTATTTTTTTTATCAAAATGGAAAAAACTAATACACGTAATAGGAAAAGATAAGGTACTTTACTGACGCAAATTCAGAGCTAATAAAGAGTATACCATTGAAAAGTAATTAATAGGTCCTTATATTTGCACTTATTATGGATCCATACAGCGGATTGACATTAAGATTGAAGGCATCAAAAATAATTGTTTTATTTTATTTTAAAGTACTGTTGTAAGTGAACCAAAGAAATGCTTTGTTTTACTTTCACATTCGGAGCATGCAGAGCGCGACGATGGGGGTTGGCGTGCAAGGTGCCCAGGTGCTCAGCCTCTTGCTGGAGGACACTCTAAGGAAGTCGCCTGAGGGGAGGAAGGTTGGGAGGTAGCGGGGTGGAATCTTCCAATGACTCGTCGGCCACTCTGCCACCTGAGCCACACCGCCCCGAGAGAGCGAGACAAAGAGAAAGAAAGTATCACGCCAAGATGAAGTGTCGTCTGCAGGACTAACCTAACCTAGCGTTAGCCTGCAAGAGGCTTTCATGATAATTAACTGCAGAAGCTAATGCAGCTGCGTAAATACTTTCAAGGGTCATTTGCGACTGTTTTATTTGCCGTGGAGGATCGGATCCACTTTACATGGCAGTCAATCAATGAAAGTACATCAAATAAAAAAACGCAGCACTCCCCAGGAGCTGATACATGCACACGCTCGGGCCAAATACAGTCATGTACAAAAGCCCTTTGGTGTCAGCATTTATTTATTTCCGCACACTTTTTTCTTTTCATTGACTCTCGCGGGCTTGCACATTAGAGCCAACGTCGTTTAATCACATTTTTCACGCCAACAAACACGGGAAAACCGAACAGAGTGTAAATGGTGATAAGCTGGGACATGGCCAGTATTGTTTTTATGTGGGGGGAAAAAACAGGTGGTCCGCCAGATATTTAGGATGAAAACCACAGCATTTTTGCAAAAGCAGGCACAGCGCCACAAATCAGCTGTTTTTCTGGAAGCACCACTTGTTGCTAGGCAGACTTCATAGTGCTCAATCATAACTGGCACATGGCAGCCCCAGGAAAAAAAAACGTACACAAAAGTGAACAAAAACAGAACTAAAAGGCACGTTTATTCCTCAACATTTTCTGCAACAGAGGTCACCGCAAGTTTGTTTAAAGAGTTATTTTTTGCTAGGTAGAGTTGATAGTGCTCAATCATGGGAACCCCAAGAAAAATGGCACCCAAAATTGAGCAAAAACAGCACCAAAGGATCATGAGGTAATTTTGCTGCTCTATATCAACAGAAATCAGTGACATACACTACAATGCCAAAATTATTTGGCCACCTGCCTTGACTCACATATGAACTTGAAGTGCCATCCCATTCCTAGCCCATAGGGTTCAATATGATGTCAGTCCACTTTTTGCAGCTATTACAGCTTCAACTCTTCTGGGAAGGCTGTCCACAAGGTTGCGGAGTGTGTTTATAGGAATTTTCGACCATTCTTCCAAAAGCGCATTGGTGAGGTCACACACTGATGTTGGTCGAGAAGGCCTGGCTCTCCGTTCTAATTCATCCCAAAGGTGTTATATCGGGTTCAGGTCAGGACTCTGTGCAGGCCAGTCAAGTTCATCCACACCGGACTCTGTCATACATGTCTTTATGGACCTTGCTTTGTGCACTGGTGCACAGTCATGTTGGAAGAGGAAGGGGCCCGCTCCAAACTGTTCCCACAAGGTTGGGAGCTTGGAATTGTCCAAAATGTTTTGGGATCCTAGAGCATTCAAAGTTCCTTTCACTGGAACAAAGGGGCCAAGCCCAACTCCTGAAAAACAACCCCACACCTAATTCCTCCTCCACCAAATTTCACACTCGGCACAAAGCAGTCTGAAATGTAGCGTTCTCCTGGCAAACTCCAAACCCAGACTCGTCCATCAGATTGCCAGATGGAAAAGTGTGACTCATCACTCCAGAGAATGCGTCTCCACTTCTCTAGAGTCCAGTGGCGACGTGCTTTACACCACTGAATCTAACGCTTTGCATTGGACTTGGTGACGTATGGCTTAGAAGCAGCTGCTCAGCCATGGAAACCCATTCTATGAAGCTCTCTGCGTACTGTACGTGGGCTAATTGGAAGGTCACATGAAGTTTGGAGCTCTGTAGCAACTGACTGTGCAGAAAGTCGGCGACCTCTTTGCACTATGCGCTTCAGCATCCGCTGACCTCTCTCAGTCAGTTTACGTGGCCTACCAATGGTGGCTGACTTGCTGTTGTTCCCAAACTCTTCCATTTTCTTATAATAAAACCGACTGTTGACTTTGGAATATTTAGGAGCGAGGAAATTTCACGACTGGATTTGTTGCACAGGGGGCATCCTATGACAGTTCCACGCTGGAAATCACTGAGCTCCTGAGAGTGGCCCATTCTTTCACAAATGTTTGTAGAAACAGTCTCCGGGCCAAGTGATTAGGACACCTGATTCTGATCATTTGGATGGGTGGCCAACAACTTTTGGCAATATAGTGTATTTCCCTAGGCAAGTTCCTTGTTGCTAGGCAGACTTCATAGTCCTCAATCATAATTGCCCTATAAGCCAATGATTAAAAAATGTCAAACAACAGCACTGAAGAATTATCAATCAATCAATCAATGTTTATTTATATAGCCCTAATGAGACAAGTTTATTCACACACATTTGCTGCTCTGTGTTAAATAAACAAAAGAGATCCGCACCATTTTTCTTCGAGTTACATGTTGCTAGGCAGACTTCATAGTCCTCAATCATAATCGCCCCATGGAGGCCCCAAGAAAAATGGCACCCAAAATGGAGCAAAAACAGCGCTGAAGGATTATTAAACATGGTATACATACATACTATACACATGTGTTTCTCTATATGACCGTAAATAAGCAACAAATAATTTTTCTTAGACAAGTTACTTGTTGCTAGGCAGACTTCAATCAAAACTGCCCCATAAACCAATGAAGACAACATGTCACCCAGTAGGGACCAAAAACAGCACTACAGAATTATGAGACAAGTTTATTCATGCACATTTGTGACTCGATAATAAATAAGCAACAGAAAAAAAGAAAATAATAATAATAATAAATAAATAAGCAACAGACATCCGTTTTTCTTAGAGTAACTTGTTGCTGGGCAGATTTCCCAGTCCTCAATCATAAAAAAGAAAAAATGGTACCCCATAGGAGGCAAAAGCAATACACGGATTATTGAGACAAGTTTATTCATACACATTCGCTGCTCTGTATTAAATACAAACATACAATTACAGCAATTATAATTACAGCATAATAACTGCAGCATGTCACACAGTCGCTTTTGTCCAAAACGTTAAATGGTCTTGAGCAGGTACAGGCTGCTCTGAAGGCGCTGAAGCGAACCAACCCCAGTGTCCGTATGCTGGCGCTTAGCAGGAAGCGCCCCGAGGCTTGAATATTACATGCTCATTTCTCTTGAAATATATTCATCATCTTTTTTTTCCCCAGTCATAAAAATATGCTTAATAGCTGCATTATCATAATTGTTTTTCTTTTCCCCCTCACCCTCCCGCAAAAAGGCTTGACGTGTCCTCTCAGATACCAAAGAGAAAGACGTGTGCATCGATAGCTAAAACCGGGGATGACGACTGATTTATACATGGGTTGTTGATCTTAATGCAACACGGAAATAGGAGCTCAGAACATGAAGAAACATCCATCATATTTTCAGGACTTATACAGATCCCAAATACAGATCAGCAGGTACCAGAAGGTGAGAAAAGTTGCTTTTGCATAATATTGCGAAACAAAACACCAGATATGTTTTTCCTTATACACACACCATAATAATGTTGAAGCACAGTACAATCCATAGCTTACCAAAGTCATACTAAAACATTTTGATGGATTTTTGAGCGCCGTGTGTAATGTTCTATATTTTCAATGGAACATATAAGATTTTGGTGTTGTTTACTAGAGTCATGTTGCAGTCCACACGTATCGCTTATGTATGACTGCCATTTACTGGTCACACTCATCATTTCACCATATGCCAAATTAAATAGCTTCGAGGTAGGTAAGCACAACCAACATTATTATACACCGGGTTGTAGGGCGCACTGTCGAGTTTTGAGAAAATGAAAGGATTTTAAGTGCGCCTTATAGTCCGGAAAATACGGTACTTACCATGTCATTGTCTTCTCCATTGCCATAAACAGTAGGAACAGAGCCCGCCATGAAAAGTAGTTTGTCGGAATATCCATCCTTAAACTGCCGCAGGCCTCTTCAAAGTGTTTTTTTGCACCACTCAACGCGACTTCTTAACAGTTGAAGGCACATTGACACAAATCACAAAAGTTAAAAGTAAGTACCATATTTTTCGGACTATAAGTCGCAGTTGTTTTGATAGTTTGGCCAGGGGTGCGACTTATACTCAGGAGCGACTTATGTGTGAAATTATTAACACATTACCGTAAAATATCAAATAATATTATTTAGCCCATTCACGTAAGAGACTAGACGTATAAGATTTCTTCGGATTTAGCGATTAGGAGTGACAGATTGTTTGGTAAACGTATAGCATGTTCTATATGTTATAGTTATTTGAATGACTCTTACCATAATATGTTACGTTAACATACCAGGCACGTTCTCAGTTGGTTATTTATGCGTCATATAACGTACACTTATTCAGCCTGTTGTTCACTATTCTTTATTTATTTGAAATTGCCTTTCAAATGTCTGTTCTTGGTGTTGGTTTATCAAATAAATTTCCCCCAAAAATGCGATTTATACTCCAGTGGGACTTATATAGTTTTTTTTTCTTCTTTATTATGCATTTTCGGCCGGTGCGACTTATACTCCAGAGCGACTTATACTCTGAAAAATAAGGTATCTTCTTTCTTCGGATGAGGCTGAAAGTTGTTGTACTGAATTGTGCTGGCTAAAGCAAACCAACAACAGAACATTTTCTTTATTGGGTTTCAACGTGGGCATCTTATTGGAGTACTGTACCACCGCTCGCACATAAATAAAAAATGTCTGACTCGTATGGATAAGCTGCTGATTATCCATATATGGATAATCCAATTGGGGCAAATTCCAAACGGCTCGTTTGGTGAAAGTATGAAGAAAAGCACTTTTTTTTTTTTTTTTTTTAATAAATCAGTAGGTACCATCAGGTTAGAAAAGTTGGTTTTACATAATAGGGCCCCTTAAAGATGTTTCTACATGTCATTGTGGATGATTAGATAGAAAAACAAGGTCCAAACTATTCCAATATCCGCCTCGTACATGCACTTTGAATCACTTCCATGGCGGCCACAGCGTCCTCCGTTTAAGCCCGAGCTCATTTTCAGTGTGATTGGAGCGCAAGCTGATGGGACAGATATATTGCTCTATTAAACACCAGCGTCTGTCTCGCTGGCCCGCAGGAGCCAGAAACATGGCAAGACCTCATCAGAAAACCTCTCCACGCCCCGGCCTATGACTTTTACTAAAGGCCACTTTGGATAAATGTCAAGCCTTCCAAACATTGGTAAACACTTTTACTCGTGATCACATGACTGTACATGGTCAGGTCCTCATGTCGTCGGGAGGGTCCCCGCTTAAACGAACGGATGCTTCCCCCTGTGGGGATATCAATATTTACACAAGGCACTGTGGAGACATGCCCTTTTATTGGAGTCCAAACACTGCACTATGGCTGCCTGCCTACCCAGGCACAGATCCCTTCAGTCACTATGGACAAACCGCAGAAACAAGGACGTAAAATGTAACCTTTGCTAAATTCCGTGGCTCAAGAATGTGCTCTATTTTACGTCGTCAATGGGAAGGAAGTTGTATCTTCCACCTTTAAGTTACCAAAAACAATGAAAAAACAAAGAACTAAACGAAATGAAAAACTGATCAGTCAACGTGCACAAGTATTAACTTTCTTGATGTAGGATGAAGGATGGATCGATAATGTGTTACATCTACCTATTCTTGAGTCAATGTTGCAGTGTAAAAAGAAGCTAATCATCGTAACTGAAAAACTCAGTGTTTGCTGTAACAACAATGCTATCGTGTTGAAAGTGTATAAAGAAGTAAACCACTGCAAGGCCTAAAAATGCCCTGACTTAACTTTTTAAACAATGGACGACGTCTACGATGGCAAAATTATTTTTGTCCCAAAAAAGCCACAAAAAAGCTCAAGAAAAAGTCTATATTTTGAGCGTTAATTGATGTGACGGAGGTATCAACTTAATAGTTCGGTATGGATTTTTGGTCTTTTTGGAAATATTTATTCATATATCATGCATTTTTTCAAATAAGTATTTGTATCTAACTATTTAAAATTAATTTTTAAAAATATATTTGTGCCTTTATTAATAATATGATTTTTGTACCTTACAGTAGGGACGTGAATGTTTGGGCACCTAACCTTTTGATCCGATTCCCATTCCTGGGTTGACGATTCAGAATTGATTCTCGATTCGGGCCGATTTTATTATTTGGCATAATAATTGTAATGAAACTTTTTCAAAAGAGGTCACAGGTTAGAAGAGTTCCTTCTGGTTGCATTGAGACGGCCTAAAAACACCATGAAAGCGCTAAAACATACCGGTGTAGTGAGTTAAATTATTCACCCAAGGAACTTTAGTTATTAGAGTTCCGGTCGGACGGTTTTTTCACGGGACACATTCCGGGTGTTGTTGTTTCCGGATGAGGAGATGCTGCTCCGTTATTGATTTACCGTATTTTTCGGACTATAAGTCGCAGTTTTTTTCATAGTTTGGCCAGGGGTGCGACTTATACTCAGGAGCGACTTATGGGTGAAATTATTAACACATTACCGTAAAATATCAAATAATATTATTTAGTTCATTCACGTAAGAGACTAGACGTATAAGATTTCCTCGGATTTAGCGATTAGGAGTGACAGATTGTTTGGTAAACGTATAGCATGTTCTATATGTTATAGTTATTTGAATGACTCTTACCATAATATGTTACGTTAACATACCAGGCACGTTCTCAGTTGGTTATTTATGCCTCATATATATATTCAGCCTGTTGTTCACTATTCTTTATTTCTTTTAAATTTCCTTTCAAATGTCTATTCTTGGTGTTGGGTTTTATCAAATACATTTCCCCAAAAAATGCGACTTATACTCCAGTGCGACTTATACACTGTATATGTTTTTTTCCTTCTTTATTATGCATTTTCGGCCGGTGCGACTTATACTCCGAAAAATATGGTAAGTAAAGTCTGAATGTCATTAAAACAGTTAGCTCCATCTTTTGACACTTCTTCCACTCCCGTCCGTGCACGCTACACCGCTACAACAAAGATGGCGGGGAGAAGACGCTGCCAAAGGTGAGCCACGTAAATAAGACCGCCCACAAAACGGCGCATCAGGATCGCGACTGTCAGAAAGCGGCTTGAAGATGGTCTGTAAAACATAATCTATGCAACATTTTGACCAAAGAACCACCATTACATGTTATGTAGACCAGTGGTCCCCAACCTTTTTGTAGCTGGGGACCGGTCAACGCTTGAAAATGTGTCCCACGGACCTGGGGGGGGTTACATTTATTTATTTTTCTTTAATAAAGAAATACAATCATGTGTGCTTATGGACTGTATCCCTGCAGACTGTATTGATCTATATTGATATATAATGTATATATTGTGTTTTTTATGTTGATTTAATTTAAAAAAAAAAAAAAAAAAGGTTTTTTTTGTTTTGTTTTTTAAATTTCTTGCGTGGCCCGGTACCAATCGGTCCACGGACCGGTACCGGTTGGGGACCACTGATTTAGACCACAATGAAGTGTTTTACATTCAGAAAAAAAAAAAAAATATGACCCCTTTAGTGCGCCCTATAATCCGGTGCACCTTATATATGAAAAAAGCTTTAAAAAAAATAGACCATTCATCGGCAGTGCGCCTTATAATCCGGTGCGCCCTATGGTACGGAAAATATGGTGCTTCCTCTTATCAATATTTAACTATTATCATTGTTCTAATTAAACACCTCTGGACTCCAACCGCCTCAATCAGTCAAGATTGAGACTAAAGCAATGGAGCCATGTTGGTTTTGTGATGAATTACCAGCTCACTGGATCATTAGACTTGAATTAAATGGAAGCGGAATGCACACAAGCCGGAGATCAGAAGTTACTGGCGTGCTTTAAAGATCACTCGTTATGTGTCTCTCCCATATGTCAGAAGCGAGAGAAGATCATCCGTGCATCCGTTCAGACTGCGACGCCAAAAAGAGGCGGCGAGTCATTGCTATTCCAACAGGAGGGGGAAGAAGATTTGACCACATTACAAGGCCATGAATCTTTTAAAGCTGCTACCTGATATGGAAATAAGCAGGCTGCGGCGCTCTTTCACTTTCAACACAGCTCAAAGTCACTCTGTGTGTGCTTTGAGCGTACATGCCAAAAGTAAGAAAGCACAAGTAGAAGCGGTGCTATAAGAGCTTTAGCAAGCACATGTAGGTCATTCCTCCTCCTCCTCCTCATCATCATCATCCCGCTTCTGCTGGAAATGGAGCCCGATTCAGGATTAGGGGGGCCGTGATTCATTATGACGGAATTTAATTACAGCAGGGGGTGGCCAATGCAGCCCCAGCCTCCTTCCTTTTAGCATATTAGGGTCCCCTTAGCTGGATACTAAATGTATGTGTGTGTGTGTGTGTGTGTGTGTGTGTGTGTGTGTGTGTGTGTGTGTGTGTGTGTGTGTGTGTGTTCTTGTATTCCTGCCCTTCTTAAGACATAAACAAGGAAAAGTACCATCCATATGAGGACCGGTGAACAAGTTAAGACCGAAATCAAGTTCCCGATACGGGAAACCATTGCATCGAATAGAGAATGTGTCATTTGCACCCCTGGTGGTGAAATCTATCAAAATTAGGGTGGTCCCAAAAAGGAAGGATTTTTCAAATTGACTGTGTGTCGGTTTTAAAAGTGCTCCCCCTCTGGTCAACATATGCAATAACAAGTGTGTGTAGGAAATTGAAATGTGCCCCCTTTGGCCAAAATTAGTTAAAATAAATAAATAAATATGTATATAGAGACATACTGTAATAACTTGAAGTGAATAATGAAGATTAAGAACCAATTACAAACAAAAAATTCAAAACAAAAAAAAATAACTAAAAGCTGTCTTTTTCTCACAATGTGTCGACTTTTTTTTTTATAAAACTGCGAACCATTTCTCATATCATTTCAATATTTTACCATAAACGTATTACTTTTTTATGTAAAATTATTGCTTTTTATTGCAAAATGGTGTCATATAAAATTTTGACTTTTATCGCAATATTGCCAATTTTACTGACATTTTTTGTAAGTAAGTAAAATTAGGAGTATTATTATAACACTGCCAAAATGTTGAAGTTTTCTTATAAAATTGTTACTTTTGTCGAGTAAAATTGCGACTATTTTCATAAAATTGCCAAAATTTTAAGCTTTTCTTGTAAAAAAGCGACCGTTATTGAGTAAAATTCCAACTTTTATCATAGTATCGCACAAACATTCAGTTTTTCTTGTAAAATTTTGACTTGCGTTGAGTAAAACAAGCTTTTTAATATTTGCATAGTATGTATATATTATTAATGTTGTAAATACAAATCTTTATATATTTAGAAAGGCTGGTCCTAAAGAGGTAGGCATTTTCAGAGGTCTCAAGCAAGTAACAAATACAAGAATGTATGTGTGTGTGTGTGCGTGCGTGCGCGTGTGTGTTCGTGTTCTTGTATTCCTGCCCTTTTTGAGACATCAACAAGGAAAAGTACCGTCCATATGAGTACCGGTGAACAAGTTAGGACCGAAATCAAGTTTCCGATACGGAAAACCATTGCATCTAATAGAGAATGTCTCATTTGCACCCCTGGTGGTGAAATCTATCAAAATTAGGGTGGTCCCAAAAAGGAGGGATTTTTCAAATTGACTGTGTGTCAGTTTTAAAAGTGCTCCCCCCTCTGGTCAACATATGAAATAACAAGTGTTTGTAAAAATTTTAAGTGTTTCCCGTTTGGACAACATATGTAATAACAAGTGTGTGTAGGAAAATGAAATGCGCCCCCTTAGGCCAAAATTAATAAAAATAAATAAATAAATACGTATATAGAGACATACTCATACATAAATTGGTTAAAAACCAATTACCAACAAAAGATTTAAAAAAAAAAAAATAATAAAAGCAGTCTTTTTGTCACAATGTGTCGACTTTTTGCTCAAAAAATTGCGAACAATTTCTCATATTATTTCTGTTTCTGTAATATTGCAATATTTTCTCGTAAACGTATTATTTCTTTTATGTAAAATTATTACTTTTTATTGCAAAATGGTGACATTTGTCATATAAAATGTGGACTTTTATCGCAATATTGCCAATTTTACTGACATTTTTTGAGTAAAATCATGACTTTTGTCATAATTTTGCCAAGTAAAATTATGAATATTATTATATTGCCAAAATGTTGAAGTTTTCTTATAAAATTGTGACTTTTGTCGCATAAAATTGCGACTTTTTCATAAAATTGCAGAAATGTTAAGCTTTTCTTGTAAAAAAGCGACTGTTATTGAGTAAAATTCCAACTTGTATCATAGTATCGCACAAATAATCAGTTTTTCTTGTAAAATTTTGACTTGCGCTGAGTAAAAGAAGCTTTTTAATATTTGCATAGTATGTATATATTATTAATGTTGTAAATACTAATCTTTATATATCTAGAAAGGGTGGTCCTAAAGAAGTAGGCATTTTTCAGAGGTCTCAAGAAAGTAACAAATACAAGAATGTGTGTGTGTGTGTGCGTGTGTGTGTGCGTGTGTGTGTGTGTGTGTGTGTGTGTGTGTGTGTGTGTGTGTGTGTGTGTGTGTGTGTGTGTGTGTGTGTGTGTGTGTGTGTGTGCGTGTGTGTGTGTACGGAACCTTCCTCCTCCAGGTCACTTGAGCACAGCTGCAATTTGGACTTGTTTACATGTGCTCTCACACAAATAAAAGCAGATTAAGCAGAGTAATCATGTTAGGCTGAGAAAGTTGCCTAACTCGTTTATGTCATTTCCACAGCACTTTGCCAAAAAAAAAAAAAAAAAAACTAGCACCACAAAAACACGGAGCTTCAGAAAACACAGAAAATTAATTTACTTTTAGGGGCCTCCATTTTCTGTTAATGATGGGTTTCATTTTGGAGACTGTTTATATATTATGCAAACCATATAAATATTTACATTGGGGTATAAGTATAATTAGTCTGGAGCCTATCCTAGCTTCATTCGGCCGGAAGGCGGGGTACACCCTGGACAAGTTAAAGAGTGTAAAGAGTGACTAAAGGGTGTTAGTTCATGTCGAGAGGGCTCCCATAATGTTGACAAATGTATTTAGAAGGCAGTAAACGGGTTTTTTTTATTTATTTCTAGCTAAGGAAATACCAGATTTATAAAATAACGATTCCTACATCGCAGGAATTAATTTATCGCAGTCATGTCCAGATATATTTTTAACTATTGATGTTGTATTTTACTAGCATGTATTAATTCAAATATCCATTTTTTTAACTGCTGGAGAGCAATGATTCTTTTTGCGACATGTTGCAAAATGATTATCATTACCGTGTTATATTTTTTTTCATGACATACTTTCCATCATGGTTTTACTACCTGACAGAAAGGCATGCACGGCCCATTTTAAACACCCTCTTACGTTACCAAATATGGTTCCCCTCCTCCATAAAGGTCGCTGCTCCATTTGTAGAAGTCAGAAAAGGCTGGCTAACACAGTAAGTGGAAATCTGCATTGGTGAGCAATCGCTGTGAGTACTAACGGTTGTGAGTAAAGCGTGGTCACGTTGTGTAAATCGTAAATAAAAACATATTACAATGATTGGCAAATCCTTTTCAACTTATATTCAATTGAATAGACTGCAAAGACAAAGTATTTTATGTTCGAACCGAGAAACTACATTTTTTTGGGGCAAATAATCATTAACTTTTAATTTAATGGGAGCAACACATTGCAAAAAAGTTGGCACAGAGGCATGTTCACCACAGTGTTACATGGCCTTTCCTTTAAACAACACTCAGTAAACGTTTGGGAACTGAAGATACCAATTTGTTAAGCTTTTCAGGTCGAATTTGTTCCCATTCTTGGGGTCTCCATTGTGGTATTTTAGGTTTCATAATGCGCCGCACAAATACGTGTTTGAAGAGCATTTTTCAACTTTCTTTTTTCTCAGTCTTTTTCGCCACTTGTGCCAGCTTTTTTGATACATATTGCAGGCATCAAATTCCAAATGAGCTAATATTTGCAAAAAAATTAAGTTTTCTAGTTCGAACGTATGGTATCTTGTCTTTGCAGTCTATTCAATTGAATATAGGTTGAAAAGGATTTGGACAAGCGGTAGAAATTAGATGGGATGGAAGAATTTGCATACTAATCATTGTATTCTGTTTTTATTTACGATTTACACAACGTGCCAACTTCAAATTCAGAACAGATACCATAAAACACCGGTACTCATTACAAGGGATGTATACCGAGTACTGGCATTTTTAATTAGGTCAGTCCATGAGGACCGTGAAGATTCTGGACCAACAATATAGCTATTGGTATTTTTTATTCAAGTTGACTGACGTGATTATGACACATTGAGTTCAGCTGCTGCTACACATTAAAGTCAGCTGACAAATAAGGAAGCAACACCACACAAAAGTTTGTACAACAATATTCCTCCACAAAGGTTCCTCAAAGTCACGCACGCTGTGTCAATTTGAAGTGGAGTCACGGCCGCCTTTTATCAACCGTCCTCCTAGCCATCCATTCATCCACAGGACATTATTAATCCACTCAAAAAGATGAACAATTGAGGTATAGTATAAAGTCACTTTGAAGCAAGATAGCAACCACTTACAAATAGACGGAGTAGATATTGAAAGGGTAAAAGAAAACACATTTTTTGGGTTTATCGGTATTGTTTTTTTTATTATCGGTATCGTTTTTATGTCTATTAAATTAAAATAAAAAACACAAGATACACTTACAATTAGTACACTAACCCAAAAAACCTTCTTCCCCCACTCATTCACACTCATTCACACAAAAGAGTTGTTTCTTTCTGTTATTAATATTCTGGTTCCTACATTATATACAGTGTTGGGTTAGTTACTGAAAACCAGTAACTAGTTACAATTACTAGTTACTTTATTTCAAAAGTAACTCAGTTACTAACTCAGTTACTTACACCAAAAAGTAATGCGTTACTGTGAAAAGTAACTATTTAGTTACATCTTTTTTTCCCCTTTTTTTTAAGGCTCCCATTAATGCCCTTTTAGCCTTCATTTCAGTACTGTTATTGCACTGGAGAATAATACAATCTGTTGATCAACTTGACATGCATTTGCATCACTGAACTCAGAAAGCAATGTGGTCTACATACAACATACAAAGATATGTTTCAAAGGGCCAATTTATTTCAGGCCAGAAAAAATTGACAAAACTATTTTAAAATTCTGCAACATAATGGCACTTTAACTTTAACTCTAAGTAGATAGGATCTTTGATCCAAGACACAATTTACATTTAACTAAAATGTTATTTTCTTTATGCTCGACAAAAGAAAAGTATTGAGAATGTCTCCATGTTAAAAAACTCGACTTCTGGCTTCACCATGATGTCTTGTTAGTTGTTATGAGAGTAGCGTATGTGTGTGTGTGTGGCCCTTTAAGATATGACAACATGTGAGGTGAGTGACGTCAGTGAGTGAGTGGGCGAGAGAGGTGAGGGAGCGGCGACAGTGAGTGCGTGCAGGTGTTCTAGCTTGGTGGATGGCTGCGTCCAAAAAAGTCACAAAGTTGCAACAAACCGCCGGTCTCGTCATTCACCCTCAGCTGTAAAGACCCTCTTCCGGGTAAAGTGGAGGTTGTTAGCCCCGAAGTACGGCTCTGGAGGAACGTCTCCCCTGCAGGGAGGCGTGCTTTCCCTCACCCACAGAAAGCACACCTCTTATTTTCCACCGGAGCGCTCCAATAAAACACACTCAGATCTTCTGTTTCTAGCCGATACTACATAAAAATAACGTAAAATAACGCAGTAACGCATCATGCAGTAACGGTAACTGAGTTACTGCATATAAAAAATAACGCGTTAGATTACTAGTTACCGCCGAAACTAACGGCGTTACAGTAACGCGTTACTTAGTAACGCGTTAGTCCCAACACTGATTATATATCAATATATATCAGTACAGTCTGCAGGGGATACAGTCCGTAAGCACACATGATTGTGCGTGCTCCTGGTCCACTAATAGTACTAACCTTTAACAGTTAATTTTACTCATTTTCATTAATTACTAATTTCTATGTAACTGTTTTTATATTGTTTTACTTTCTTTTTTATTCAAGAAAATGTTTTTACTTTATCTTATTTTATTTTATTCCTTTTTTTAAAAATGACCTTATCTTCACCATACCTGGTTGTCCAAATTAGGCATACTAATGTGTTAATTCCACAACTCTATATATCGGTATCGGTTGATATCGGTATCGGTAATTAAGAGTTGGACAATATCGGAATATCGGACATCGGCAAAAAAGCCATTATCAGACATCCCTAGTAATAATAGATGATAAAATGAACTGGAAATCTCATGTAGAAATTATACAACATAAAGTAGCAAGAAATACATCAATAATAAATAAAGCTAAACATGTTCTAGACCAAAAATCACTTCATATTCTCTACTGCTCACTAAAGTTACCATATCTGATGTTATTGTGTAGAACTATGGGGAAACAACTACAAATGTGCGCTTCATTCACTAACTGTGTTACAAAAAAGATCAATTATAATAATACAAAATGTTGGATATAGAGAACATACAAACCCTTTATTTATTGAATCAAAAATATTGAAATTCAACGATTTGGTGCATTTGTAAACAGCTAAAATTATGTACAGAGCAAACTATAACCTGCTACCCAAGAATGTACAACAATTCTTCTCAACAATAGGGGAAATATAACCTTAGAGAAAAATCTCATTTGAAACATTTGTATGCTCCTACAACACTTAAAACCTTTAGCATATCAGTAGGTGGCTATTTTGAAGAAACTACAATACAGCGCCCCCCGCGACCCCGAAGGGAATAAGCGGTAAAAAATGGATGGATGGATGGATAGAATACAAAACATGTTTTCAGTTATTTCACCTTTTTTTTGTTAAGTACATAACTCCACATGTGTTCATTCATAGTTTCGATGCCTTCAGTGACAATCTACAATGTAAATAGTCATGAAAATAAAGAAAACAGATTGAATGAGGAGAAGGTGTGTCCAAACTTTTGGGCTGTACTGTACATCCCTACTCATTATACATCCTTGCACTGACAACTTGCGTAACAGAATTGATGAAAAAAAGGGTCAAAATAATCCACAAAATCAAAGCCCTCGGTGGGCTCGTTCACACACACACACGAGCACGACGTCATACGATTTATTGCTAATCGCTCCTAATAAGCCATGCTAAAAGAAAGACAAAACACTGGATTAAAGCAGAAATAAAAGCAATATGGCTCAGCCATATAAAGACAAAGAATGTGAAATTACCTTGATCAGGCTCATTGGGTTAATAAAGCAGTCCTGCAATAGATTAGATTGTCCCTGCTGAGTGCGTATAAATCATTAATACTCATTTCCGTAAAATGGGTTATTGCCAAAAGTAGAGTGGTGTAAAATGTTTCATCCCCCGGCCACATTTTGCAACGTGACATCGACGAAAGTCAGCTGGGTTTTTCTCCTCAGACGGAATGAAAATGAAACGATTCTTCCTTGCTCACCCCGACAGGCAGAAAGGTGTTTGACCAAAGAATGACAGGTAAAAAGGTCACCCGACTCGTTTTTTTGTTTTTTTTGGTCTATCTTTTTAAAAAAACACGTCATGTCTCCAGGCCAACCTGTTATCCACTTTGTAGCGCGCAAATACAGATATTTTTCTTCTTTTACAATACCCTCCACACAGGCTGCAGACCCTAGCTGAATTATTCAACAGCCAGACCTGTTGGGGCTGACGAAAATCCAATACATCAGCAGTTCAGGAAACTTCAGTGGCAAACACACGTGAAGCCTCAGCACCCAAAAAAAAAAAAAAAGCACATAAAAGGAGGCAGGCGGAAAAGTTTAAATAAAACTATTTCTCCGGCTGCCTTGAGAGTGCTTTAATATTTCATAAGGGGAATATTGCTTGTACATACAAACGCCAAAGGGGAACCTCTGTTTTGGAACAAGATATCATGGGATCAATGCTTGTTGCAAGAGGCGGGACGAGAAGTTTGTTAAAAAACATTACATGATGAGCACAGGGACGGGTACCGAATTTAATATATTTTTAGGCATCGACCGAATTTGTCGTCACTATAGACAGTGATTTTAAACTTGACAAACAAGACAAACAAGCGTTTTAAAGGCCTACTGAAATGAATTGCTTTTATTTAAACGGGGATAGCAGATCCATTCTATGTGTCATACTTGATCATTTCGCGATATTGCCATATTTTTGCTGAAAGGATTTAGTAGAGAACATCGACGATAAAGTTTGCAACTTTTGGTCGCTGATAAAAAAAGCCTTGCCTGTACCAGAAGTAGCGTGACGTCACAAGTTGAAAGGCTCCTCACATCTCCCCATTGTTTACACCAGCAGCGAGAGCGATTCGGACAGAGAAAGCGACGATTACCCCATTAATTTGAGCCAGGATGAAAGATTCGTGGATGAGGAACGTGAGAGTGAAGGACTAGAGTGCAGTGCAGGACGCATCTTTTTTCGCTCTGACCGTAACTTAGGTACAAGCTGGCTCATTGGATTCCACACTCTCTCCTTTTTCTATTGTGGATCACGGATTTGTATTTCAAACCACCTCGGATACTATATCCTCTTGAAAATGAGAGTCGAGAACGCAAAATGGACATTCACAGTGACTTTTATCTCCACGACAATACATCGGCGAAGCACTTTAGCTACGGAGCTAACGTGATAGCATCGTGCTTAAATGCAGATAGAAACAAAATAAATAAACCCCTGACTGGAAGGATAGACAGAAAATCAACAATACTATTAAACCATGGACCTGTAAATACACGGTTAATAATTCCCAGCTTGGCGAAGCTTAACAATGCTGTTGCTAACGACGCCATTGAAGCTAACTTAGCAACGGGACCTCACAGAGCTATGATAAAAACATTAGCGCTCCACCTACGCCTGCCAGCCCTCATCTGCTCATCAACACCCGTGCTCACCTGCGTTCCAGCGATCGACGGAAGGACCAAGGACTTTACCCGATCATCCGTGCGGTCGGCGGCTAGCGTCGGATAGCGCGTCTGCTATCCAAGTCAAAGTCCTCCTGGTTGTGTTGCTGTAGTCCGCCGCTAATACACCGATCCCACCTACAACTTTCTTTTTTGCAGTCTTCATTGTTCATTAAACAAATTGCAAAAGATTCACCAACACAGATGTCCAGAATAATGTGGAATTTTAAAATGAAAACAGAGCTTTTTTGTATTGGATTCAATGGTGTCCGAATACTTCCGTTTAACTATTGACGTCACGCGCATACGTCATCATACATAGACGTTTTCAACCGGAAGTTTAGCGGGAAATTTAAAATTGCACTTTATAAGTTAACCCGGCCGTATTGGCATGTGTTGCAATGTTAAGATTTCATCATTGATGTATAAACTATCAGACTGCGTGGTCGGTAGTAGTGGGTTTCAGTAGGCTTTTAAAATCGTGTTTTAATCATCTTCGTCTTTTAGCAAAAGTAAAACCGTTTTTATCTTTTAACCTTTTTGAACAAGTCGTGCATGCTTTTATTTCAAGTCGCCTGGACTACTGCAATGCACTTTACGCTGGCATTAGCCAAAAAGCTCTCTCCCGGTTGCAGTTAGTCCAGAACGACTTTCAACAGGGGCCAGGAAACGTGAGCATATAACCCCAATTCTTGAGACTTTGCACTGGCTCCCTGTTCATTTTAGAATTGATTTAAAAATAGTTGCTGTTTGTTTTTAAAGCTTTACATGGACTGGCACCTCAGTATATCTCGGACCTCATCCAAATGTACACTCCTGCGCGCGCTCTGAGGTCCGAGAGCCAGCTCCAGCTCGTGGTGCCCAAGACCAGACTTAAAACCAGGGGAGACAGGTCCTTCTCTGCGGTCGGCCCTAAGCTCTGGAACACTCTGCCCCTCCATATTCCAACTGCTCCCACAGTGGAGTGTTTTAAGTCTCGTCTTAAAACCCACTTTTATTCTCTGGCTTTTAACACTACGTGAGTTGTGTGGTCCTCTGTGTTTTTACATTTTGATTTCTATTTAATGTTTTAATTGGTTTTACCCTTTAAAATCGTTTTTAATCATATTTATTTTTATATTGTTTTTATATCGGTATTATATATATATATTTTTTGTTTTGTTTTTACAGTCATTGGTGGAGCTAACGGTAATATTTGAATATTGTTTTTAATATTGTTGTGCAGCACTTTGAGAACATTTTTGTTGTTTAAATATGCTATACAAATAAAGTTGATTGGATCGGGTATAGATTCACGTAAAATCAAACGGTGCCATATTTCTATACCTTTGTTGCATGTGATGTCACTTCGGGTTTCAGACTTGTTACGTCCGGTTGCAGACTATATAACAGTCAGTCGGCATTCAAGGTGGACTCAGTCGAACACTCTCTAAATCAGGGGTGTCAAAAACTAATTATAGATTGGGGGCTACATGGAGAAAAATATACTCCCAAGTGGGAGACTGGTAAAATCACGGCACGATAACTGCAAAATAAAGACAACTTCAGATTGTTTTCTTTGTTTAAAAATAGAACAAGGACATTCTGAAAATATACAAATCATAATGTTGTTGTTTTTTTTTACACTTACATGTTGCGGTCAATAGTATTCTACCTTTGTTTGTCGTTATTTATACTTTCTGAATAAATGATGTGATAATGTTCATCAGTCAACTCAACTAAATTGTTATTTATAACTGCCACCTTGCTTTATAACGTATCAGAAAATATATACGCTTGCTCACGCATTAGCACATGCACGGGTACATCATGAATGTGTCATAAAATCAGTGCAATCGCTCCTCCTGCCTGTTAATTATAACTGCCACCTTGCTTTATAACGTGTCAGAAAATATATACGCTTGCTCACGCATCAGCACATGCACGGGTACATCATGAATGTGTCATAAAATCAATGCAATCGCTCCTCTTGCCTGTTACTTATAACTGCCACCTTGCTTTATAACGTGTCAGAAAATATATATGCTTGCTCACCCATCAGCACATGCTCGGGTACATCATTTTAATTTTCCTGAGGGAACTCTCCTGAAGGAATCAATAAAATACTATCTATCTATCTATCCATCTATCATGAAAGTGTCATAAAATCAATGCAATCGCTCCTCCTGCCCGTTAATTATAACTTCCACCTTGCTTTATAATGTGTCCGAAAATATAAACACTTACTCACCCATCAGCACATGCACGGGTACATCATGAAAGTGTCATAAAATCCATGCAATCGCTCCTCCTGCCTGTTAATTATAACTGTCACCTTGCTTTATAACGTGTCAGAAAATATATATGCTTGCTCACCCATCAGCACATGCACGGGTACATCATTAAAGTGTCATAAAATCATTGCAATCGCTCTTCTTGCCTGTTAATTATAACTGTCACCTTGCTTTATAACGTGTCAGATAATATATATGCTTGCTCACACATCAGTACATGCACGGGTACATCATTTTAATTTTCCTGAGGGAACTCTCCTGAAGGAATCAATAAAATACTATCTATCTATCTATCTATCTATCTATCATGAAAGTGTCATAAAATCAATGCAATCGCTCCTCCTGCCCGTTAATTATAACTGCCACCTTGCTTTATAATGTGTCAGAAAATATAAACACTTACTCACCCATCAGCACATGCACGGGTACATCATGAAAGTGTCATAAAATCAATGCAATCGCTCCTCCTGCCTGTTAATTATAACTGTCACCTTGCTTTATAACGTGTCAGAAAATATATATGCTTGCTCACCCATCAGTACATGCACGGGTACATCATTTTAATTTTCCTGAGGGAACTCTCCTGAAGGAATCAATAAAATACTATCTATCTATCTATCTATCTATCATGAAAGTGTCATAAAATCAATGCAATCGCTCCTCCTGCCCGTTAATTATAACTGCCACCTTGCTTTATAATGTGTCAGAAAATATAAACACTTACTCACCCATCAGCACATGCACGGGTACATCATGAAAGTGTCATAAAATCAATGCAATCGCTCCTCCTGCCTGTTAATTATAACTGTCACCTTGCTTTATAACGTGTCAGAAAATATATATGCTTGCTCACCCATCAGTACATGCACGGGTACATCATTTTAATTTTCCTGAGGGAACTCTCCTGAAGGAATCAATAAAATACTATCTATCTATCTATCTATCTATCGATCTATCTATCTATCATGAAAGTGTCATAAAATCAATGCAATCGCTCCTCCTGCCCGTTAATTATAACTGCCACCTTGCTTTATAATGTGTCAGAAAATATAAACACTTACTCACCCATCAGCACATGCACGGGTACATCATGAAAGTGTCATAAAATCAATGCAATCGCTCCTCCAGCCTGTCAATTATAACTGTCACCTTGCTTTATAACGTGTCAGAAAATATATATGCTTGCTCACCCATCAGTACATGCACGGGTACATCATTTTAATTTTCCTGAGGGAACTCTCCTGAAGGAATCAATAAAATACTATCTATCTATCTATCTATCTATCTATCTATCATGAAAGTGTCATAAAATCAATGCAATCGCTCCTCCTGCCCGTTAATTATAACTGCCACCTTGCTTTATAATGTGTCAGAAAATATAAACACTTACTCACCCATCAGCACATGCACGGGTACATCATGAAAGTGTCATAAAATCAATGCAATCGCTCCTCCTGCCTGTTAATTATAACTGTCACCTTGCTTTATAACGTGTCAGAAAATATATATGCTTGCTCACCCATCAGTACATGCACGGGTACATCATTTTAATTTTCCTGAGGGAACTCTCCTGAAGGAATCAATAAAATACTATCTATCTATCTATCTATCTATCATGAAAGTGTCATAAAATCAATGCAATCGCTCCTCCTGCCCGTTAATTATAACTGCCACCTTGCTTTATAATGTGTCAGAAAATATAAACACTTACTCACCCATCAGCACATGCACGGGTACATCATGAAAGTGTCATAAAATCAATGCAATCGCTCCTCCTGCCTGTTAATTATAACTGTCACCTTGCTTTATAACGTGTCAGAAAATATATATGCTTGCTCACCCATCAGTACATGCACGGGTACATCATTTTAATTTTCCTGAGGGAACTCTCCTGAAGGAATCAATAAAATACTATCTATCTATCTATCTATCGATCTATCTATCTATCATGAAAGTGTCATAAAATCAATGCAATCGCTCCTCCTGCCCGTTAATTATAAGTGCCACCTTGCTTTATAATGTGTCAGAAAATATAAACACTTACTCACCCATCAGCACATGCACGGGTGCATCATGAAAGTGTCATAAAATCAATGCAATCGCTCCTCCAGCCTGTCAATTATAACTGTCACCTTGCTTTATAACGTGTCAGAAAATATATATGCTTGCTCACCCATCAGTACATGCACGGGTACATCATTTTAATTTTCCTGAGGGAACTCTCCTGAAGGAATCAATAAAATACTATCTATCTATCTATCTATCTATCTATCTATCTATCTATCTATCTATCTATCTATCTATCTATCTATCTATCTATCTATCTATCTATCTATCTATCTATCTATCTATCTATCTATCTATCTATCTATCTATCTATCATGAAAGTGTCATAAAATCATTACAATCGCTCCTCCTGCCCGTTAATTATAACTGCCACCTTGCTTTATAATGTGTCAGAAAATATAAACACTTACTCACCCATCAGCACATGCACGGGTACATCATGAAAGTGTCATAAAATCAATGCAATCGCTCCTCCTGCCTGTTAATTATAACTGTCACCTTGCTTTATAACGTGTCAGAAAATATATATGCTTGCTCACCCATCAGTACATGCACGGGTACATCATTTTAATTTTCCTGAGGGAACTCTCCTGAAGGAATCAATAAAATACTATCTATCTATCTATCTATCGATCTATCTATCTATCATGAAAGTGTCATAAAATCAATGCAATCGCTCCTCCTGCCCGTTAATTATAACTGCCACCTTGCTTTATAATGTGTCAGAAAATATAAACACTTACTCACCCATCAGCACATGCACGGGTACATCATGAAAGTGTCATAAAATCAATGCAATCGCTCCTCCAGCCTGTCAATTATAACTGTCACCTTGCTTTATAACGTGTCAGAAAATATATATGCTTGCTCACCCATCAGTACATGCACGGGTACATCATTTTAATTTTCCTGAGGGAACTCTCCTGAAGGAATCAATAAAATACTATCTATCTATCTATCTATCGATCTATCTATCTATCATGAAAGTGTCATAAAATCAATGCAATCGCTCCTCCTGCCCGTTAATTATAAGTGCCACCTTACTTTATAATGTGTCAGAAAATATAAACACTTACTCACCCATCAGCACATGCACGGGTGCATCATGAAAGTGTCATAAAATCAATGCAATCGCTCCTCCAGCCTGTCAATTATAACTGTCACCTTGCTTTATAACGTGTCAGAAAATATATATGCTTGCTCACCCATCAGTACATGCACGGGTACATCATTTTAATTTTCCTGAGGGAACTCTCCTGAAGGAATCAATAAAATACTATCTATCTATCTATCTATCTATCTATCTATCTATCTATCTATCTATCTATCTATCTATCTATCTATCTATCTATCTATCTATCTATCTATCTATCTATCTATCTATCTATCTATCTATCATGAAAGTGTCATAAAATCATTACAATCGCTCCTCCTGCCCGTTAATTATAACTGCCACCTTGCTTTATAATGTGTCAGAAAATATAAACACTTACTCACCCATCAGCACATGCACGGGTACATCATGAAAGTGTCATAAAATCAATGCAATCGCTCCTCCTGCCTGTTAATTATAACTGTCACCTTGCTTTATAACGTGTCAGAAAATATATATGCTTGCTCACCCATCAGTACATGCACGGGTACATCATTTTAATTTTCCTGAGGGAACTCTCCTGAAGGAATCAATAAAATACTATCTATCTATCTATCTATCGATCTATCTATCTATCATGAAAGTGTCATAAAATCAATGCAATCGCTCCTCCTGCCCGTTAATTATAACTGCCACCTTGCTTTATAATGTGTCAGAAAATATAAACACTTACTCACCCATCAGCACATGCACGGGTACATCATGAAAGTGTCATAAAATCAATGCAATCGCTCCTCCAGCCTGTCAATTATAACTGTCACCTTGCTTTATAACGTGTCAGAAAATATATATGCTTGCTCACCCATCAGTACATGCACGGGTACATCATTTTAATTTTCCTGAGGGAACTCTCCTGAAGGAATCAATAAAATACTATCTATCTATCTATCTATCTATCTATCTATCTATCTATCTATCTATCTATCATGAAAGTGTCATAAAATCAATGCAATCGCTCCTCCTGCCCGTTAATTATAACTGCCACCTTGCTTTATAATGTGTCAGAAAATATAAACACTTACTCACCCATCAGCACATGCACGGGTACATCATGAAAGTGTCATAAAATCAATGCAATCGCTCCTCCTGCCTGTTAATTATAACTGTCACCTTGCTTTATAACGTGTCAGAAAATATATATGCTTGCTCACCCATCAGTACATGCACGGGTACATCATTTTAATTTTCCTGAGGGAACTCTCCTGAAGGAATCAATAAAATACTATCTATCTATCTATCTATCTATCATGAAACTGTCATAAAATCAATGCAATCGCTCCTCCTGCCCGTTAATTATAACTGCCACCTTGCTTTATAATGTGTCAGAAAATATAAACACTTACTCACCCATCAGCACATGCACGGGTACATCATGAAAGTGTCATAAAATCAATGCAATCGCTCCTCCTGCCTGTTAATTATAACTGTCACCTTGCTTTATAACGTGTCAGAAAATATATATGCTTGCTCACCCATCAGTACATGCACGGGTACATCATTTTAATTTTCCTGAGGGAACTCTCCTGAAGGAATCAATAAAATACTATCTATCTATCTATCTATCTATCGATCTATCTATCTATCATGAAAGTGTCATAAAATCAATGCAATCGCTCCTCCTGCCCGTTAATTATAAGTGCCACCTTGCTTTATAATGTGTCAGAAAATATAAACACTTACTCACCCATCAGCACATGCACGGGTACATCATGAAAGTGTCATAAAATCAATGCAATCGCTCCTCCAGCCTGTCAATTATAACTGTCACCTTGCTTTATAACGTGTCAGAAAATATATATGCTTGCTCACCCATCAGTACATGCACGGGTACATCATTTTAATTTTCCTGAGGGAACTCTCCTGAAGGAATCAATAAAATACTATCTATCTATCTATCTATCTATCTATCTATCTATCTATCTATCTATCTATCTATCTATCTATCTATCTATCTATCTATCTATCTATCTATCTATCTATCTATCTATCTATCTATCTATCATGAAAGTGTCATAAAATCATTACAATCGCTCCTCCTGCCCGTTAATTATAACTGCCACCTTGCTTTATAATGTGTCAGAAAATATAAACACTTACTCACCCATCAGCACATGCACGGGTACATCATGAAAGTGTCATAAAATCAATGCAATCGCTCCTCCTGCCTGTTAATTATAACTGTCACCTTGCTTTATAACGTGTCAGAAAATATATATGCTTGCTCACCCATCAGTACATGCACGGGTACATCATTTTAATTTTCCTGAGGGAACTCTCCTGAAGGAATCAATAAAATACTATCTATCTATCTATCTATCATGAAAGTGTCATAAAATCAATGCAATCGCTCCTCCTGCCCGTTAATTATAACTGACACCTTGCTTTATAATGTGTCAGAAAATATAAACACTTACTCACCCATCAGCACATGCACGGGTACATCATGAAAGTGTCATAAAATCAATGCAATCGCTCCTCCTGCCTGTTAATTATAACTGTCACCTTGCTTTATAACGTGTCAGAAAATATATATGCTTGCTCACCCATCAGTACATGCACGGGTACATCATTTTAATTTTCCCGAGGGAACTCTCCTGAAGGAATCAATAAAATACTATCTATCTATCTATCTATCGATCTATCTATCTATCATGAAAGTGTCATAAAATCAATGCAATCGCTCCTCCTGCCCGTTAATTATAAGTGCCACCTTGCTTTATAATGTGTCAGAAAATATAAACACTTACTCACCCATCAGCACATGCACGGGTACATCATGAAAGTGTCATAAAATCAATGCAATCGCTCCTCCAGCCTGTTAATTATAACTGTCACCTTGCTTTATAACGTGTCAGAAAATATATATGCTTGCTCACCCATCAGTACATGCACGGGTACATCATTTTAATTTTCCTGAGGGAACTCTCCTGAAGGAAGCAATAAAATACTATCTATCTATCTATCTATCTATCTATCTATCTATCATGAAAGTGTCATAAAATCAATGCAATCGCTCCTCCTGCCCGTTAATTATAACTGCCACCTTGCTTTATAATGTGTCAGAAAATATAAACACTTACTCACCCATCAGCACATGCACGGGTACATCATGAAAGTGTCATAAAATCAATGCAATCGCTCCTCCTGCCTGTTAATTATAACTGTCACCTTGCTTTATAACGTGTCAGAAAATATATATGCTTGCTCACCCATCAGTACATGCACGGGTACATCATTTTAATTTTCCTGAGGGAACTCTCCTGAAGGAATCAATACAATACTATCTATCTATCTATCTATCTATCTATCTATCTATCTATCTATCTATCTATCTATCTATCTATCTATCTATCTATCTATCTATCTATCTATCTATCTATCTATCTATCTATCTATCTATCTATCTATCATGAAAGTGTCATAAAATCAATGCAATCGCTCCTCCTGCCCGTTAATTATAACTGCCACCTTGCTTTATAATGTGTCAGAAAATATATACAATTGCTCATCCATCAGCACATGCACGGGTACATCATGAAAGTGTCATAAAATCAATGCAATCGCTACTCCTGCCCGTTAATTATAACTGACACCTTGCTTTATAATGTGTCAGAAAATATATACGCTTGCTCACCCATCAGCACATGCACGGGTACAACTTGAACGTGTCATAAAATTAATGCAATCGCTCCTCCTGCCTGTTAATTATAACTGTCACCTTGCTTTATAGCGTGTCAGAAAATATACATGCTTGCTCACCCATCAGTACATGCACGGGTACATCATTTTAATTTTCCTGAGGGAACTCTCCTGAAGGAATCAATAAAATACTATCCATCTATCATGAAAGTGTCATAAAATCAATGCAATCGCTCCTCCTGCCCGTTAATTATAACTGCCACCTTGCTTTATAATGTGTCAGAAAATATATACAATTGCTCACCCATCAGCACATGCACGGGTACATCATGAAAGTGTCATAAAATCAATGCAATTGCTCCTCCTGCCTGTTAATTATAACTGTCACCTTGCTTTATAACGTGTCAGATAATATATATGCTTGCTCACACATCAGTACATGCACGGGTACATCATTTTAATTCTCCTGAGGGAACTCTCCTGAAGGAATCAATGAAATACTATCTATCTATCAATCTATCATGAAAGTGTCATAAAATCAATGCAATCGGTACTCCTGCCCGTTAATTATAACTGCCACCTTGCTTTATAATGTGTCAGAAAATATATACAATTGCTCACCCATCAGCACATGCACGGGTACATCATGAAAGTGTCATAAAATCAATGCAATCGCTACTCCTGCCCGTTAATTATAACTGACACCTTGCTTTATAATGTGTCAGAAAATATATACGCTTGCTCACCCATCAGCACATGCACGGGTACAACTTGAACGTGTCATAAAATTAATGCAATCGCTCCTCCTGCCTGTTAATTATAACTGTCACCTTGCTTTATAACGTGTCAGAAAATATATATGCTTGCTCACACATCAGCACATGCTCGGGTACATCATGAAAGTGTAATAAAATCATTGCAATCGGTCTTCCTGCCTGTTAATTACAGCTACCGCCTTGCTTTATAACGTGTTAGAAAATATATAACCTTCCTCACCCATCAGCATCATGAACGTGTCATAAAATCAATGCAATCAATCCTCCTGCCTGTTAATTATAACTGCCACCTTGCTTTATAACGTGTCAGAAAATATATACGATTGCTCACCCATCAGCACATGCACAGGTACATCATGAAAGTGTCATAAAATCAGTGCGATCGCTCCTCCCGCCAGCTAATAATTTATACTTTGCCTGTTAATTACAACTGCCACATTGCTTTATAACGTGTCAGAAAATATATACGCTTGCTCACTCATCAGCACATGCACGGGTACATCATGAACGTGTCATAAAATCAATGCAATCGCTCCTCTGGCCTGTTAATTATAACTGCCACCTTGCTTTATAACATGTCAGAAAAAATATACGCTTGCTCACCCATCAGCACATGCACGGGTACATCATGAATGTGTCATAAAATCAGTGCAATCGCTCCTCCCGCCAATTAATAATTGATACTTTGCATAGGAGTGTGGGAGATAAAGGGCCAGGAAGTAATCCACAGTTTCAGTAATACAGACTTGTGTGATGAAGTGATGGTGGACATATAGGACGTTGTAGAGCAGCGTGAGTGTGGAGATAAACACATTGTTGGAGTAGAATGGAGTATTATTTGATACAGCTCTTGGAGGTGTACTTAAGTGGACACAAGGAGGCAAGGCCTCAGCGGGACTTCATCCGACTCTGACAGAAAATGAGAGTGTAAACAATGGCCGCTCACCGGGCCCCCCCGGTCTCATCTCGTCACGTCTGCTATAAAGTCAGGCCTCTCATCCGACTTTGATTCCCGGCGCTCACATGAAGGCTTTTCCCTGCATCCCCGCAGTCCCCCAAGATGCCAACCATGAGCTCCTCCTTCTGTGATCTCTGCTCCCTGGGTACCCTCCCCTCCCCCACCCTGCATGTCAGCCTGAATCACCCTCCTCATCCTCCTCAACGTGCTGCTCTCAGCACTCCCCAGCTGCGAGTTGGATGCTATTGAGACTGACCTTTGCCGCCACGCCACGCCCGCCATGATTGTAACCCTTTTGACAGTCCGCGTCCGACGGGAATGCTAATGAAGCGGCGTTACGATCAGTGGCGTTATTATATCCTTGAATAAAGCTAATTACTGTCACAACACGTCACCGCCGTCTGGATGCGGGGTCATGACAGGCGAGCGACTCGGGATCGTAAACATATTTACGGCCTCTGCCGTAAATATAATCATCCATCAGAGGCGGGAGTTTAAAAGTGGATTCATGAAGCGGCAATGTTTTAATAGCCTTGTCACCTTATGTCAAAATAAAAGCATGGAGCGGCGACGTATCTCAGCCAAAACAACGCATAGACGACTGCTACTCAGGTCCAGGTTACAATTTCCTGACTTCAAAAATCATTTTAAAACTATTTTACGCAAAAATTAAGTAAGGGGAGCAGTGAGCAGCAGCCACGCTCGGGAACCATTTTGGTGATTTAACCTCCAATTCTAACCCTTGATGATGAGTGCCAAGTGGGTCCCATTTTTATAGTCTTTGGTATGACTCGGCCGTGGTTTGAACTCAAGACCTACCAATCTCAGGGCGGACACTCTAACCACAAGGCGACTGAGCATGGCATTGATCATGATATTGATCATAATCGACTGATTTCCGTGGAAAGGTATGTGATCGGCAAATGCCAGTTAATAATTTCCAATGCCAATAACAAAAGTTTATATTAGGGTTGCACGGTATACAGGCACTAATAAAGTACCCTGGTACTAATTACTGTATTTTCCAGATTATAAGGCGCAAAACTCGACAGTGCGCCTTATAACCTGGTGCGCCTAATGTACGGAATAATTCTGGTTTTGCTTGCCGACCTCAAAGCTATTTTATTTGGTACACGGTGAAATGAAAAGTGTGACCAGTAGATGGCAGTCAAACATAAGAGGTACACTACCATTCAAAAGTTTGGGGTCACCCAAACAATTTTGTGGAATAGCCTTCATTTCTAAGAACAAGAATAGACTGTGGAGTTTCAGATGAAAGTTCTCTTTTTCTGGCCATTTTGAGCGTTTAATTGACTCCACAAATGTGATGCTCCAGAAACTCAATTTGCTCAAAGGAAGGTCAGTTTTGTAGCTTCTGTAACGAGCTAAACTGTTTTCAGATGTGTGAACATGATTGCACAATAATAAATAATAATGATAAATGGGTTATACTTGTATAGCGCTTTTCTACCTTCAAGGTACTCAAAGCGCTTTGACAGTATTTCCACATTCACCCATTCACACACACAGATGGCGGGAGCTGCCATGCAAGGCGCTAACCAGCAGCCATCAGGACAAGGGTTTTCTAATCATCAATTAGCCTTCTGAGCCAATGAGCAAACACATTGTGCCATTAGAACACTGGAGTGATAGTTGCTGGAAATGGGCCTCTATACACCTATGTTGGTATTGCACCAAAAACCAGACATTTGCAGCTAGAATATTCATTTACCACATTAGCAATGTATAGAGTGTATTTCTTTAAAGTTAAGACTAGTTTAAAGTTTTCTTCATTGAAAAGTACAGTGATTTTCCTTCAAAAATAAGGACATTTCAATGTGACCCCAAACTTTTGAACGGTAGTGTACGTGTAGCCTGCAATATGACTCAAGTAAACACCACCAACATTTGATATGTTCCAAGGCATGTTATGTAGACCACAAGGAAGTGTTTTACATTAAGAAAAAAATATATATAATATGACTCCTTTAATGCGCCTTATAATCCGGTGTGCCTTAGGTATGAAAAGGGATCGAAAAAAGACCATTGATCGGCAGGGCGCCTTATCATCCGGAAAATACGGTAATTAAAAACGGTACTATACTGCCTCTGAAAAATACCGGTACTTTTTTTACGGACATGACGGCGCGGTGTCGTCACGTCGCGGCATTGCTTGTAATACGAACAAAGGTGAGAAAACAGAAGAAGAAGAATGAACATATTTTGGGTTAAAAAACTAACAATAGTGTTGAAGCTATAAAAACTGAAGCGCCGTTCTGCAAGCGGTGCTTCAAATAAGAGAACTTGTCTAGTATGTTCTCTATCTTATTTGATGCCAGAATTGTTCTTTCATTGCAATAAGAAACACATTTTTAATGTATCATACAATTTCCTGTTAAAATAAAGCCAATAATGACAGTTTATTGTGGGCCCCTTTATTTTCTCTGCTAGTCACTGGAGAAAAGCGCTATATAAATACAGTTCACTTCTCATGCATCCTCCCTGTTGCCATTTCTAATAGAAAGACTTAGACTTAGACAAACTGTATTTATCCACAAGGGAAATTGTTCCACGCAGTAGCTCAGTTACAAAGGATGGAAAGGGTAATGGAAAGGATAATGCAGGTATAAAGTAGACTAAAAATGTACCATAGTAGCAATATGAACTATAACATATATTTATTATTTACACTTTATAAACAGTATATAATATATACTTATATATTATATTATATTATATTTTTATATAATATATACAATATATAACAATCCCAATTACCATGTACAATATTACTGTAGCACATAGTTCGAACTTATATCTGTCAGTTGACGGGGAGAAGACGGAGTCGAAGTCGAGCCATGTAAATAAAGCCGCCCACAAAACGGCACATCCTGAAGAGACGGTCAGAAATTGACTTGAAGATGGTGTGTAAAACATAATCTATGCAATAATTTGACCAAAGAACCACCATTACATGTTATGTAGACCACATAGAAGAGTTCTAAATGTAGAAAAAAAATCATGATACGTCCCCTTTAGGCAAATCAAAGTAAAGTTTTACCACAAATTCAATATTGCTGTGGTCTGTCTGCACCTTTAACTGGATATTAACTGGATACTCACCAAAATGTTCATCTTTGGCTCATGTCACACCTGTACTCCAATTAAAGTTGGTTCAAATTTGCTCGCAATAATAATTTAATGTTGATTATAGCGGGGGTTCCCTAACCTTTTTGACCTCAGTGCCCAATTTTTCCACTAAATAGGGGCCCGGACCCCACTCTAATATTAACACCGAATCAGTAGTCTTACTCTTGATTTGAATTGTATTAAGTAATTTTATCTAACATGATACTTACACCTTCTCACATGATATGAAACCATGTGTTAATCAAAAATATTATTATCAAGGTTTAGGTAAGGCTTGTTACAAAAAAATACTAATCAAAATACTGCAAAAGAAGGAAAACTGATCAAAAATAATAAAAAAATAAATTTACACACGATTACGCAGTGCAACAATAAATACATTTGAACTAAATTAATAATACATATATTTTTAAATAAACTGTTGGTAAAATTTGAGTGCAAATGAAAATACAGCTTCACAACTTTAGTCATTATTTTTGCGCTTAATGAACTTCTGTAAGACTTTAGCACCAGTCTTATTTTTGTTTTAGATTGTCATTACTGCCACAAGTGGTGGACAAGTTTGTTACAAACGAGTACTGCTGCAACCCTTATTGGCCACGGCTGAGAAACAAACACTTTTTTGTGGCCCTCTAGGGGGCGCTCCATGGTTAAGAACCGCCAGATTAAAGTGCATAGCTGAATGCACATGGTTGTTATACCCCAGTTCTACAGGAGGCAGTGATGCGCATAACATATACACATACACACATATACATATACACTACCGTTCAAAAGTTTGGGGTCACCCAAACAATTTTGTAGAATAGCCTTAATTTCTAAGAACAAGAGTAGACTGTCGAGTTTCAGATGTAAGTTCTCTTTTTCTGGCCATTTTGAGCGTTTAATTGACCCCACAAATGTGATGCTCCAGAAACTCAATCTGCTCAAAGGAAGGTCAGTTTTGTAGCTTCTGTAACGAGCTAAACTGTTTTCAGATGTGTGAACATGATTGCACAAGGGTTTTCTAATCATCAATTAGCCTTCTGAGCCAATGAGCAAACACATTGTACCATTAGAACACTGGAGTGATAGTTGCTGGAAATGGGCCTCTATACACCTATGTAGATATTGCACCAAAAACCAGACATTTGCAGCTAGAATAGTCATTTACCACATTAGCAATGTATAGAGTGTATTTCTTTAAAGTTAAGACTAGTTTAAAGTTATCTTCATTGAAAAGTACAGTGATTTTCCTTAAAAAATAAGGACATTTCAATGTGACCCCAAACTTTTGAACGGTAGTGTACATATAACAAACACTATATTGCCAAAAGTATTTGGCCACCTGCCTTGACTCACATAGACTTGAAATGCCATAGGGTTCAATATGATGTCGGTCCACCTTTTGCAGCTATTACAGCGTCAACTCTTCTGGAAAGGCTGTCAACAAGGTTGCGTAGTGTGTTTATAGGAATTTTCTACCATTCTTCAAAAAAGCGCATTGGTGAGGTCACACACTGATGTTGGTCGCGAACTGGCTTTCAGTCTCCGTTCTAATTCATCCCAAAGGTGTTCTATCGGGTTCAGGTCAGGACTCTGTGCAGGCCAGTCAAGTTCATCCACACCAGACTCTGTCATCCATGTCTTTATGGACCTTGCTTTGTGCACTGGTGCACAGTCATGTTGGAAGAGGAAGGGGCCCGCTCCAAACTGTTCCCACAAGGTTGGGAGCATGGAATTGTCCAAAATGTTTTGGTATCCTGGAACATTCAAAGTTACTTTCACTGGAACTAAGGGGCCAAGCCCAACTCCTGAAAAACAACCCCACACCATAATTCCTCCTCCACCAAAGTTCACACTCGCCACAATGCAGTCCGAAAAGTAGCGTTCTCCTGGCAACCTCCAAACCCAGACTCGAGGAAATTTCACGACTGGATGTGTTGCACAGGTGGCATCCTATGACAGTTCCAGGCTGGAAATCACTGAGCTCCTGAGAGTGGCCAATTATTTCACAAATGTTTGTAGAAACAGTCTCCATGCCTAAGTGCTTGATTTTATACACCTGTGGCCGGGCCAAGTGATTAGGACACCTAATTCTCATCATTTGGATGGGTGGCCAAATACTTTTGGCAATATAGTGTATGTACTGTAAAGTTCAAATTTGAATGACAATAAAGGACGTCTAAGTCTAACACATGTCTGCCATCAATAAAATGAATTTGGATCCACATATTTCTTCATTTTCTACAAAGTTATGTTTGCCAAAACACTAACCGACAACATATGCATCGTATTGTGCTTGGTGGAGGTAAAAGGATAGTTGGGTCACAATTGATGCTGCTTAACTGACGCGAGCATTCCTTCAGCCAGTTTTCAGTCATCGGGCACAAATCAAAACAAGCCACAATGTCAGGAAAGTTCATTTGTGTTACGAAATGATGGCTAACGACCGAATGAATGCAGAGCGCGAGCAGCGTGTTTCCCCAAGTTGACAGCGAGATTATTCACGTGCAGACTTCAGGTAAGACAAAGGGACACATGTGTGAACCGCAGGCGGCTCAGTCCAGCATCAGCGGCGCTCCTTAAAAAAACACTTCTGGAGGAGCACGTGCACAAAGCAGCTTAGCCCTGTTGGGATAAGCAGGGACGTCCGCAGGGAGAAGCAAGCAAGCTGCTGCCGCCTCACCTGCACGTACCTCTCAGCGCCGCTGTCACACAGGGAAGTGGTGCACCTCGCCACAGGCCGCCGCACGAACACAGATGCTCGCCTCTCGGGTTTTAAACCCAGCACGCATCCTTGTAGGACTGGAAGGGGAGTTGGACCACTCCTCATTTTTGCTCGTTTGAATGTGGATTTTAATTGAAGTGTATCCCACTTGGGATGGGCACTGAGAAAGTACATTTCCCTGATCAATGATTGGGAAAATTAAGATCATTTAGAGCGGAATGGCGAAGCCTGAGGCTCAGAACTAAATGTCTTCACATTCAGACACACAAAGCTACATTACTTAATGAAGTTCAGTATACTGATTACGAAATACAACAGACAATTCTGTAATTACATTTGCCGAGGAGTTTATTTAGGCCGGTATTTTGAAGCAGGCAATAAGCGGACAGATGACATTTCTGAAACTGTAAAACTCATATGCACCAACTTATTTTTATCAACAGTAACTAAAATGTTTTTATTATTATTATTATCATCATCAATAATTCAGTAATAAGTATATTGTTGTATTGTTAAATGTACACTACCGTTCAAAAGTTTGGGGTCACATTGAAATGTCCTTATTTTTGAAGGAAAAGCACTGTACTTTTCAATGAAGATAGCTTTAAACTAGTCTTAACTTTAAAGAAATACACTCTATACATTGCTAATGTGGTAAATGACTATTCTAGCTGCAAATGTCTGGTTTTTGGTGCAATATCTACATAGGTGTATAGAGGCCCATTTCCAGCAACTATCACTCCATTGTTCTAATGGTACAATGTGTTTGCTCATTGGCTCAGAAGGCTAATTGATGATTAGAAAACCCTTGTGCAATCATGTTTACACATCTGAAAACAGTTTAGCTCGTTACAGAAGCTACAAAACTGACCTTCCTTTGAGCAGATTGAGTTTCTGGAGCATCACATTTGTGGGGTCAATTAAACGCTCAAAATGGCCAGAAAAAGAGAACTTTCATCTGAAACTCGACAGTCTATTCTTGTTCTTAGAAATGAAGGCTATTCCACAAAATTGTTTGGGTGACCCCAAACTTTTGAACTGTAGTGTATACTAATTTTCTATGCATGTATTTACTATTTAATAAATAATTAAGAACATATCCAAACTAAAATGTATTTAATTGCCTTTATAATTAATATTATTAAGGTATGTAATATTATTTCTAATTTATTTTTAATACATTGTTCTGTTCTTATGTTTTAATTAATTATATTTAATCAATGCCATTAATTTACTATTTGTACTCCATGGCTACAAATAACAAGGGAGTTCTTGCAGAGAATGGGAAAATTGGTGGGAAAAACACTTCTTTTTTTTTTCGAAATGTGAATTCAAGACACTGTTTACATTAAAAAAGCATCATAACCAATGTTGTATTAGCGGTAATGAGCAAACTGCTGAGTCGGCATTAGTTGCGCAGAGGAGTTACTCGTAAACCATCGTACGACAAGTGCAATATGCATGACTTTCACTCCAACAGCTGAGAGGAAACATGTTAAAGTGCATGCAGAGTTACAAAAAATGTGCCTGACATATCTCAACTGCAGCTAATGTAATTTTGATATAAATAGATATATATATATTCATATGATATATATATACAAAACCCAAAACCAGTGAAGTTGGCACGTTGTGTAAATCGTAAATAAAAACAGAATTCAATGATTTGCAAATAATTTTCAACCTATGTTCAATTGAATAGACTGCAAATACAAGATATTTAATGTTCGAACTGGAAAACTTTGTTATTTTTTGCAAATATTAGCTCATTTGAAATTTGATGCAGCAACATGTCTCAAAAAAGCTGGCAAAAGTGGCAACAAAGACTGAGAAAGTGGAGGAATGCTCATCAAACACTTATTTGGAACATACCACAGGTGAACGGGCTAATTGGGAACAGGTGGGTGCCATAATTGGGTATAAAAAACAAAGTTTCTTTGTACTTGTGCAATGACAATAAAGACCTACCTATCTATCTATCTATCTATCTATCTATCTATCTATCTATCTATCTATCTATCTATCTATCTATCTATCTATCTATCTATCTATCTATCTATCTATCTATCTATCTATCTATCTATCTATCTATCTATCTATCTATCTATCTATCTATCTATCTATCTATCTATCTATCTATCTATCTATCTATCTATCTATCTATCCATCTAAAAGCAGCTTCCATGAAATGCTCAGTCATTCACAAACAAGGATGGGGCGAGGGTCACCACTTTGTGAACAAATGCGTGAGCAAAGTGTCAAACAGTTTAAGAACAACATTTCTCAACGAGCTATTGCAAGGAATTTAGGGATTTCACCATCTACGGTCCGTAATATCATCAAAAGGTTAAGAGAATCTGGAGAAATAAGCGGCTAAGCCCGTGACCTTTGATCCCTCAGGCGGTCTTACATCAAAAACCGACATCAGTGTGTAAAGGATATCACCACATGGGCTCATGAACACTTCACAAAACCACTGTCAGTAACTACAGTCCGTCGCTACATCTGTAAGTGCAAGTTAAAACTCTACTGTGCAAAGCCAAAGCCATTTATCAACAACACCCAGAAACGCCGCCGGCTTCGCTGGGCCCGAGCTCATCTAAGATGGACTGATGCAAAGTGGAAAAGTGTTCTGTGATCTGACGAGTCCACATTTCAAATTGTTTTTGGAAACTGTGGACGCCGTGTCCTCCGGAACAAAGAGGAATTAAGAATCATTACAAGTAAGAATCGATTCTAAAATCTACTACTATTTATAGTCACGGTGGGGAGTGGGGGGACTGTTTTCTTCTTCTTAGGGGGTGCATAACAGAAAATATTTAAGAAGCACTACTTTAAAGGCCTACTGAAACCCACTACTACCGACCACGCAGTCTGATAGTTTATACATCAATGATGAAATCTTAACATTGCAACACATGCCAATACGGCCGGGTTAACTTATAAAGTGCAATTTTAAATTTCCCGGGAAACTTCCGGTTGAAAACGTCCATTTATGATGACGTTTGCGCGTGACGTCAATGGTTGAAGCGGAAGTATTCGGATACATTGTATCTCAATACAAACAGCTCTGTTTTCATCACAAAATTCCACAGTATTGTGGACATCTGTGTTGGTGAATCTTTTGCAATTTGTTTAATGAACAATGGAGACTGCAAAGAAGAAAGCTGTAGGTGGGATCAGTGTATTAGCGGCTGCTGCAGCAACACAACCAGGAGGACTTTGACTTGGATAGCAGACGCGCTATCCGACGCTAGCCGCCGACTGCATCGATGATTGGGTGAAGTCCTTCGCCGCGCCGTCGATCGCTGGAACGCAAGTGAGCACGGGTGTTGATGAGCAGATGAGGGCTGGCGTAGGTGGAGTGCTAATGTTTTAATCATAGCTCTGACGAGGTCCCGTAGCTAAGTTAGCTTCAATGGCGTCGTTAGCAACAGCATTGCTAGGCTTCGACAGGCGGCACAGCATTAACCATGTAGTTACAGGTCCAGTGTTTGGTTCGGTGTCTCCTGATAGTAGTATTGTTGATCTTCTGTCTATCCTTCCAGTCAGGGGCTTATTTCTTTTGTTTCTATCTGCATTTAAGCACGATGCTATCATGTTATCTCCGTAGCTAAAGTGTTTCACCAATGTATTGTCGTGGAGATAAAAGTCACTGTGAATGTCCATTTCGCGTTCTCGACTCTCATTTTCAAGAGGATATAGTATCCGAGGTGGTTTAAAATACAAATGCGTGATCCACAATAGAAAAAGGAGAAAGTGTGGAATCCAATGAACCCTTGTACCTAAGTTACGGTCAGAGTGAAAAAAGATACGTCCTGCACTGCACTCTAGTCCTTCACTCTCACGTTCCTCATCCACAAATCTTTCATCCTCGCTCAAATTAATGGGGTAATCGTCGCTTTCTCGGTCCGAATCACTCTCGCTGCTAGTGTAAACAATGGGGAAATGTGAGGAGCCTTTCAACCTGTGACGTCACGCTACTTCCGGTACAGGCAAGGCTTTTTTTATCAGCGACCAAAAGTTGCAAACTTTATCGTCGATGTTCTCTACTAAATCCTTTCAGCAAAAATATGGCAATATCGTGAAATGATCAAGTATGACATAGAATGGATTTGCTATGCCCGTTTAAATTTTTAAAAAAAATCATTTCAGTAGGCCTTTAACATCTTAAGACCAATAAGTCATTCTTTTACTGTTGAACTTGATTGCACAGCAAACTAGTCGGGTGTGATAAGAGTGTTTTCTGCCTTGCGGATACAAATATTAAATCAATCCTACTCCACATTGTCAGCATAACTCTCAACACCCCAAACAGCCACAAATTCCACCCTTTTCAAAACCTTGCCTTTTCATACTGGAATCTTCTGGTAATTTTCTGTGACATCCACACTGTACAGGGCTTTGATTCCCTGCTCATTTTTCCCACGCCAAGCTTCTTTTTTATTAATCTTGAAAGAAAACTAATTTGCCTGTGCCCTTGCAAATACCCAGGCGCCATTATAAGGCGCAATAAGTCCAGACATTTAATAAAAATGTTTTTTTTTGTATTCAAAGAGGCTCGGCGCATCAACAAAAACCGGCATGTCACCTTCCAGAAGCTGGTGTCAAAGTGCGGAGAGGATGCGCGGCGCACAATTAACACAGTGATGCTTTTCAAGTGGCGTGTGGACCAGACAGTAATCACATTCCGTTGTGTTCCGTCCA
>NC_084745.1:20231107-20323607 GCF_033978785.1 Entelurus aequoreus | reverse complement strand
AACATGTAATGGTGGTTCGCAAGTGTAGGAGAGCAGAGACAAAATGGAAAAAAGACAGGCTTTGCCATTTTTAAAGAAAGCCTGTTTTCCTTTCAGATGACTGTAAAAGCAGAGATGAATATATATCTATCTCAGATTATATCTTCTAACTGTAACAACCCCAGAGTTCTGTTCAAAACTATTAACACTGTCATTGATGCTCCCAAATCTGTTGGTTTTGATGCTTGTTTTGAATTCTGTGAAAATTGTCTCCATTTTTTCACTGACAAAATAGTGTCAACTAGAGCCAGTTTATCTCAGCCTTCTGTTCCTCTGCATTTCTCTTCTGTTTTCCATCAGTTTGAGCCGGTGTCCTTTTCTTTTTTAAATGACACAGTTAGTCATATGAAGCCCTCTGGTTCTCCTGCAGATGCCCTCCCACCTCGCCTGTTTAAGGAGGTACTTGCTATTATTGGATCAAGTGTCCTTAACATTATCAATAGTAGCCTCTCTTCTGGAATAGTTCCAGTAGAGTTTAAACATGCAGTGGCACGACCTTTGCTTAAAAACCCAAGCCTCTGCCCCTCTTTCCTCTCTAACCTTAGACCTATCTCTAATCTTCCATACATTTCCAAAATATTAGAGAAGGTTGTCTACAGTCAGTTGTTGCCCTTCTTAGAGGATAATGGTATCACTGAGCTGTTCCAGTCCGGTTTTAAAGCCCTCCACAGCACAGAGTCAGTGCTTCTAAAAGTTTTTAACGATATCCGCCTGTCAACTGATTCTGGTAAATATGTTGTCCTGGTGCTTTTAGATCTGTCTGCTGCATTCGACACCGTCGACCATGCCACCTTAGTCACTCGTCGTGAGAACTGTGTGGGCATTAAGGGCGCCGCCCTCAACTGGTTCCGGTCGTACCTAACCGACAGGAGTTTTTGTGTAAAAATAGACAGTTTTATGTCTTCCACAGCTCCTTTACCACATAGGGTTCCCCAGGGCTCAATCCTTGCCCCAATCTTATTTGCGCTTTAGCGTCGTTCAAAAAAGCTTTTATCAATCACGCCAAATAGCGAAAGTGAAACCGCTTCTATCAGGACATGATCTCGAGAAATTAATCCATGCCTTTATCTCGACTCGTCTTGACTACTGCAATGTATGTAGGCATTAGCCAGGCCTCCCTCGCCCGCCTGCAGCTCGTGCAGAACTCTGCTGCTCGTCTGCTAACACAGACCCGCAGACGTGAGCACATCACCCCTATATCAGCGTCCCTTCACTGGCTCCCTGTGCGTTACCGAATCCATTTTAAACTCCTTTTATTTGTTTTTAAATGTCTAAACAACCTCGCGCCAACATATCTCTCCGACCTCCTTCAGCCTTACTGCCCCACCCGATCCCTAAGATCAGCCGATCAGCTGCTACTGACGGTCCCTGACACAAGGCTGAAGCTTAGAGGTGACAGAGCTTTCGCCGCTGCTGCTCCCAAGCTCTGGAACGACCTACCTCTTAGTGTTAGACAAGCCTCCTCTCTTCCTGTTTTTAAATCTCTCTTAAAAACATACTTTTATTCCATGGCTTTTAACACTGAGTGATATCCATCCTGCAATGGCGCCCCATAATACACCTGCTGTGAACCTGTTTTATGTTTTTATGTTTTATTTATTTTATTTATTTATTTTTTATCGTGTTCTGTTTGTGTTGTGTTGTGTTTGCTCGGTTCTCGTATTATCTTTTAACCTGCCCATTGTACAGCACTTTGGCTACCCCTGTGGTAAATTTTAAATGTGCTTTATAAATAAAGTTAATTTGATTCTTTGGTCAAAATGTTGCATAAATTATGTTTTCCAGATCATCTTCAAGCCGCTTTTTGACAGTCACTTCTGGATGCGCCGTTTTGTGGGCAGTCTTATTTACGTGGCTCACCTTTGGCAGTGTCTTCTCCTCGTCATCTTTGTTGTAGCGGTGTAGCGTGCAAGGACGGGGGTGGAAGAAGTGTCAAAAGATGGAGCTAACTGTTTTAATGACATTCAGACTTTACCTAAATCAACAACGCATCTCCTGATCCGGAAACAATAAGGCCGGAAATGTGTCCCGTGAAAAACCGTCCAACCGGAACTCTCTAATAACTAAAGTTCCTTGGGTGAATAATGTAAACTCACTACACCGGTATGTTTTAGCGCTTTCACACCGAGTTTACTGACAGATATAAGTAAGAACTTTACAGTTCTTTATATTAGAAATGGCAACAGCGGAGGATGAATGTCCCATAACAAGAAGATAGAGAAAAAGAAGAAGCTTATCGACTAAGGTGTCGTCACGGACAACAAAGGCGTACCCGCACAATTTTTCAGGATTTATGCAGATCCGAAATACAGATCAGCAGGTACCAGAAGGTAAGAAAAGTTGCTTTTGCATAATATTGCGAAACAAAACACCAGATAATATGTCTTACCTTATACACACACCATAATAATACTCGTATGTTTAATGGGCCGACAATACATCAAGCGGTGCGGCTTCATAGCTTACCAAAGTCAAACTAAAACATTTTGATAGATTTTTGAGACCTGTGGGTAGTGTTCTATATTTTCAATGGAACGTATAAAATGTTGGTGTTGTTTACTTGAGTCATATTGCAGTCTACACGTAGCTTTTGTTTGACTGCCTTCTACTGGTCACACTTATCATTAGACCATGTACCAAATAAAATAGCTTTGAGGTCGGTAAGCAAAACCAGAATTATTCTGTATATTAGGCGCACCGGGGTTGTAAGGCGCACTGTCGAGTTTTGAGAAAAAAAAGGACTTAAAGTGTGCCTTATAGTTTGGAAAATATGGTACTTTCAGTTTACAACCTGATCAAATGATATGAAACCATGTGATATTCACAAAGATTATTATTTATCTAACAAATAAACTTTAGGCTTGGTTCAGGTTGATAAAAAAAAATTAAAAAATACTAATCAAATTTACTGCATAAGAGGGGACTCACAACTGACAAAACATACTATACATATGATTATGAAGGGCTAAAATAAATGAACTAAATTAATCATAAATACTGTATGCTTCTTAAAAAAACTGTCTATAAAATAAAATTGCAAATGAAAATACAGCTTCACCACTTTAGTCATATTTTGTGCGCTTAATAAACTTCTCTATGACTTTAGCTCAAGACTTATTTTGTTTGTTTAATAATGTCATTACTGCCACAAGAGGTGGAAAAGTGTATTACAGCGAAAAACCAGATAATTTTTGGAAGCCATGCAGGGCACAGGTGCCAAACTCAAGGCCGGGGACCAGATATGGCCCACCACATCATTTAATGTGGCCCACAAACGCCTGGAAATACTATGCGCCAATAAAGTACTTTATCTTTTCTTGATTAAAATATTTGTTCTTTCCATTTTGACAGAAAAAATATATGTACTGTATGAAATTGCATATCTTTTAGTCTTTAAAAGCATCCAATATTGCAACAAATATTATATTATCATACTTTCTAAACAATTTATTTTGTCAAAATAAAACTAAAAAGCAAGTTTAATATTATGCACTGTAAAAATTACAATAGATTTTAAGGTAATATGTACTGTGGTTTTTACAGCATATTAAAGTAAATTGAAATATCTCTACCATTGTCTTTTTACAGTAAAATTCTATCAACTCATCTGTCAGTTTTTTACTGTAAACTCAACGGTTGTTGTTTTTACAGTGTATTACCGTCAATGGGAAATCAGTACCACATTTTTTTAAGGTAAAAACTGTCAGCTCAGTTGACAGATTTAAATATGTGTTACTAATTTTACATTTACAGTACGATGTGTAAAGTTACACAGTCAATTTTTTGTTACTTTGTTGCCATTTTTTTTTACTGTAAAATCTACGGATTTTTGTTTTTACAGCGTACATAAAATCTGGATATAATAATTGAATGCATAGGCAAATAAATATATGATTTACTGTTACAAGCGGCCATACCTGCCATGCGGCCCTCAATGACCAGTTTGACATACCTGGTGCTCACGGCCCCCGGCCCTATGGTTAAGAAACACTGTTCTGTGGTATATCGTCTGATCTCATGAGGTTTGCAGGGATTGATTTTGCGGTTAACAGACATTAGGGAACCTCCGAAATGTCCACTACAGTGAGCACTAAGCTAAATTACTTTGTGGAACTTTGTATCTCGGAGCATTTAAACCCCTTTGCATTGCAAGATTAGCATTCCGGCCAAGCTGAGAGGACATTTATTGGCTCTTAGACCTTGCAAACATTGCAATGTGACAGGAATTTTATGAGGAAAAAAATTATTTGCTTTGTCATTTATTTCTTTTTTGTTGCTTTTCCAGAAATAAGTAGGCGGTTCTAAAGCAGTGAACGAAGAACTATGGGGTGGAAAAAAAAAAAAAATGTGTGAGTAGTTTATATGTGATATCACTTTAAAGTGCATCTTTACAAGCATGAAACAGTTCTATCAATAGTTTCTGAATTGTAGGCTTTGTACACAATTCAATCAAAGATGTCTTTGTGACATTTTTCTCCTTCAAACTAACAAAATGCCACAACTGCAAATATCGATAGAAGTCTTGGTTTTTTAATATACAGGTATGTGTCCTTTAAATAGTTTCAAAACTAAGCATTTGTTTTAGCTTTCATTACACTACATTAAGCTGTTATACCCTTTGATATCCAGTCCTTGAATCTTGTATAAGGGTTTGTTGAATCTGAAATCATATTCAATTTCGTATATTAAAACAAAATGGGAGAAGTAGGGAGGGGATAACTATATCTGAGGAAGAATGGACAATAATATGAAAATATCAATGGACTTGTACCAGCTCACCGAAGTGGACGGAGTTTGGCTGGAAAAGTTTGATCATATGTGTTGTTACACCTTCTCTTAAAGGCCTACTGAAACCCACTACTACCGACCACGCAGTCTGATAGTTTATATATCAATGATGAAATCTTAACATTGCAACACATGCCAATATGGCCGGGTTAACTTATAAAGTGCAATTTTAAATGTCCCGCTAAACTTCTGGTTGAAAATGTCTATATATGATGACGTATGCAAGTGACGTCAATCATTGAAACGGAAGTATTGGTACCCCATTGAATCCAATACAAAAAAGCTCTGTTTTCATCTCAAAATTCCACAGTATTCTGGACATCTGTGTTGGTGAATCTTTTGCAATTTGTGAAATGAACGGGTGAAGTCCTTCGTCCTTCCGTCGATCGCTGGAACGCAGGTGAGCACGGGTTTGGATGAGTAGATGAGGGTTGGCTGGCGTAGGTGGAGCGCTAATGTTTTTATCACAGCTCTGTGAGGTCCCGTTGCTAAGTTAGCTTCAATGGCGTCGTTAGCAACAGCATTGTTAAGCTTCGCCAAGCTGGGAATTATTAACCGTGTATTTACAGGTCCATGGTTTAATAGTATTGTTGATCTTCTGTCTATCCTTCCAGTCAGGGATTTATTTATTTTGTTTCTATTTACATTTGAGCCCGATGCTGTCACGTTAGCTCAGTAGCTAAAGAGCTTCGCCGATGTATTGTCGTGGAGATAAAAGTCACTGTGAATGTCCATTTCGCGTTCTCGACTCTCATTTTCAAGAGGATATACTTGTGATTTAGGGCTACATAAATAAACATTGATGGATATAGTATCCGAGGTGGTTTAAAATACAAATCCGTGATCCACAATATAAAAAGGAGAAAGTGTGGAATCCAATGAACCCTTATACCTAAGTTACGGTCAGAGCAAAAAAAGATACGTCCTGCACTGCACTGTAGTCCTTCACTCTCACTTTCCTCATCCATGAATCTTTCATCCTAGCTCAAATTAATGGGGTAATCTCGCTGCATTGTAAACAATGGGGAAATGTGAGGAGTCCTTCCTCCGGTGACGTCACGCTACTTCCGGTATAGGCAAGGCTTTTTTTTAATCAGCGACCAAAAGTTGCGACCTTTATCGTCGTTGTTCTCTACTAAATCCTTTCAGCAAAAATATGGCAATATCGCGAAATGATCAAGTATGACACATAGAATGGATCTGCTATCCCCGTTTAAATATCATCATTCATTTCAGTAGGCCTTTAAGTCTCACTATGATAACTCCCCTGCCTGTTGGAGAAATTGTGGGAACCTAAATGTAAACCACTACCATGTTTTCTGGGACTGCTCTGCCATGAAGGACTATTGGAAAAAGATACACCAAGCTCTACAGCAGTGGTTCTCAAATGGGGGTACGCGTACCCCTGGGGGTACTTGAAGGTATGCCAAGGGGTACGTGAGATTTTTAAAAAATGTCTGTCAAAAAGAACTGTGAAAAGAAATGCAACAATGCAATATTCAGTGTTGACAGCTAGATTTTTTGTGGACATGTTCCATAAATATTGATGTTAAAGATTTTTTTTGTGAAGAAATGTTTAGAATTAAGTTCATGAATCCAGATGGATCTCTATTACAATCCCCAAAGAGGGCACTTTAAGTTGATGATTATTTCTATGGTAGAAATCTTTATTTATAATTGAATCACTTGTTTATTTTTCAACAAGTTTTTAGTTATTTGTATATCTTTTTTTCCAAATAGTTCAGGAAAGACCACAACAAATGAGCAGTTATACAATTTAATAAATCAGAAACTGATGACATAGTGCTGTATTTTACTTCATCTCTTTTTTTCAACCAAAAATGCTTTGCTCTGATTAGGGCAGGGGTCGGCAACCCGCGGCTCCGGAGCCGCATGCGGCTCCTTGACCACTCTGATGCTGCTCAGCTACATACATGCCGACCCCCCTGATTTTCCCAGGAGATTTATGGATCTCAGTGTCCCTCATAGATTACTCCCAGGGAAAAAATAATCCTATTTACACTCTAATTACTAAATAAAGGGTGTGCCCTAATTGCACTGCAGTAATTGTCCTCTATAGCATTTACATACAGCGTGCCAGTCCAGGCACATGTTGCATGTTGTTATTACTTGCACACACAGAAGACAGCAAAGCATACTTAGTCATCAGCCACACAGCTTACACTGACGGTAGCCGTATCAAAGAACTTTAACATTGTTACGTTACAAATATGCGCCACACTGTGAACCCACACCAAAAAAGAATGAAAAACACATTTCTGGAGAACATCCCACCGTAACACAACATAAACACAACACAACCACTACCCAGAATCCCATGCAGCCCTAACTCTTCCGGTCTACATTATACACCCCCGCTACCACCAAATCCCCCCACACATCAACCCCCCCCCCCCCCTCTCTGTGCGTTGGTTGAGCGGAAGAGTTAGGGCTGCATGGGATTCTGGGTATTGGTACCGTCAGTGTAAGATGTGTGGCTGCTGAGTTAGTACGCCTTGCTGTCACTTACGTGAGCAAGCTGAAATTGCATTCTATGTGTGGTTGAGCAGGTACACTGTCATCACGCTCTGACATTCGGGAGTCTCCCGGGAAAAATGAGAGGGTTGGCAAGTATGACGCTATCAAGCGCCGTTCATTCAAAACTCGCGGGCTGCACTAACATCAAATTTCCACATTAAAGTGCGTGCCGGTGCGTGTGTCGGAGACCCCTAGTTAACATAGCACAAAGCGTTTGAGCTTTGTATGCGGTGTTTTTCATTTTAAATTTTAAAAAATTTTTTGTGGCTCCCATTACTTTCTTTAATTTGTGAAACTTGCCAAAATGGCTCTTTGAGTGGTAAAGGTTGCCGACCCCTGGATTAGGGGGTACTTGAATTAAAAAAATGTTCACAGGGGGTACATCACTGAAAAAAGGTTGAGAACCACTGCTCTACAGGATATTTTCAAATGTGAAATACCCCTTGAAAGTAAGACTCTTTTTTTTCGGACATGTACCTCAGGATTGGCTGAAAAAAGATAAACACTTAATGAATATCCTACTAGTGGCTTGTAAAAAGAACATTACTCGGAAATGGATATCTCAGGAGAGCCCAACTCTGAAGCAATGGACGGAAATCACAACGGACATTTATAAAATGGAGAAGATAACTCCTTGTATTAATTATAAATTGGAGAAATTTACTTCATACTGGGAAAACTGGGTCAATTATGTCTCGCCCCATAAGCCTGATTTTATTTTCTCGAATTAGTGATTGTACTGTTTAAAAGATAAATTAATTAACAAGATTACTCCCTATATGTCTATATTTTTTTAAATTACTATTTATTATCTGTTTATATTATTTTATTTTATTTCTGATTATTATTATTATTAATTTATTATTATTTTTATATTTGTTACTTTACTTACTTGATTTATCTGTAAATATTAGTATTACTTCGTTTTGTTCCCTTGCTGTGTTTTTCTTTTTTTGGGGGAGTGACATCATTGGGATATAAACAAAAAAATATTTTGACATTTAGGGCAGACAATAGATATATGATGTATGCAAATATGATGTAATGCATAGGAATGTCTAATGCTGGATGTCAATAAAAATTTTATGAAAAAAATTTAAAAAAAATAGAGTGCATCTTTACAAAATGTTACCATGACTTTCACTTTATCTAAAGTAGATCGAATGAACACCAAGAGTGAAAGATGGACTGACACAAAGGTGTTCCAAGATAACACCGAATTTGAAAAATAAACAACCTCCATTTGAACTCTTTACAGATATCTTCATTGGTCTTTGGACGCGGAAAAGAGCAGAACAATAGGACAGTCCAATGTATCCCAATATTCTAGCTGGAGACTCTAATCCGGTTCAGAGCCGGCAAGGAAATGGGCTTTTGCGAGAGCAGACCCGGCAAATACGCGCAGAGGAGGTCGATGATCCCGCAGATGAGCGGAAAGACGGAAAAAGTAATTTAATAATAAGACCAGAAAATTCCGGGAGATAACGGGGATCTGGGGAGCGTTCCGAGGAGCCATCTGGCCAGACGGCACAGACATGTACACACTCACAATGGCCCACAGAACTATTAGTATTTGTTCAACACGGACTACTCTGTGTCACGATTGATGCATTCAGGTCCCTCTCAGCTGACTGAAGGATCTGGTGCTTTAGCTTTCAATGCCTTTTGCTTGCCTTTCAGCAGGTGTACACAAAACAATACATTTGTGAGCGGATGGGCGGGGCTTGGGCGGAGACAGAAACCGTAACATTTTGGTGCGGCTTCGGCTAAAGGAGAAGTTTTCACTTTTGTTTACGTGCTCTTTCTTTCACTTTTTCATGAATAATGCATGAATTATATCTTTGTATAGGGCAGGGGGGTCAAACGTAACTGGTTTAATCCGGCCCGCAAAATAAGTCTGCCAAGTACAAAAATTAGCTGCAAAATTTTAATGAAAGAAACTGCTGTTCTCAATGTGTCCACTAGATGTCGCAATACCAATTCCAGTGTAACCCACGTCACACTGTTTAAAGATGACGTGTCAGCTGACTTTTACCGCCTTTTGGATTGGCTGCCACTACTCCGATCAGCGCAGGTGCAGGCAATCAGCCGTTTCTTGTTGTGGCTGGCGGCAGACTAATGCTTTTAGTGACCCACAATACCTTCTTTGATTGTAAATGATCCATTCAACAGATAAAAAAAAACGAAACTGTAAGATGCAAAGATCATCTTTGTAGTTAGAATTCCGTGCAGCGATCTCAAGTTGTTGACGGCACAATGTGCACCCTGAACTCCATTGTAAAATGTGTGTTTCTACATTCATTGTTTGTTCTATTTTATTGTATGCTTAAATCTACCATGTTCACATTGGTTAATTTTAGTTGTGTTACCTTTATTTTGGCTATTATGGTGTCATTTTGACATTTGTTTTGATGATATTATAATTGTAATATTTGAATGAATGTGTTGTGGCAGTTGCAGGTGTCCCCAATGTGGCAGTTTGAGGAAACCCTCGGTTGCTTTTCCAAACATGTTTTAAATGGTAACCTGCCCACATGAGAATGCTAAACAGGAAGTGATTGAGGTTTAATGGCTTTGTAAGTACACTGAGACAAAGTCTAAGTTCATTGTGTTCTTCACTGTGTTTTGAAACTGCACCAATTCTTTCTTCGGAATGTTCAACTAACTTGGAAATATTTTGACAAGAGGATTCTTTGAAATGTGTACATTTTCAAAATGTGCTTGTGCTATTTTTGGCCAAAGTAAGACAACATTTTTTTTTAAGCTGTCTTTATTTTTAAATTATTATGCCATGATTTTACCAGTCCAGCCCGCGTTGGAATAGATTTTCCTCCATGCGGCCCCTGAGCTAAAATGAGATTGACACCCCTGGTATAGGGGGACAAACAATATTTGAGCCATTCCACCAAGTCGGAGCCATTTGTATTTTCAGGAAATGAAAAGTATAAATGCACAAATTAATTAACTATAAATAAATACAAATCAAAGTTCCCTGCACAATGATCTGATTGCATATTCAATAAGTACAACTAGCTGAGAATTTCAGCTAATTACTCGTCCCTGCTTCTTAAAATGACCAATCACCAAGAAATATAATCAATTGTTTTTAAATATTTCTGTCAACTACTTTTTGCCAACTGCATTTTAATTATCCATCCATCCATTTTCTACCGCTTTTTCCCTTCGGGGTCGCGGGGGGCGCCGGAGCCTATCTCAGCTACAATCGGGCGGAAGGCAGGGTACACCCTGGACAAGTCACCGCCTCATCACAGGGCCAACACAGATAGACAGACAACATTCACACTCACATTCACACACTAGGGCCAATTTAGTGTTGCCAATCAACCTATCCCCAGGTGCATGTCTTTGGAGGTGGGAGGAAGCCGGAGTACCCGGAGGGAACCCACGCAGTCATGGGGAGAACATGCAAACTCCACACAGAAAGATCCCGAGCCCGGGATTGAACTCACGACTACTCAGGACCTTCGTATTGTGAGGCAGACGCACTAACCCCTCTGCCACCGTGCTGCCCGCATTTTAATTATATTTGCCAAAAAAAGTTAAGTTAAAAAAGTGACACTTAAGTGGTGTCCTTGGGTTTTCACTCAGTCCTGTTACCCAACTCATTGCCCCCTCTGAAAAAATTTACAATATTCCACAAATCACATAATCCACAAGAAATTGCATCATCTGGATCCCCTTCAGGTGATGGGATGGCAAAAAGTAAGTTTTCTCATTTCACTTAATTTTTCTTCCAGAAGAATTGTTGGCAATGTTCAAATCCAGGCTAAAAACACTTGTATTTATTTTTGCATATAACCACTGAACATATTGTATATACTCAATTAGTGTTGTCCCCACACCAATATTTTGGTACCGGTTCCGGTACCAAAATTATTCAGATACTTTTCGGTACTTTTCTAAATAAAGGGGACCACAAAAAATTGCATTATTGACTTTGTTTAAACAACAAATCTTAAGGTACATTACACATATGTTTCTTATTGTAAGTTTGCCCTTAAATAAAATAGTGAACATACAAGACAACTTGTCTTTTAGTAGTAAGTAAACAAACAAAGGCTCCTAATTTAGCTGCTGACTTATGCAGTAACATATTGTGTCATTTTCCATTATATTATTTTGTCAACATTATTAAGGACAAGTGGTAGAAAATGAATTATTAATTTACTTGTTCATTTACTGTTAATATCTGCTTACTTTCTCTTTTAACATGTTCTATCTACACTTCTGTTAAAATGTAATAATCACTTATTCTTCTGTTGTTTGATACTTTACATTAGTTTTGGATGATAACACAAATTTGGGTATCAATCCGATACCAAGTCGTTACGGGAACATACATTGGTCATATTCAAAGTCCTCACGTGTCCAGGGACATATTTCTTGAGTTTACAAACAAAATATCGACTTAATCATAGTAGTAGCGACTACATACGCTCCTGTACTTGGTATCATTACAGTGGATATTAGGTGTAGATCCACCAATGGCCGGTACTTTTCAGAGGCGGTATAGTACCGTATATGATTAATTAGTATCGCAGTAATATACTAATACAACCCTATACTCTATTTGATTTGAATTTGAATTATGATTATTTTTATGATTTAATTTTTTTATGTTCGCCTTCTTGTAATTTTCGGTAAAGCACTTTCAATAACTTTGTGCACGGATTGTGCTCTATAAATAAACTAGCCTTGCCTGTATATCCCAATTGACTCAAAATATCAGCACAGTCCCGTCACCTGAATTATTATCATTTAATTTTTGTGGTTGATTGTGCTTAGTGTCAACATACAATTAACATAATGTCGCCATATTATGCAAAAAAAAAAAAAAAAATCATTCCGGTTACTCAAATGAGTAGGGACCTTGTGCAGATATGAAATATTGTTGCCTTATATGGGCCAATACACATTTTAAATAATTCAATATGTGTATTACCAGCTTTAAAAGTTGAAAACTGGCATTGATCCAGTGGCATGTTCCCCATGGTAACACAAATCAAAATAAAACGGCAATATGTCATAAAAACATATATAACGCAGGTTTATCATCACTATAAAAACGTACCGATTATATATTCATGCTTTAAATATCCATCTACCGTGTTTCTGCCATCTTGCTCTCTTTGGGTGGACCTGTGCGGTTGTTAGGGTTGTTGCCATGGCAATGTGAGGCCAAACTATTTTCAAGTGTTTACTATGCATGCAGCAGGATTAAGGGTGCCTGTGTTCACTTTTTGGAGTGTTTCTTCCACTGCAGTATGCACGCACACACACACACACACACACACACACACACACACACACACACACACACACACACACACACACACACACACAAACACACACACACACTCTTGTATTTGTTACCTTCTTGAGACCGCCGAAAATGCCTCCCCATTTAGGACCACCCTTTCTAGATATATAAAGATTAGTATTAACAACATTAATAATATATAAATACTATGCAAATATAAAAAAGCTTGTTGTGAAAAATGAGTTGGAATTTCACAAGAGAAGGGTCACAATTTCACAAGAAAAACTTAGAATTTTGGCAGTATAATAACAAAAGTCGTAATTTTACTCAACGCAAGTCAACATTTTTTTACAAGAAAAACTGAACATTTGTGCAATGTTATGATAAAAGTTGGAATTTTACTCTATAAGAGTCGCAATTTTACAGGAAAAGCTAAAATTGTTGGCAATTTTATGAAAGAATTCGCAATTTTACTCGAAAAAAGTCACAATCTTATAAGAAAACTTAAAAATGTTGGCGATGTCATGATAATAATTGGAATTTTACTTGGCAAAATTATGACAAAAGTCATACTTTTACTCAAAAAATGTCGCTATTTTACAAGAACAACAAAAAAATTGGCCACATAGCGATAAAAGTCCGAATTTTATATGACAAATGTCACCATTTTGCAGTAAAAAGTAATAATTTTACAGAAAAAAGTAATAATTTAACAAGAAAATATTGCAATATTACAGAAACCGAAAGAATATGAGAAATTGTTCCCAATTTTATAAATAAAAAAAAATCGACACATTGTGAGAAAACTACTGCTATTAGTTATTTTTTGTTTGTAATTGGTTTTAATCTTCATTATTTACTTCAAGTTACTACAGTATGTCTCTATATACATATTTATTTATTTATTTTAAATACATTTTGGCCAAAAGGGTGGCGCATTTCAATTTCTTACACACACTTGTTATTTCATATGTTGACCAGAGGGGGAGCACTTTTAAAACCGACACGCAGTCAATTTGGAAAAAAATCCCTCCTTTTTGGGACCACCCTAATTTTGATAGATTTCACCACCGGGGTGCAAATGAAACATTCTCTATTAGATGCAATGGTTTTCCGTATTGGGACCATGATTTATGTCCTAACTTGTGCACCGGTCCTCATATGGACGTTTTTTTTTTCCTTGTTGATGTCTCAAGAATGGTAGAAATACAAGAACATACACACACACACACACACACACACACATTCTTGTATTTAATACCTTCTTGAGACCTCTGAAAAATGCCTCCCCCTTTAGGACCACCCTTTCTAGATATATAAAGATTAGTATTAACAACATTAATAATATATACATACTATGCAAATATAAAAAAGCTTGTTGTGAAAAATGAGTTGGAATTTCACAAGAGAAGGGTCACAATTTCACATGAAAAACTTAGAATTTTGGCAGTGTAATAACAAAAGTCGTAATTTTACTCAACGCAAGTCAACATTTTTTACAAGAAAAACTGAGCATTTGTGCAATGTTATGATAAAAGTTGGGATTTTACTCAATAAGAGTCGCAATTTTACAGGAACAGCAAAAAATGTTGGCAATTTTATGAAAAAATTCGCAATTTTACTCGAAAAAAGTCACAATCTTATAAGAAAACATAAAAATGTTGGCAATGCCATGATAATAATTGGAATTTTACTTGGCAAAATTATGACAAAAGTCATACTTTTACTCAAAAAATGTCACTATTTTACAAGAACAACAAAAAAATTGGCCACATTGCGATAAAAGTCCGAATTTTATATGACAAATGTCACCATTTTGCAGTAAAAAGTAATCATTTTACATAAAAAAAGTAATAATTTCACGAGAAAATATTGCAATATTACAGAAACCGAAAGAATATGAGAAATTGTTCCCAATTGTATAAAAAAAAGTCGACACATTGTGAGAAAACTGCTGCTACTAGTTATTTTTTGTTTGTAATTGGTTTTAATCTTCATTATTTACTTCAAGTTACTACAGTATGTCTCTATATACATATTTATTTATTTTTAAAAAATACATTTTGGCCAAAAGGGTGGCGCCTTTCAATTTCTTACACACACTTGTTATTTCATATGTTGACCAGAGGGGGAGCACTTTTAAAACCGACACACAGTCAATTTGGAAAAAAATCCCTCCTTTTTGGGACCACCCTAATTTTGATAGATTTCTCCACCAGGGGTGCAAATGAGACATTTTCTATTAGATGCAATGGTTTTCCGTATTGGGACCATGATTTATGTCCTAACTTGTGCACCGGTCCTCATATGGACGTTTTTTTTTTCCCTTGTTGATGTCTCAAGAAGGGTAGAAATACAAGAACACACGCACACACACACACACACACACACACACACACACACACACACACACACACACACACACACACACACACATACACACACACACGGTGCTACCTAAGGACGTCTGAGAGTCAACATATGTCGTTTATGCCACATTAGTCACTTTGTGTGTGTGTTAATCTTTCATTTCAATGTCACTGCAGAAGGATTAACAATTTATTGACTGTTGCCAAAAGATGCATTAGGCGCCAGGTACACTCGTACATATTAGTGTGTCTATGAAACACTCTGCAGCATTTGTTGAAGTGCCCCAGATTTGCAGGCTATTAAAGTTATTGATAAGTGAATTAGGTGTGCCGACAGATCGCTCACCTTTCCGACGTAGAGAGGTTCATTCCCTGTGAACTCCTCCAGCACGAAGAACTGGTTCCATACCCAGCTGCGCTTGTGCCTATGCAGGTCCCCCCAGGAGGGTGCACCAGGGTGCAGGGGGGAGTCGGCGTCCCCGGAGCCGCCGCCACCGGGCCCCGAGCAGCCTCCCTGTCGGACGGGAAGCAGGAGGCCCAGGAGCGCCAGGAGAGCCAGGGCTCGGCGTACGCCTGAGCGGCACCACGCCATCATCTGCGCACCCCCCTTGTCCTCGCTCTGCTCCAAAACTCTCCCCGGCCAGAAGAGGAGGAGGAAAAAATAAAAATAAAAAAAATAAAAAATAAAATAAATATAAAAATTAAATGTCAAAACCCCTCCGGGTTTTTTTTATTTATTTTTTTTAACCACACAGTCCACAAGCTCGTTTCACCACGGTGCAGTCAAGCTCTGCATTCTGCTGCGCGCCCCTGCGTTTTTTTCCCCCGATTGGAGACGAAAAGAGAGGTAATTCCTTCCACTCGGGCGCCGGGGAATTGACATTAAGGATGGCTAACAGGGTCAGCGGCGGCCGGGGCGGCTTTCAATGTGATAATTGGCACCTATCAGAGCAGAGAAGAGACGGACAGGGAGACAAACATATGAAAACATTATCATGTTGTCATTATTAGTCTGATGACGTATTCTCACCAAATACCGTAATTTCCGGACTATAAGTCGCTACTTTTTCCCCTCGTTCTGGTCCCTGTGGCTTATACAAGGGTGCGGCTTATTTACGGCCTGTTCTTCTCCAACACCGACAAAGAGGATTTCGGTGGTTTTAGTACGCAGGAGGAAGACGATGACACAATGATTAAAGACTGACTTTTCATATACCGGTAGGCTGGTTTTTTTGATAACGTACAGGCGATCACTTTGTATTACTTTGCACCGTTGTATTATTTGTACTCTGCACGAATGCTGTTCGCCATGTCAAAGATGTGAAAGTTTGATTGAATGATTGAAAGATTTATTGTTAATAAATGGGACGCTTTGCGTTCCCAAACAGTCATCTCTGTCCCGACAATACCCTCCGTGGTAGCAAGGAACCCCTATATACTACGGTGATTACACATCAAAACCCTGCGGCTTATAGTCGGGTGCGGCTTATATATGGAGCAATCTGTATTTTCCCCTAAATTTGGCTGGTGCGGCTTATAGTCAGGTGCGGCTTATAGTCCGGAAATTACGGTATCTAACTCTTCTACTCCTACTGTGCTGCCTTTAATAGTCTTATTCTGACACTCTTGAAGTTTCTCATACAGTTGTACCAAATTCCAACCAATGGTGTTTTTTTTCAAATCATCACTGAATTTGGAAGATTGGTTGGAAAACATGAGCATGATCTTTGTGGAGGCACCTTGCTAATCACTCTTATGTCTTTGACCATTTGTCTAATGATTATAGAACTATATTTGTACTTCATGTAGGGATGGGTAGCAGGTTTATACAAAACCCAAAACCAGTGAAGTTGGCACGCTGTGTATTTCGTAAATAAAAACGGAATACAATGATTTGCAAATCCTTTTCAACTTATATTCAATTGAATAGACTGCAAAGACAAGATATTTAATGTTCGAACTGAGAAACTTTTTTTTTCAAATAATCATTAACATAGAATTTAATGGCAGTAACACATTGCAAAAACGTTGGCACAGAGGCGTGTGTTACATGGCCTTTCCTTTTAACAACACTAAATTTTTGAAGCTTTACAGGTAGAATTATTTCCCATTCTTGCTTGTTGTACAGCTTAAGTTGTTCAACAGTCCGGGGGTCTCCGTTGTGGTATTTTAGGCTTCATAATGCGCCACACATTTTCAATGGGGGACAGGTCTGGACTACAGGCAGGCCAGTCTAGTACCCGCACTCTTTTGCTATGAAGCCACGCTGTTATAACACGTGGCTTGGTATTGTCTTGCTGAAATAAGCAGGGGCGTCCATGGTAACGTTGCTTGGATGGCAACATATGTTGCTCCAAAACCTGTTTGTACCTTTCAGCATTAATGGCGCCTTCACAGATGTGTAAGATACCCATGCCTTAAGTACCAATACACCCCCATACCATCACAGATGCTATGCTGGCTTTTGAACTGTGCGCCTATAACAATCCGGATGGTTCTTTTCTTCTTTGTTCCGGAGGACACGACGTTCACAGTTTCCAAAAACAATTTGAAATGTGGACTCGTCAGACCACAGAACACTTTTCCACTTTGCATCAGTCCATCTTAGATGAGCTCGGGCCCAGCAAAGAAGGCGGTGTTTCTGGGTGTTATTGATCAATGGCTTTGGCTTTGCATAGTAGAGTTTTAACTTGCACTTACAGATGTATCGACGGACTGTAGTTACAGACAGTGGTTTTCTGAAGTGTTTCTGAGCCCATGTGGTGATATCCTTTACACACTGATGTCGCTTTTTGATGCAGTGCCACCTGAGGGATCGAAGATCACGGGCATTTAAAGGTGGTTTTCAGCCTTGCCGTGATTTCTCCAGATTCTCTGAACCTTTTAAGTTAAAGTTAAAGTACCAATAATTGTCACACTCTAACCTTTGATGATATTACTGACCGTAGATGGTGAAATCCCTAAATTCCTTGCAATAGCTTGTTGAGAAATGTTTTTCTTAAACTATCGGACAATTTGCTCACGCATTTGTTGACAAAGTGGTGACCCACGCCCCATCCTTGTTTGTGAATGACTGAGCATTTCATGGAAGCAGCTTTTATACCCAATCATGGCACCCACCTGTTCCCAATTAGCCTGTTCACCTGTGGGGTGTTCCACATAAATGTTTGATGAGCATTCCTCAACTTCCTCAGTCTTTTTTGCCACTTGTGCCAGCTTTTTTTGAAATACGTTGCAGGCATCAAATTCCAAATGAGCTAATATTTGCAAAAAAAACAACGTTTTCCAGTTCGAACATTAGATATATTGTCTTTGCAGTCTATTCAATTGAATATAGGTTGAAAAGGATTTGCAAATTATTGTATTCTGTTTTTATTTACGACATACACAACGTGCCAACATGACAGGTTTTGGGGTTTGTAGTACTGCTAGATACAAATTCTCGTAAAATCAAACAGTGCCATATTTCAATATGTGTAAACTGGCACCGACTCAAGCACTTGGCTTTGAAACAAGCAGTCAAGCATTGGCAGTGGACTAAGCCAGACTGCCTCGAGGTCAGCGTTTCTTCACCACGTGGCCCGCTGTTGGTCCGCAAGTGCCCCCGAGAGGGCTGCCAACAAATATCTGTTTCTCAGCTGTGGTCCGCATCGGCACTCAGTTGTAATACACAGACAGTGCTCAAACATAAGGCAAGGTTCTCCTTTTCAAAATGTGCTAGCTCGATGCTAATTCACATTGGATTTACCAAAGACATGCTAAAGACTACCATTAGCAATTTTACATGGCAATTTCAACACCTCCAAATTTGGTCGTCAAAACTACAACGAAGACGCATGTTACAATCTAACAGCTGGTGTGTAATAAGTACAATACTTGCAGTACAAACACTTTGTAAGACTCAACAAAAGAAAAGAAAACTTCCTGATTAGGGCAACACAACGTAGCCCATACACTACTGCCCTCTAATGTTTTGCAATTGCAACTACATGCAAAGTTTACTATATAATACTTGCAAATGAGACAACAACTGGACAGCACGGCTCCGTGTTAAAAAATGTTTAATAAAAAATGAGATATGTTGAGGTATCGGAAATTGATACGATATCGATTCAAATGTGAAAGGTACCCATCCCAAATTATATGTATAGTAGCATGTCTTATGGAGTATTTTGACCACAACCCAAAGGTGGCGCCACCACTTAAGTAATTTATAGTCAAGGGGAAAAAAGAGAAGAGTCTAACAAGGGCATGCCAAGGCAACAAGTGGCGCTGTAATCCATAATTGTCAGTTTTAGCAAATGAGAAGTTTGAAGAATGTCATATGAAAGTCTTTTTTTTATAAAAAAAACAAACAAACAAAAAAAAAAACATGACAGAAATCAATACACAACAATAAATAAAAATCTCAGTTTTTGAATGTTTTTCACCAAGTACCACCTCAGAAACCACTTGGCTCTCCAAGTACCACAATAATGACCAACATTAAAACACAGTAGTGTAGTAGGCCCAGGTATTCATTAAAAACAAGGCAGATGTGTTATTTAACAAGTACATTCAATATTTTTGACACAGTAACATTACACAGAAATTGAACGGTAACACTGTGTTTGAACATTTAAATTCTTTGGGGTACCGCTAGATCAGGGGTGTCAAACTCATTTTCGCTCAGGGGCCCGCATGGTGGAAAAGCTGTGCACACGCGGGCCGGACTATTAAAATCATGGCATTAAAACTAAAAAATAAAGACAACTTCAGATTGTTTGCTTTGTCTTACTTTGGCAAAAAATAGAATGAACACATTCTGAAAATATGACAAAAAAAATATAGAAAAAAATATCGGCAGCGGTAAAGTTTATGAAGAAAGTGAATGAATGTTTATAACTGAATAAATGTACATATGCATAATTTTTTTTTTCTTTTGTATTATTTTTTTTAATGAATTAATTAACGTTTATTGACAACCTTTTCCCAAAACACAATATAGAATGTGAGATATAACAGGATAATGCATACATTTATCATTTCTTTTCAAAACGCTTACAAAAAAATGGGACCCAAAAAATTGACTGTGGGACCCCATTTTTAGGACTTCATGGGGTCCCTGGAACCCCATTTTGAAAGTTCCTTGCGCCAACACTGATGGAATATTGGTGTGTGCAAAACAGCAGCAGGCGGCTGTGGCTTGCGGGCTGGTTCTAATACTAATCAAATATCATCCCGGGGGCCATAGATAATTCAGATCCGAACCGCGGCCCTTGACTTTGACACCCCTGCGCTAGATGGAGCCCGCGTACAACAGTTTGAGAACCACCGGTTTAGAACATACTTGCCAACCTTGAGACCTCCGATTCCGGGAGGTGGGGTGGGGGCGTGGTTGGGGGCGTGGTTAAAAGGGGAGAAGTATATTTACAGCTAGAATTCACCAACTAGAGTATTTCATATACTGTATATTTCATACATATATATATATATATATATATATATATATATATATATATATATATATATATATATATATATATATATATATATATATATATATATATATATATATATATATATATGTATGAAATATTTGACTTTCAGTGAATTCTAGCTATATATACAGTATATATATGTATATATATATATATATATTTATTTTATTATACATATAAATAAAATAAATACTTGAATTTCAGTGTTCCGGAGGCTATCCAGTAGATGGCAGTATTGTCCTGTTTAAGAGTGTCACAACATTGCTGTTTACGGCAGACAAACTGCCTTACGGCAGACTAAACGTGACTGCTGTTGTTGTGTGTTGTTACCGCGCTGGGAGGACGTTAATGAAACTGCCTAACAATAAACCCACATTAGAAACCAAGAACTTGCCCTCGATCATTCTACAGTTATAACGTGATTGGGCAGGCACGCTGTTTATATCGTGGGAAAGTGGACGTGAAAACAGACTGTCGCCGCTGTCCCCACTGATGTCCGCATTGAGCTGGAGGGGGCGTGGCCTCCAGCTCCGGCTGAATTCCGGGAGTTTATCGGGAGAAAATTTCTTCCCAGAGGTTATCGTGAGAGGTGCTGAATTCCGGGAGTCTCCAGGTAAAACTGGGAGGGTTGGCAAGTATGTTAGAAGACAACACCTCAGTGATGCAATTAAAAGAAAAAAGCCCATCTTTTTTCCAGGGAAAAAAAAATAAATTAGAAAAAGAGGCGTGTCCTCGGCGTTCTGCTACTGGGGTGCGGGTCACCTGAGGTCGCCATGCTAACGAGCGCCCAGCAGCAACAACAACAAAGGCGGGTCAGCTGACTCCAATTATCATGGCTTCACCTCAGCAAGGTCATCATTGTGTCACATGTCATTGCCACACTAGGTCACGTGACCCGCGCGGGGCCAAATTAAAAATAAATCTGAGCCATCAGCAGGACCCGCCGACCTCCGCCACTGCGCTTTCCCACCTCGCGTGTGGCGTAGGAGGAAAAACATCGCCGGTGACCAAAGAGGAGGAGGGGGGGAGGGGGGCATTAAGAAGGCCCGGCGCTGTGAGCACGCACTTTCTTCAGGGTCCTGGTGGTGGAGAAATGCCACGTAAACGACGGGGGACGGGGGGGTCGTGCGAGAGGAGACATCGGGAGGCGGGGAGAGCGCACGCAACATCGTGTCCTTAAACGCCTCACTTTGCCACTCGCCCGTGTGGTTGTAAAATGTCCACTCGGACTCTGTGCGTCTGCACACTCTGCAGCCGCATGACAATTTCAATGGCGCAGGTGGAAAAAGTGGAGCAGAGGTGGCTGCAGGGCAACAGGAGGGTCCAAGGTATGTCGTGGAGGATGGGCACACACACACACACACACACACACACACACACACACACACACACACACACACACACACACACACAAAAATGATGGCTGATGAGGAGCCACGGAGGGAATGCGTGGCAAACAAAAGGCGCTAATGTGACAAGTGTCTGTGCCGCCTTGCCGCCGCTCCTCTTTTGCTGTGTCAAGTGATTGGCGCTAAGCAGGGTGTAAGATAGCATGCATACTCCACAGCAAACGCACAAAGCAAACACAAACCCCTCATGGGCGGCGGGGGGGTTGGAATGGAGAGAGGCCGGCCTAAAAGTCTTCTGGGAAAATTTGATTTGGGAAGCCCTCGTTGTACGAACTTTCCCGGTTTACGAACGGTTTCCGTTCGCCGGTGCTTATCAAGTCAGCGGAGCTACTTTGTGTGCCTTTTAAGTGTTTTTTTTACATTATTAGAACTGAGAAAGCAATGGACAAGCGGTGTGTGGTTTGAAACATTCAGGAAAGTATCCACAGTGTTGTCGACACTGCCTTTTCCTCGTCCCCGTGCCTCCCGCTGCACGCCAAGAAGATGAACCCACAAAATAAGGTGGATATTTTTCTTATCCCTAATTATTGTCGTAACCTGGCCGTTGAATTTTAAATCACCAGTAGAGTGGAAAAACAAGTTGCCTCTATATTGAAGCTATCTTCATATATACACTATATTGCCAAAAGTATTTGGGCAACTGCGTTAACTCACTTGAAGTGCCATCCCATTCCTAACCCATAGGGTTCAATATGATGTCGGTCCACCTTTTGCAGCTATTACAGCTTCAACTCTTCTGGGAAGGCTGTCCACAAGGTTGCGGAGTATGTTTATAGAAATGTTTGACCATTCTTCCAAAAGCGCATTAGTGAGGTCTGATTACTGATGCTGGTCGAGAAGGCCTGGCTCTCAGTCTCCGTTCTATTTCATCCCAAAGGTGTTCTATCAGGTTCAGGTCAGGACTCTGTGCAGGCCAGTCAAGTTCATCCACACCAGACTCTGTCATCCATGTCTTTATGGACCTTGCTTTGTGCTCTGGTGCACAGTCATGTTGGAAGAGGAAGGGGCACGTTCCAAACTGTTCCCACAAGGTTGGGAGCATGGAATTGTCCAGAACGTTTTGGTATCCTGGAGCATTCAAAGTTCCTTTCACTGGAACTAAGGGGCCAAGGCCAACTCCTGAAAAACAACCCCACACCATAATTCCTCCTCCACCAGATTTCCCACTTGGCACAATGTACCGTTCTCCTGGCAACCTCCAAACCCAGACTCGTCCATCAGATTGCCAGATGGAAAAGCGTGAGTCATCACTTCAGAGAACGCGTCTCCACTGCTCTAGTGTCCAGTGGCGACGTGCTTTATACCACTGCATCCGACACTTTGCATTGGACTTGGTGACGTATGGCTTAGATTCAGCTGTTCGGCCATGGAAACCCATTCCACGAAGCTCTCTGCGTACTGTACATGGGTTAATTGGAAGGTCACATGAAGTTTGGAGCTCTGTAGCAACTGACTGTGCAGAAAGTCTTTGCACAATGCGCTTCAGGATCCGCTGACCCCTCTCTGTCAGTTTACGTGGCCTACCACTTGGTGGCTGAGTTGCTGTTGTTCCCAAACTCTACCATTTTCTTATAATAAAGCCGACAGTTGACTTTGGAATATTTAGGAGCGAGGAAATTCCTCGACTGGATATGTTGCACAGGTGGCATCCTATGACAGTTCCACGCTGGCAATCACTGAGCTCCTGAGAGCGGCCCATTCTTTCACAAATGTTTGCAGAAACAGTCTCCATGCCTAAGTGCTTGATTTTATACACCTGTGGCCTGGTCAAGTGATTAGGACACCTGATTATCATCATTTGGATGGGTGGCCGATGTACATCTATATATGTGTATGTAGATATATATATATATATATATATATATATATATATATATATATATATATATATATATATATATATATATATATATATATATACACATATATATATATATATATATATAAATATATATATATACATACATACATATATGTATTTGTACATATATAAACATATATACACGTATCTGTACATATATGTGTATATATACACAAAATATATACACTGTATATACATATATATGCATGAATATATATATATATATATATGTATATATATACAGTACATAAATACGTATGTATACATATATACATATTTATGCGTATATGTATACATACACGCGTATATATACATATATACATATAAATATATATATATTTATTGATATATATATATATATATATATATATATATATATATATATATATATATCTATATATATATATATATAGATATATATAGATATATATATATATATATATATATATATATATATATTTATATATATATATATATATATATATATCTATATATATATATAGATATAGATATATATATATATATATATATATATATATATATATATATATATATATATATATATATATATATATATATATATATATATATATATATATATATATATATATATATATATATATATATATATATATATGTGTATATAAATGTGTATATATGTATATATAAGACTTATAGTTCATGTTTAATTGTGCTCTCACTGCACAGGAAACAAAAAAGAACCAAAAGACAAGACAACATGTCCAAAGATAAATGGCTAGCAGAGGTAGCAAAAACAGAAAAGCAAAGATCTTTGAAAAGTGGTAAAAGTTAAAAAAATAAAAAACAGTGGAGACACTATTACACTACCTGTAATAGTGTCACTGGAACACACCTGGACTATTTGTGTGCATGAAAAAGTAACTTTGGAGTTGATTATTTCGGCGGCCATATTCCCAAATTGTGTTTTCCCCTGCTATCATTCAACCACATCATCAGTCAGACAACATAACCTTCGTCTGGACGTCCTGCGGCAGGCAGACAGACGAGCAGAGCAGGCAGGCGGCGGGAGGAAAGACAAGTGTCAAAGCCCTGACACTGAATGAAGTGAAAATGCGAGATAAAGCGGGCCAACGTAAAGCCTCCCAGTCGTCCCCGGGCTGCGTTTCGCTTACACACAGAGTTCTAATCCCATTTAGCAGTCGCACAACAGGATTACCAGAGCCACAGGGGGCGGTGGAGATGGGGGGGGGGGGGGGGCACCAATCATATGCTTCCTCTGATTCATGGCCTCCTCCATCTTCACCCGCCGCCCAAACGGTGTCTTATTGTCATGAACACATGTTGAGACACAGTGGAGGAGTGGGCGGCGAGTGGGAATCCAATCCGTGGCACTCAGGTCATATATGCAGGTCAGCAACATTTCAGAATAAAAGCACACGATTCAGCTCCTTTTTCCTTTCAATTTTTTTTTTTTTTTCGGGAAAGTTTCCCTTGTTTGCAAATGCAAGCTTTGACAGGTATGTGAGTCAGGGTATGATTCGATCCGATCCGATTCCTGGGGTAATTCTCAACTCCACGCAATTCTCGATTCAAACCGATTCTCGCAATATACAAAACCCAAAACCAATGAAGTTGGCACGACGTCCACAGTTTCCAAAAACTATTTGAAATGTGGACTCGTCACACCACAGAACACTTTTCCACTTTGCATCAGTCCATCTTAAAAGAGCTTGGGCCCTGCGAAGCCGGCTGGGTGTTGTTGATGAATGGCTTTCGCTTTGCATAGTCGAGTTTCAACTTGCACTTACAGATCTAGCGACAAACTGTAGTTTTCTGAAGTGTTCCTGAGCCCATGTGGTGATATCCTTTACACACTCATGTCGGTTTTTGATGCAGTACCGCCTGAGGGATCCAAGGTCACGGGCATTCAATGTTACGTGCAGTGATTTCTCCAGATTCTCTGAACCTTTTGATGATATTACAGACCGTAGATGGTGAAATCCCTAAATTCCTTGCAATAGATCGTTGAGAAATGTTGTTCTTAAACTGTTGGACAATTTGCTCACGCATTTGTTCACAAAGTGGTGACCCTCGCCCCATCCTTGTTTGTGAATGACCGAGCATTTCATGGAAGCTGATTTAATACCCAATCATGGAACCCACCTGTTCCCAATTAGCCCGTTCACCTGTGGGATGTTCCAAATAAGTGTTTGATGAGCATTCCTCCACTTTTTCTGTCTTTTTTGCCACTTGTGCCAGCTTTTTTGAAACATGTTGCAGGCATCAAATTCCAAATGAGCTAATATTTGCAAAACATTTACTTTTCCAGGTCGAACATTAAGTATATTGTATTTGCAGTCTATTCAATTGAATATAGGTTGAAAAAGATTTGCAAATCGTTGTATTCTGTTTTTATTAAGGATTGACACAACGTGCCAACTTCACTGGTTTTGGGTTTTGTATTATTTGGTATGATAATCATAATTACAATTTTTCAAAACAGGTTAGCGGTTGCATGGAGATGGCCTAAAAACATATTTTTAGAAATGTATTTCAATAGAGTTAAAGTTTTTTTTTTTGGTCAATTCTTTTTTCCCAACCCCTTGGGGAGACTTGGGTCCTTTGTGGGTCTTTTTTATTGCCTTTAAAGATGACATGATGCAAAATAATGTTCATTTTAAAAGGTTAGCAGGATTAAATATGGTCACAAGAGTTCTAAAGAACTGAATCTCAAAATGTGCACTGTCCGTTTGTTGCCAAGTTATTTTTAGCACGAGCTATTGAGTGATTATGCATTGGAGGTCCCCGGCAGCCTTTTGTCCCCCATTGACTCCCTTTAAATTGACCATTTTTCAATATACTGTAAACCTGTTATTTTATCAAGTTTTTTCCATGAAAAGCACATGAATCCAAGCTTTTCCCTTTGAAATACGTACAAATCCTATAAGAGGTGATATTTAACCCCTCAACCATTAGATACCGCCAAAGTACAAAAGTACCAACTATTTGTAATCGATGCATATTTGCTTTGAATCTGCCAACAACTTATATGTAATAAAAATGATGTTGGTGCAGGAATATTGCATAACTTGTGTTGAAAAAAAAAGGGTTTTCTTTGACCAAAAGGGCATAAAACAGTGATTCTCAAACTGTGGGCTCCATCTAGTGGTACGCCAAAGAATCACTTAATTAAATATTCAAACACAGTGTTACTGTTCAACCTGTGTGTAATGTTACAGTGGTATTAAATATTATTCTTAATTAAAACCTCTGCCTTGTTTTGATTAATATTTAGGGCTACTACACTATAGGGCTGTAAATCTTTGCGCGCCACACAATCCGATGTGATTCGATTCTTGAGGGTAACGATTCGATTCTGATTCGATTCTCGATTCAAAACAATTCTCTATTCAAAATCAATACTTTTGTTTTATTTTTTATTTTATTTTTTTTACTTACATTGGGTGCCAGTTAGATGATTAACTACATTCCTACATAAAATAGATAAATAGCTCTGATCAATTTCTATATTACTTCCAAAAAACTGGTTTTAATAAAATTCTACCCAAACATTTGATAAAGTCAAATACAAATAAGGCAAAAAAAGGAAATACCCAACATTTCTCTTCGCTAAAGTAAATCTGTACAGCAGATATGATCATCTACATCAACAATATGATTTGCCTGAGTGCCTGGATAGGACAGATTATATATGTGTATATATATATATATATATATATATATATATATATATATATATATATATATATATATATATATATATATATATATATATATATATACACACCTTCTCATTTTAATGTGTTTTCTTTATTTTCATGACTATTTACATTATAGATTGTCACTGAAGGCATCAAAACTATGACACCTGTGAAGTGAAAACCATTTCAGATGACTACCTCTTGAAGCTCATCGAGAGAATGCCAAGAGTGTGCAAAACAGTAATCAGAGCAAAGAGTGGCTATTTTGAAGAAAGTAGAATATAAAACATGTTTTCAGTTATTTCACCTTTTTTTTGTTAAGTACATAACTCCACATGTGTTCATTCATAGTTTTGATGCCTTCAGTGACAATCTACAATGTAAATAGTCACGGAAAATAAAGAAAACACATTGAAATGAGAAGGTGTGTCCAATTTTTTGACCTGTAATGTATAAATTGATTTCTTAATCGATTAAAAATCGTTACAAATAAGAATCACAATTAGTTTGATTACCTACTACGCTGCTGTGTTTTAATGTTGGTCATTATGGAGGAACTTGGAGAGGCAAGTGAGTTGGTACTTGGTGGAAATAGGTTGAGAACCAAAGACATAAAACATTAAAAAAACAGAAACTCAACTTCATATTGACGGGCAGATCTGAAGTTAAACGTGAGATTTAAGCTTTAAAAGTAAAAAAAATAAATACACATATATATGTATATATATGTATATTTATACATACTTTATATATACATACTTTTATGGCTGAAATCTTTTCTGGTCCCTGGGTGCTATACCATTCACCACATTTTGGGGATCGCCAAGGGTTAAATCCATTTTAGAAAACTAATAATCAATTCAGAATCGGGATGAATAGGAATCGCAATTTCGGATGTAAATCGATTTTTTTTTGTGGACCCCTAATGACAAGCGAGGGGGCACACCGAGGACACTGGCGCTCGGACCACGGCCACAAAGACGCCCTTTGATTACCAGGACGCCTTCGTTTGGATTTCCGTCACGCGTGGATGTGAAAGCGAGTGACAGCCAACAGCTAAAGAGATTTATTTAAAAAAAGAAAAAAAAGAAAAGAAAAGTCAAAATGATGCATGATGTTTTTAAGTGGCTGATATTTGGAGTGTACTTGATTTATTAGGTGCTATGCGTCAAGTATGATTGGAATATCCAAAAGTACTTCAGCAGCCGGAGTAGCTCTCGAGTGAGATGCAAACGCACAAAAGGTCGTCGTTTTTGGATTCTATTCAATTCTCCTCGTGCAGCAGTGAGTCAACAATAATAAACATTTTGCTAAACAGCTACCTGCACAATATTATGCTACTTTTTTAGACCTGCAGGTGTGCTTAATGAAGTGTCCCAAAATAAACACCCAAAATAAATGCACCAAATGTGACAGATTAACTGTTGCGGCACGGTGCGGCCATGCATTCCCCCAAAATGTGATGTGTTCCTTTATGTATCAGCAGGGAAAGGGAAGCACGGTGCTGATGATGCTGATGATGCGGATGCTGCATGGGACACGCATGTGCACAGTAAAAAAAAAAAAAAAGGCAGTAAAAGTTGTGCAGCAGTTCCTGGTGTACCTGAACATCTCATCAGGAATGGGATTAAAAATGCTGCTTTGTAGAAAAAAACAAGTGCCAAAATGAGGAGTAAAGTGCCGCAGGAAGGAAAGCAAAGGGAAAAAAAAAAAAAACATGTCGGCAGAATACTAATTAATTACAGCTAAGGCAGGGAAGCAGTGTGGGAGACACTCACTCACCGTGCAAGGGAGAAGTTCCCAGGATGATGGAAGTTGACCACAGGAAGATAGAAGAAGAGTGTGTCACGTTGAAGAAGTTGTCGCCAATTAGCTCCTGGTTGGTGGTTCCATTCCCAGAGCTGCTGCTGCTGCTGCTGCTGGATGGAGCGGACCAAGACTCAGCCTTGCAGGAGATGTGACTCGCCGACTGAGCATCCTCTCTCTCTCTCTCTCTCCGCCTCGCTCGCTCTACTCTCTCACCCTGCGCAGAGCTGCCTCCTCCTCCTTCTCCTCCTTGCACGGACGACCACCAGCTGTGTGCAAACCATATTTTATATCACGGTCATTTGTAAAGTCACAAACTATTACCGTCTCCGGTGTTACTTTTTTTGGCTTCTCTGAAACTACAGCGGAACAAGACAACCGTGGGGGAGAAAAAATGGTGTACTTTTCCCCCCCACATAACATGCAGCATTCAAGCCCACCACGACAACGACATCGCGGTTTACCTGACACATGAAACGTGACGACCTGTTGACGATTTTTCGACGGAAATCGACCATAAAAGTTGTCCAAAGTCATATGGCGAAAACAGTCGGCGACGTCATTGCTTCGTGTTTTGCCGGACAGAAATCAGCGGGATTGATGAGCATGAGCAACGGAGGAGAAAAAATGGCTAACCCTAACACCGCGGGTAAAAACATTGGGAGTATGTAAATGTTTCACCCTAAACACGTCAAGGCCGATCTTGATTATTTTGTATTTATTTATTTTTATAACTTAAATATTACGATACAGTCCGCAACTCTCCTCAATAAGCTACTTTGAGAAAAACAGCTAACTTTTATTTTACCAAAGTGCACCAGCTAAACTTTGTTGATATGTGCATCATCACACAATACTTATTTTTTTCTATTTGAGGAACTTAGATAGCCTTGTTGTTTGTTTTTATTGCTACTTATTGACCGCGTTAACTTTACGTACTTAGACTTAGACTTAGACAAACTTGAATGGTCCACAAGGGAAATTGTTCATACACATCGGTAGTTTGTTTTTTATCGGCACTTTGCTTGACAAAAGTTAGACTTAGTGTTAGACTTAGACCAGTGGTTCTCAACCTTTTTTCAATGATGTACCCCCTGTGAATTTTTTTTTAATTCAAGTACCCCCTAATCATAACAAAGCATTTTTGGTTGAAAAAAAGAGATAAAGAAGTAAAATACAGCACTATGCCATCAGTTTCTGATTTATTAAATTGTATAACAGTGCAAAATATTGCTCAATTGTTGTGGTCTTTCTTGAACTATTTGGAAAAAAAGATATAAAAATAACTAAAAACTTGTTGAAAAATAAACAAGTGATTCAATTATAAATAAAGATTTCTACACATAGAAGTAATCATCAACTTAAAGTGCCCTCTTTGGGGATTGTAATAGAGATCCATCTGGATTCATGAACTTAATTCTAACATGTCTTCACAAAAAAATAAATCTTTAACATCAATATTTATGGAACATGTCCACAAAAAATCTAGCTGTCACCACTGAATATTGCATTGTTGCATTTCTTCTCACAGTTCTTTTTGACAGACATTTTTTAAAAATCTCACGTACCCCTTGGCATACCTTCAAGTACCCCCAGGGGTACGCGTACCCCCATTTGAGAACCACTGACTTAGACAAACTATTTTGATCCACAAGGGAAATTGTTCCACATAGTAGCTCAGTTTCAAAGGATGGAAAGGGTAAGGAAGGAAAGGATAATGCAGGTATTAAGTAGACTAAAAATGTACCATAATAGCAATATAAAATATAACATATATGTAATATTTACATATTAGGTAACACTTAAGTATGGGGAATATATTATAAGTAACAAAGACTTAATTTAGAGTTATTTGGTTAGGGTTAGGGTTAGGGTTAGAGGGTTAGGATTAGGGTGAGAGGGTTAGGGTTAGGGTTAGTAATGGTGAATATGTTCCCCATACTAAAGTGTTACCACATATTACATATACAGTATATAATATATACTGATATATTATTGTGGAAGTCGCTTCCTAGCAGCTCCACTGTAGACATGGCACAAGAGCCAAGCGTGCAGGTTTAACAAAGTTTTTAATGTTTTTAACAAGATTCCAAAAATGTCTTTCGGCATGTCGTGACGTTGCCGTCACTCCCAATCTTCTCTCTCTCTCTCTGCTCCCGGCATCTTACTGTTAAAGACAACAGATGATTTAGATTAACACGTACCACCTGTGAAATCTAATCACCTGCCAGCTGTGTCTCGCCGTCCCACACATGCCCCGCCCCTAGCGGATAGTGCTCCACCCTCGACACCAATGCCAGAGGCGGTGACCTTTGCTCCTGCAGACGCGCTGACTCACTTCCCTCCACAATTATCCATCCATCCATCCATCCATTTTCTACCGCTTATTCCCTAATTGGGATTTGTTATATATTGTGTATATTACATAAAAATATAATATCTCCACAATTATATTATATATTATATTTTTATGTAATATACACAATATATAACAAATCCCAATTACCATGTACAATATTAAAGTATATGAAACAGCTGCAGCAAAAAAAAAAAAATAAAATAAAATGTAATAAAGTTTTTTTGCAGCATAGTTACAGTATCTGCGATGAGGTGGCGACTTGTCCAGGGTATACACCAGAGGTGGGACCAAGTCATTGCTTTGCAAGTCACAAGTAAGTCTCAAGTCTTTGCCCTCAAGTCTCGAGTCAAGTCCCGAGTCAAGACAGGCTAGTCCCGAGTCAAGTCCAAAGTCAAGACTGGAAAGTCTCAAGTCAAGTCACAAGTCCTGCATTTTGAGTTTTGAGTCCTTTCAAGTCCTTTTGACCACAGACTAATATTTTTACACAGATTGTGTATGCTTTTAAACCACTGTATTTATTTATTAAAACAAGTGCATTTGAAATAGCAGGAACGAAAATAGTACTGACATTGCAATTCATAATAGCACTATTAACCAGTCATTTTAATAGTTTAAACAATTTTAAACATTTAACTCATTCCTTTACAGAATAAACACATTTGCAAAAACAAGTGCAACTGTACTTATTTGTACAAAAGTGTTAACATTGTATTTCCATGGCATATTGCATTGTAACTAGTTCCACAGCAGTTTCTATTCTGTTCTTACCTTATCTCATTGATCTCATCTCATACTGTATGTATGTTGATGTGTGCGTACACATGAAAAACATAACAAATACATGAACATAACAATGAACAGAGTTGTACTTTTTAGATGTCAGGGCCCTATGCAATATGTACACATATTCTTAATATAGTATATATTTTAACTGACCTTTATTTGACTATGTTTGTCTTTTTGTAGGTGGCTAAAATACGCGGTGCTGCTGACCGCCGTCTAACGTTATGTTACTGTGTGTGATACATTGACTAACGTAACGTTAAGTGTCGGTACCTCATGCAACCCTGCTTAAAAAATCACTTGACAAAAAGTATGAATAAGGTAGCAAACTGCAGTGGACGCAACATATTGCCGTGTTTGAAATGACGTTATAACCATAAACATCTTATAAGTAGACGCAATATTGGTTGCTGTGACGCGAGCAATTTGCATCTTGAAGTGGTGATGAGGAGCCGGCGAGCAGCCTAAACTGACAGTTGACAGGTAGAAAACAAAGATGCCGGGCTGGTGTTCAGCGTTTTCCTGCTCAAATGAGCGGAATGTTGAAAATAGGAATCGGGGGATTACTTTTCACAAGTAAGATTTAACATTAATGTACTATTGGTTGTATTTTATGAAAATAACATTACCACAGAGTTGAGAAGGAGCGAAGATCTTCAATATTTGTATGTGAAAATCACAAATAAATCTTCTGGGGGAGGATGACGCCCCTACAGGGGTTTGATTTACAAACTTTCTGCCCCACCTAAAACAAAATTCACCAGCCGCCATTGATTATAATGCATTCTCATTTTAGGCAAAATATAAGACAATACTTTCTTAACAGTATAATTGTAACCAGGAATAAGTCTTCAAGTAACAATATTCAAATACTAACATTGTTGGGTAAAACAGAATTTGGTTTTATTCTGAATCCAGTGAAACAGATTGGTGGTTTTAGCTGATATAAAGACTTTCAGGTGTTTATATATGTTTAAGTATTTGGCAGACGCTTTTATCCAAAGCGACATACATAAAAAATACATATATAACAATCACTGTAAACATGATCATTTAAGGGAAGAATGTAATACAAAATATCAATACAAAGTGTCACGACAGAATAAACTCTCTGCTGCTGCAGCAACAGAGATACGGTCTATAAGATATATAGATATCTAATGTATTCATACATTGTTTATGTAGCATGTATATATAACGTAATCATATTGTTTCTTCAATTTAAAAATAGCTGACCGTTTTTTCCCCCCTTCTCTGGGATTATATTCCCAGTTTTAATCTCGGACGTCTGGTCACTTATAGCGTATAAGAATATTCTATTACTGTTAAGCAAACTATGAATAATAAAACATGTGTCCGTTATCATAGCTACACGTATGACAAAAAAGCGCGTGAAAATGAGTGATATTCAGTGAGGTAAAATGAATTAAATGCGTTGACAGTTCATTGCTCCTGCCAAATGAATTGCACTGAGTGGAGCGGATCACCACTCCAAGATGGCGGCCCCGCGTCTCGTCTGCGCCAGTAGGCAGTAGCGCTCGATGCTGTGTACCCTTATAAGATGTCTATGGTTATGACGTTAGCAGTGAGTTTACAGCCTCACTGATTTAACTACACAGCAAATAAAAGTCATGTTACTTAGCCAATAAACGTTATCTTACATTCAAAACTTACCCTTCTTTGTGGAACTTCAAATGTCGAGCGAAGTTGGAAGTTGTTGCGTCTCCGTCTGTAATATTCGAACTGCGTGATTTGCATATGGCAATTCGTTAACCAAGTCGTAGTTTTTATACCCGAACGAAACCAACTTTGGTATAAATCTTTCTCACTGGTGCGTTGTTTGACAACTCTTGTTCATTGGTTGTCCTGCAATTTGATTGGATCAATGCTGTGTGATGACAACAATGTAGATCTAATTTGATTGGCTGTTGTACTGAGAGCACACACGCTGACACGCAGCACACACGCTGATAGACAGACACGTACAAAATGAAAGCTACGGAGCGCTCCCAAATAACTTTTTAAGCTTTAGGTTTTGGGGAAAGTAGCAAGTCATGTCAAGTCAAAAGGCTCAAGTCCAAGTGAAGTCACAAGTCATTGATGTTAAAGTCTAAGTCGAGTTGCAAGTCTCTTTACATTTTGTCAAGTCGAGTCTAAAGTCATCAAATTCATGACTCGAGTCTGACTCGAGTCCAAGTCATGTGACTCGAGTCCACACCTCTGGTATATACCGCCTTCCGCCCGATTGTAACTGAGATAGGCTCCAGCGCCCCCCGCGACCCCGAAGGGATTAAGCGGTAGAAAATGAATGGATGGATAGTTACAGTATGAATACATATTTTTGAAAGAAGTAGTCACCTTTTATGATTAGTTAACACAAGTCTAAAAATAGCTCAAGCTGAATTTAAATTAGAGCCACTGAATAGGTGGATGTGTCATAATCCGATTAGTCGACTAATGGTTAATAAAGTCGATGACTCGTCAAACATCAAAATAGTCGTTAGCTGCAGCGCCATGACAGACAACTAATAATATTAACACCAAACACATTTGACATTTTTACATGCATACAACATTGTGAAATACATATAAATGATAATTAATGAACATTAAACATCACTATTGTTGGCAAAGACGGGGATGAGCAAGCTTGCTAATAGTTCTTTCTGGAATTCGATAGTGTTTCTCACTTTCTTTATTAAAGTGCTGGCACTCGCAATTTTTTTGGGCCCCAGAGTGTTTTATTATGCAGTTCTAAACACACAGACTAAATCATTAATGTGTCAAATTCTTTGTTTGGGACTCCATTCCGTAGAATGATAGGCGCGTGCGTTTGTCAGGTGAAATTTTAAAACAAGACGGTACACGAGAACTGTGATAAGACCTGGAGCATACAAAAAGTGGGCAGGACAAAAACCGAGGTCCTACTATTCAAATAACGGGTGTTTGCACAATCAATAGTGCTGCTATAATAATTGACACCTGTTCCATCCAATCATGAGTCAAGAGCCCCTGAAAAGACAGCATCCAGGTGAAGAAACCAAGTCACAGCAAGAGGAGTAATATATGCCAACTGACTGGTAGGGTACCAAATTTGGTACTTTTATGAGCAACAACCAAATTCCATTGGTATAAAAGGTAGCGATTTACGTCAAATGAAACGTAACATATCTCAATATCTTCGTCACATCCGGTTGGAGACATGGCAAGTAAACAGGCCCATTCATAATCTCCTCACAAGAAAATTGCACTAGCTCAATGCTAATTTACATTGGATATGCCATATGCATGCTACTGGTGGTTAGCATTAGCGATTTTACATGGCGATTTCGACATCAACAAATTTTATAATGAAAGCTACAAATGTGATGCACGTTACAATCAAACAGCTGGTGTGTATAAGTATACACACGTTGTGGGGCTGAATAAACAACACTTTTGTCATATTCATCTTTAAGGCAAAGACTACTTCCGGAATATGGCAACACACCTAGGACAAACTGAAATTAATGTACATTAGCAAACAAGACGAGGAAGTGTAAACAAAAAGTAAACAAATTATATTTATTTTTTATATTTTTATATTAGATTTTATTATTAAACAAATGAGCATTTCTTATCAATATGTCGGTTCAAATGTGTGCCATCCCAACAACTGACAGGGAAAAATGCCTCGTAACGAGTGTATAACGAGCAACACAAGGGAATAAAAAGAAGAAAGAGGAGAAAAGGATTGGGGAAAAAAAGGAAGCTAGGAGGAGGTAGTTTTCTATTCGAGCGTGCAGAAGTGAATTTGTGGAAGCTGCCATCGACAACAGATGGCATGTGAAGGCACGATAACCCATTGGTAGAACATTCTGGACACCTTCAACATAGAGCTAGCGTGTCTCCCTCGCATTGACAACATATCATGTAACAATAACGTCGTCATAGAAACACTAAATCGTCCAATGGCGATGCACCGAAGGCAACATACACCAAAACTTGCCTTGTTTTGTGACTTGTTAACATCGACATTTTCACTCAAGCGCCCCCTGCTGGTTCTGGTGTGGCACTGCTCAAAACCCGAGACAGCATATGCAGAGTTGCAGTTTTCACTCTATTATTATTTCTTCAGCAAATTCGCTAATTGAATTCAAATGTCACCATTCTAACTGCCAACACTATGGAGTGTTGCATTTCATCCAATTAGCAGGGAAAAAAATAAATAAATAAGAAAATAGCGCGTCTTTGCACACAAACAGACAGAACTGTATTAATTCAGCAAGTGGGAAGATGCAATCAAAATTAATGAGTGGAAAAGTTGTAATGATACTTTGAAATATACCAAAAGTGAAATATAGTGTGTTTGGATGCTATTATAGAAAATAGGGCTGTCAAATCATTATTTTTTAATGATATTAATTTTTAACCCATTTACTTAAAATGTATCTATAAACTATAACTTATAAATAGACTGTTTTAGACCAGTTGACCTGCCGCTTCTCTTTTTGCCCCCCAGGAGAGGTTACCACATAATCCCTGGAGAGATACCAGTCTCGGGGAGGTGCTGGCTATTCTAAGTCATGACTTGGTGTAGATCACCCCTCTGAGACTCGGATGGAGACCTCCTCCATCCCTCTGCTTGCCCCCAATGGACTGGACCCACCCCCCTCCCCCATTATCATGAATGATGTCACTGTGGTTTGTGCAGCCCTTCGAGGCACACGTGACTCAGGGCTATCTAAATAATTTTTGATTGATTGATTGATTGATTAATCACATTTTGGAATTTGGATTAATCATGATTAATCACAGGTGGTTACTCGTTTGCACAATTAAAATGTGCTTAGGAAACACTAATGCAATTGTATTGTCAGAATGTCATTCAGGAATGTTTTAAAACATTTTACCTAAATGCATGTCATTTATTTGCACAAAACTTGGTAACAGTTTGGATCTAAAGTTCTTTCAGTGCGTATTTTGGAGTGAAATTTGCCAGCGAGCACACCAGTCGGCATAATTTTTGTACTGACGTATGCATTGATCCGATCACTGACCATATAGCAGTTAAGGTAAAATAGCTTATACGCTCAAAATACTGTAATTATTAAAAGTCAGGGATGTTTAAACTTTTTGACCGGGGGCCGCATTGGGCTAAAAATATATATATTTATATGTACTGTTATGTTGGATCCACTAGGGACTGTACTTAGAGGGGGGGTTACCCACATATGCGATCCTCCCCAAGGTTTCTCATAGTCATTCACATCGACGTCCCTTGTGTAGGCTCTGTGCCGAGGATGTTGTTGTGGCTTGTGCAGCCCTTTGAGACTTTTGTGATTTAGGGCTATATAAATAAACATTGATTGATTGATTGATTGATCGATACTGTATATGTATATATATAGTTGAGGTTTCTGTGATTTATCTGTTATACAGTGCTCAATACCAGGGTAGAGTGGAATATAAATTAGCCTCTGTGTTTTTTCCTGACCTATTTCATCCCTACAAGCCTGTTTCGCAGGTTTCTCTGCTCTTCATGGAAAATCCCCTGAACAGCATAGAAACCTGAAAATCCCCTGAAGAGCAGAAAAACCTGCGAAACAGGCTTGTAGGGATAAAATAGCCTCTTTGTTTTTTCCTGACCTAACGTGTATATATATATATATATATATATATATATATATATATATATATATATATATATATATATATATATATATATATATATATATATATATATATATATATATTTATATAATATATATATATATATATATATATATATATATATATATATATATATATATATATATATAGAGAGAGAGAAAGAGAGAGAGAGAGAGAGAGAGAGAGAGAGAGAGAGAGAGAGGGGGTGTGTGTGTGTGTGTGTGTGTGCGCGCGCGTGTGTTTACATGTTATAATAATATAATGGCTATATAATTGATAATGATCATAATTGAATAGCAAGAGTATGTGGAATTTAAAGCTTTGTAAACATATCAAGCAGTTAAAAGTTAAACATGGATAAGTGTCGATAGAGTGATTTGCATTTTTCCCATCATGCCTTGCAATGGATTTAAATGTGTGTAATTGTGAATTGTATATGGTGATGGGACATTTTTTTAATTTTTTTATAATATCCACAAAGTTCCGTGAGCAGGTTGTGCTATGTGTAATCATGTGTGTTGACATTTTGGTGCTGGTTGTTTTTGTATTTTTTCCTGCACCATGACTAGGAAAGGTTGTTCGGATTGGGTCATACAACTTGATGCTGTGCTTGTGATATCAAGAAAGTATATATCATTATCACTGAGCTGAGTAACTCACATTTTCCACAAAATGATGACAATTTGCCACCTGTCAGGCCCCTGGGTATTTAAATTTAATATGTAAACTCTTGCTTATTTAAATTAAACATGTGCCGTCGACACCCCTGATCTAAGTGTCCATAATGTGATATTAATCACCTGAGTTAACATAATAATTTTGACAGCCCTAATAAAAATACATAAATGAATAAACACCAAGTTTTCTGCATAAATGACGTAAAATTATTGTTAAAGCTGAGGCGCCACGAGGTCAAGTGTAATGTATGCAAGGGTGGAACATCACCTTTAGCATTGTGCATTGAAGCTTTCACAGCTGTGGACTGCTTAGCTTGCAGTTTTTCAAAAGACCAAACTTGCTTTTTGTCTTACATTGGACTTCACCCCACTCTTTCCCCAGGTATTAGTCACCCACCGCTTCTCCTCTTTGCTATTTGCATTTTGCAGCCACGGTCCATTGTGGCTGGAAAGAATGAAGCGCTGACCCAAACTAATAGAAAGAGCAGCCCCTGTCTGTCATGCTGGGAAGAGCAGTTAGTTAGCTAAACAAAACAGGAGCCGGATGAAGGAAGATGACGACGGTGGCTGTGTGAGGGGGAAGGGGGTCCATCCCCGGGGGGGACGTGGCTGGGTGGATTTTTTTTCAGTGGGAGGGGCCGCTACAGTGGAAGGGTGAGAGTTATTTAATTGGACAGTGACATTGGGAGCCGGGCTCATCAGCGCCTCCCCATCAATCACGCTCGGTCAGGAGATGCCCGAGGTGATCCTGCTCCCTCCGGATCTTGCCGCCCGCCATCGCCACCGCTTAACCCCCCCCACCCTTTTTTTCTCCATATCGCCGTGCTGCGACCTCTCGGCTCACCTGGCCAACGGTTATCTGCTCCCCGGTGACACACGCCGCTTGATGGGTCTTTTTGTTCTCGGCTTAACAAGAGGAGGAAGAGGTGCATAGTTAAAGGCTTATGGGCCATGATTAAAATATGACCCCCAAAGACGAGGTTTCATCTTCAGCTGGCAGTGGAGGGAGCAGCAGGAATAAACAATCCACAGCGGGGTCCATGTTGTCATGTTTGCTGCTAGTACTGTCCCTCAGGGTACATTCTACACTAATTGTTGGACACCAAGGTGACTAATATTTGTGTCTATCTTTCCAGAAAACATCCTTGACAAAAGCGGACTACTGTACTTTTTTCTTATTTCTATCAAAGATGTTATTGTTCCTATAGTTCACCTTTCTGAAATTGGTGTGGGAAGTCCCACAATAGAACAATTGAACAATTTCCCTTGTGGATCAATAAAGTTTGTCGAAGTCTAAGTCTAAAAAGTAGTGTAAAGTCCAACCTTTAGCCCGAATGCTGGAATTTAGACAGTTAAAGGGGTCCAAATTGCAAACCTACTTTTCTTACCTATTAGTACCTGCTGTTGTGTATTTGGGATCTGCATAAGCATCCTTGCCAACCCTCCCGAATTTTCCGGGAGACTCCCGAATATCAGTGCCTCTCCCGAAAATCTCCCGGGACAACCATTCTCCCGAATTTCTCCCGATTTCCAGCCGGACTTAAGGCACGCCCCCTCCAGGTCCGTGTGGACCTGAGTGAGGACAGCCTGTCGTCACGTCCGCTTGGCCAACCAAAAAGTAACCACAGAACACTATACCGTATAGTGTTCTGTGGTTACTTTTTGGTTGGCCAACGGTTTACGATGTATTGCACACCCTGACGGCAAGTGTGGGAGTGGGTTCTGAAGTATGAAGTAAAGAGATGTAACTTCGTCACCTCGCCTGGTTATTGACTCCAACCCAGAATATTACACTGCCCATACCTAGGGACCTCTGCTGGCAGTACGCTTGGACACACCCCTGCTCACGCTGGGCGCAGCACGCCCACGCAGCGACAAGGCTGCAGGCAATTGCGCATCAGCACACCTGGGTCTGATGAGAGGGAGCGGCATAAAAGCCAGCAGACCCAAGAGACCTTCGCCAGAACGTAGCCAATCTCCCTGAGTAAGTATCACGTCTGGCACCCCTCCCTCGAGCCTTGCTCGTCTTCTTTATGCTCTTCCTCGTTCCCGTGTTGATGTCCTTTGTGTCTTCCACAGTGTCTTCCCTGTTGCCTGTGATCGTGTCTTGCCTCACGACCTCCGCCCGGATCTCTGTTTGCCTCCCTCGATCCCTGACCCCTGCTTTGACACAGACATCGTTGCCTCTCTCCAGCCCCCGACTACTTCCCTCTCCGCTGACTGCCTCTTTGCCTTCTCCCTTGGATTCGGCGAAAGATTCATTCTACACGCACTGACAACATCCTCTGGTAAAACTCACATTGTTAATTCCACACATCGTCTGCACTCATTCACTTGTGGTAGCATACACACCCCACACATTCATCAAAGGTTTAAATAAACCTGGTAAACCACAGTTCCGCCTTGGTGTCGCCTCCTTCCCTTCGACACATACACAACATATATATATATATATATATATATATATATATATATATATATATATAAGAAATACTTGAATTTCAGTGAATTCTAGCTATAAATATACTCCTACCCCCTCATTGCTCATTGAGAGAATGCTAAGAGTGTGCAAAACAGTAATCAGAGCAAAGGGTGGCTATTTTGAAGAAACTACAGTATAAAACATGTTGTCAGTTATTTCACCTTTTTTTGTTAAGTACATAACTCCACATGTGTTTATTCATAGTTTTGATGCCTTCAGTGACAATGTACAATGTAAATAGTCATGAAAATAAAGAAAACGCATTGAATGAGAAGGTGTGTCCAAACTTTTGGCCTGTACTGTATATATATTTATACATATATACAAACATATATATAAAACATATGTGTGTTTTATAGACAAAGCTTTGTGTTGTTATTATTGGCTGATGTCAACATTTAGTTTTTGTTTTTTTCATTGTGGTTCTTGCCGTTTTCCCAATCTTTGTGCATATTTTATTTTTTTGTAATGTGCTTAGGGTTAATGGCAAACGAGTCACGGACCACAGATGGCCCCTGTGCTGCAATTTGGGCACCTAATCTGTAGAAGCTAACTGTTTATGGCCACTATAGTCTTAGTAATGTACTATATGTGTTCATCCCAGTGGCGTGCGGTGAAGTTAATGTCTGGTGAGGCACTGCATCATCACAGTCAGATTTACAAACATATAAACCCTAAATAGTATCTTATTCACCATGTGATTGGCAGCAGTTAACGGGTTATGTTTAAAAGCTCATACCAGCATTCTTTACACAACTGTAGCACACAAAAAAGCACATTCAATAAAAAAAACATTATGTTCTTACCTTTCTTGCTGGACATCCACACAGCCAGCCTTTGCGTGTGTACCACGCCGTTTGAAAAGAACGGGTCTTCTGTCCCGAAGTCAAAAGCAAACTTTTTAGCTCTGGCGTTGGTCTACCTTAAATTATTACCTCATGCTTCGATTGAAATTCCAGTTTAGAAAACTGTTTTATTTTACATATGTAATCCTCCATGTTTTTAATAAAAGTCCAGGCGAGAGGAAATAAACAATCGCTTGCAAACTTTTTTTTCCTTTTTTTTTTTTTCTTCTGCGGCCGAGGAATGATCTCTGGGATTACTACCGCCCTCTACCACCAGGAGGCCGGATTACTGCGAGCCTCAACCAGTACGTCTTTTGCAGTAGATTTATGAATGCTCAGCACAAGAAATACGTTACACACATACAGTTGTTGACAAAATACACTGTACATTATATACCTCAGCTAACTAAACTATGCCATAGTTTAGTTAGCTGATATAATTCATATAGCAATACAGTCTCTCTATACAGCAGCTCAGCAGTTAGCCGAGTCATTGTGCACAATCCATGTTGAGGCACAAATCAGTGACGTGCCTCAACTGGCTGCTGATCACCGCACCGTCTCTTCTCAGTATTTGAACGGCAAATGTGAAAATAAAAATAAAAATAATCTAAAACTGGTGAAGTTAAATGGAAAATAACTTTAGTATAATCACTGGATACATATAACAATTTAATTTTTTTTTTTTTCTTTTTACATTTTTTTTCTTTCCATGATGGCAGGTGAGGCCCTGCCTCCCCTGCCTCTAGTGACTGCACGCCACTGGTTCATCCTATGGTCACATAAGGGATGCGAGTCAGCAGCGTACGTCAGCACCAGAAGTAGTCAAATCAGCTGTTCAACTGGCAGGTTTTTTAATTTTGTGATACAGGGGGAATTCTTTCTTTAGCGGTCGCCTTGTTTTATCATACACTGTATGACTGCCTTTGCACATCTCAATGTTTACATTTGTATATATAAATCAACACAAATATGTACTTTGGGGACGGCGTGGCGAAGTTGGTAGAGTGGCCGTGCCAGCAATCGGAGGGTTGCTGGTTACTGGGGTTCAATCCCCACCTTCTACCATCCTAGTCACGTCCGTTGTGTCCTTGGGCAAGACACTTCACCCTTGCTCCTGATGGCTGCTGGTTAGCGCCTTGCATGGCAGCTCCCGCCATCAGTGTGTGAATGTGTGTGTGAATGGGTGAATGTGGAAATACTGTCAAAGCGCTTTGAGTACCTTGAAGGTAGAAAAGCGCTATACAAGTATAACCCATTTATCATTTATCATTTACTTTGGAGCAATGTTCACAGACTCTAGTATTTGGCTTGTTATCTTCCCATCGCAAGCGGGCGATGATGGCCTTGGACTCGTGATTGAGTTGCTTGATGTTGGATGCTAGAAAATGTCCGATATGTTGCAACTAGAGAGAGGCGAGGCGTACAGGTGCGTTCAGGGGTTGAAATGCTTGCCTGTTGGCAGGCCTGTTGATCACTCTCTGGTTGGGGGTGTCACTGATTACATATGAATACATATTCATTTTTCAAAAAATGTTTGCCGTCGACCGGTAGATCGCGATCGACGGGTTGGCGACTCCTGCTGCAGTCAATAAGCTCCTTCTTTTTCTCTCTCTTCAAAGTTTATTTATACAGCCTTTAATCACAAGTGCCTCAACGGGCTGCACAAACCACAGCAGCATCCATTGATCTGAATTCACATTTGGGCGAGGAAAAAGTCCAAAAGCCCAAAAGCCCAAAATGGGAAAAAGAAGAAACCTTGGGAAAGGGCCGCAGATGTGGGCACACCCTCCGAGGTGACCGGCTCCAATGGATGCCAAGTGGGTATGGCTATTATATTTCTCATGATAATGTGAGAGTCCAGTCTATTGGGGGCGAGCAGAGTGTCGTAGGAGGTCTTCTTCCGTGTCATAGAGTAGGTGTTCATCACCTTTTTCACCTGGGGGCCCAACTATTCCACTACAAATGGGCCCGGGACCCACTCAAATGTTAACGCTGAATTAGTCATTTTCTCTTGATGTTGATCATATTCAACAATTATATCGAAGCTACTCACATTTTGACAGGATAAATCTTGTCAAATGATATGAAGTCATGTGTTAATCACACAGATTAATACCAAGGTTTAGGTCAGGCTGATTAAAAAAATAAATACTAATCAAATTTACTGAAAAATACATTTACATACACACAGTGCTTATAAATACATTCTAAGTAAATTAATAATAAATATGTTTCCTAAATAAACCGTCAATAATATTTAAATGCAAATTATTATACAGCTTCACCACTTTAGTCATATTTTTTGCGCTTAAACTTCTCTAACTACTTGCACATACAGACCACAGGTGAGAAATAGACATTTGTTTGGAGGCCCTCTAGGAGGCGGTAACGGCCCAACAATGCGGCCTTATAGTTAAGGAAACACTGTAATAAAAGGGAGTAGTCAGCCAGATGATCTGCTGTCTCTTTTCTGCTCTGCCGCCCTGTCCTGCGTGGAGAGGTTATCAGGTGACCACAGATGTGGCGCTAGCTGTTCAAAGTCGGGACCCGGGCTGTACCACTCCTCTGTGCATCGGTTGGGGACGTCTCTGCGCTGCTGACTGGACTCAATTCAAGATGATGCCCTGTGGTCCCCTCCAAGGTTTCTCATTGTGTCCCATTGGGTTGAGTTTTTTCTTGCCCTGATGTGGGATCTGAGCCGAGGATGTCGTCGTGGCTTGAGCAGCCATTTGAGACATTTTTGATTGAGGGCTATAGAAATAAACTTTGATTGATTAATTGATTGATAGTCCAACCCGGGTCACGACTTAGAACAGCTAGTGCATCCTCCAGATTGGTACCTCTCCAAGGGTTATCAGTACATGCACATGCATCCTCCTCTGTTCCCTTTTCTAATACAAAGTAGCCGTAAAGTTCCAACTTATATCTGTCAATAGAATTGCTATGGAAGCGCTAAAAACGACAACATGGCTGACACTGTCAAAGAGGAGCCATATAAATAGGTCCGCCCACAAAACAGCTCATCCTGAAGAGACGTTTAGACAGCAACTTGAAAGTTAAAAAGTTGAAGTACCAATGATTGTCACACACACACTAGGTGTGGCGAAATTATTCTCTGCATTTGACCCATCATCCTTGATCACCGCCGCGCCCGGTATTCATTTTTGGTGATTTAACCCCCAATTCCAACCCTTGATGCTGAGAGCCAAGCAGGGAGGTAATGGGTTCCATTTTTATAGTCTTTGGTATGACTCGGCCGGGGTTTGAACTTACAACCTACCGATCTCAGGGCGGACACTCTAACCACTAGGCCACTGAGTGGGTTAGATGGTCTGTGCAACATTTTGACCAAAGAACCACCGTTACATGTTACGAAGACCACAAGGAAGTGTTTTAAGAGTAGAAAAAAAATCATAATATGACCTGTTTTAAATGTTTTTCCCTCAGCGCTATGGTGAAAACGCTGTTGTGGGTGTCTGCAGCTTTAATGCTAATGAGCCGTGTTTGTTTACATACTATACACACTGTAACTCTACTTGTCCAACTTCATATATCACAACATAACATTAAGAGTGGGACAAGAGGACACAAACGTTAGCAACACAAGCATAGCTATGTGAGCTACATGCTGATTAGTTAGTTCCTATTTTTCACCACTTTGAAATATGCGTGTGAGGCCCCATAAATATTGTATTGGACTACTGTATCTAAGAGAGTGTGTCTCTCCAAGAAGTGCTATCATGCAATTGATCCACTTTTTACATATAACGTACATACTTGTCCAACACGATGGATGTCATATACAACATACAACAACCTTGCCAACAGAGGTAGCTTTATCTTATTTATTACTAGGGAGTAGGGCTGTGACTCTTTGGGCACTCATCGGCGGTCATGACGATCCTCCTGGTAGGGGTGTATCCCTTTATGGAGAATGCCTGTGCGTGACTTTGTTTTACGTGGGGAGACTGGTGCACGGACAGTCACCACACGATCCTTGACAGAATCGGGTCAGGGTCCAGTGGCATGGAGTCCAAGACGACTGGGGACCCTTTTCTACTGCAGCCTTCTTCCGCCATCGCAGCCATTGTGGTAGTTCTTACATCTACCGTCTTCCGCCTGCTCCGCCGTTAAGGTCTTCACCATATCCCTGGCTAGGGGGCAGTCAGGTACTAGGCCTTTGCTAAGGGCCACCTGGGGTAACAGTAGTAAAGGGTTTAACCTCCTAGTGCCTCAAGACTCCATAGAGGACCCTCCACTGCCGGGTGCACTTTAACATCATGCCCAGGACTACACGATTCGATTCAGAATCAATTCTCAATTCAAAACCATTCTCGTTTTAAAATAAATACTCTTTTTAATAATATTGGGTGCCACTTCTTAGATTAACAACGATCCTCCATAAAATTAAATAAAAACTGCTTTGATAAATTTAGATATTACTTAAAACAAAACTGGTTTTGTTTAACAAAATTCTACCCAAACATTTAATAAAGTCAAATACAAATAAGGCAACAAGAAAAGTACAGCAGATGTGATCATCTACATCAACAATATGATTTGCCTGAGTAGCTGGACAGGACAGAATAAAAATGATTATATATATATATATATATATATATATATATATATATATATATATATATATATATATATATATATATATATATATATATATATATATATATAAAAATTAAAATAAAATAATATATATACAGTATATATATTATTTTATTTTTAATTTTTTCCGATTAAGACTCGTTATAAATAAGAATCTTGATTAATTCAAAAATCGATTTTGTTGACACTTCTACGAGGGAACAATCATAAAACATATATTCGACACTTTCACCATTATTACCAATTGTTGTGCATATCCCCACAAAGAAGAAGTTCTGTTTCTCTGATTGGTCCGTTGCCTTATCTTTGCAGATTCATGCAAAAACTAAAATTTTTTCTAACATTGTGAAAAACAAGGCATTGTCCCACTATCACAAGCAATGATGGACTTCAAGAGCTTTACGTTCTGTAATACTAAAGTTCAGCCCCAGTTTTAGCTACTTCTAAATCACTAATCCTCGCCTCTATGGTGACAAATAAAGTAAGTTTCTTACAAGTATCATCCCTGCAGGACGAGGAATAGCTAAACATGCTTCACTACACGCCGTAGCTCACCGGCGTCACAATTAGGGATGTCCGATAATGGCTTTTTACCGATATCCGATATTCCGATATTGTCCAACTCTTAATTACCGATACTGATATCAACCAATACCGATATCAACCGATACGATATATATAGTCGTGGAATTAACACATTATTTTGCCTAATTTGGACAACCAGGTATGGTGAAGATAAGGTCTTTTTTTTGTTTTTTATCAAATAAAATAAGATAAATAAATTAAAAACTTTTTCTTGACTAAAAAAGGAAAGTAAAACAATATAAAAACAGTTGCATAGAAACTAGTAATTAATGAAAATTAGTCAAATTAACTGTTAAAGGTTAGTACTATTAGTGGACCAGCAGCACGCACAATCATGCGTGCTTACGGACTGTATCCCTTGCAGAATGTATTGATATATATTGATATATAATGTAGGAACCAGAATATTAATAACAGAAAGAAACAACCCTTTTGTGTGAATGAGTGTCAATGAGTGTAAATGGGGGAGGGAGGTTTTTTGGGTTGGTGCACTAATTGTAAGTGTATCTTGTGTTTTTTATGTTGATTTAATAAAAAAAACTACAAAAAACTTAAAAAAACAAAAACAAAAACAAAAACGATAATAAAAAAAACGATACCGATAATTTCCGATATTACATTTGAAAGCATCTCTAGTCACAATGTAAACAAACGCCATTGGTGGATCTACACCTAACATTCACTGTAATGATACCAAGCATAGTAATGTATCTAGTCGATACTACTATGATTATGTCGATATTTTTTGGCATCACATCTTCTTCCTTAAATTATATTATGATTATAAACTCAAGAAATATGTCCCTGGACACATGAGGACTTTGAATATGACCAATGTATGATCCTGTAACGACTTGGTTTCGGATTGATACCCAAATTTGTGGTATCATCCAAATCTAATGTAAAGTATCAAACAACAGAAGAATAAGTGATTATTACAGAACATGTTAAAAGAGAAAGTAAGCAGATATTAACAGTAAATGAAAAAGTAGATTAATAATTCATTTTCTTCCACTTGTCCTTAATAATGTTGACACAATAATAGAATGGAAAATGACACAATATGTTACTGCATATATCAGCAGACTAAATTAGGAGCCTTTGTTTGCTTACTTACTAATAAAAGACAAGTTGTATTGTAGGTTCACTATTTTATTTAAGGACAAACTTGCAATAAGAATCATATGTTTAAAGGCCTACTGAAACCCACTACTACCGACCACGCAGTCTGATAGTTTATATATCAATGATGAAATCTTAACATTGCAACACATGCCAATACGGCCGGGTTAACTTATAAAGTGCAATTTTAAATTTCCAGCCACACTTCCGGTTGAAAACATTTTTTTATGCTGACGTATGCGCGTTACGTCAAGGGTTGGTACGGAAGTATACGGACCCATTGAATCCTATACAAAAAACTCTGTTTTCATCTCAAAATTCCACAGTATTCTGGACATCTGTGTTGGTGAATCTTTTGCAATTTGTTTAATGAACAATGGAGACTGCAAGTAAGAAAGTTGTAGGTGGGATCGGTGTATTAGCGGCGGACTACAGCAACACAACCAGGAGAACAGAGATGGATAGCAGACGCGCTAGCCGCCGAACTCACCTTAACTTCCTCCGTCTCCGGGCCGCCAACCGCATCTGTGATCGAGTGAAGTCCTTCGTCGCAACGTTGATCGCTGGAACGCAGGTGAGCACAGGTGTTGATGAGCAGATGAGAGCTGGCGTAGGTGGATAGCTAATGTTTTTAGCATAGCTCTGTCGAGGTCCCGTAGCTAAGTTAGCTTCAATGGCGTCGTTAGCAACAGCACTGTTAACCTTCGCCAGCCTGGAAAGCATTAACCGTGTAATTACACGTCCATGGTTTAATAGTATTGTTGATTTTCTATCTATCCTTCCAGTCAGGGGTTTATTTCCTTTGTTTCTATATGCAGTTAAGCACGAAGCTATCACGTTAGCTCGTAGCTAAAGTGTTTTGCCGATGTATTGTCGTGGAGATAAAAGTCACTGTGAATGTCCATTTCGCGTTCTCGACTCTCATTTTCAAGAGGATATAGTATCCGAGGTGGTTTAAAATACAAATCCATGATCCACAATAGAAAAAGGAGAGAGTGTGGAATCCAATGAGCCAGCTTGTATCTAAGATACGGTCAAAGCGAAAAAAGATATGTCTTGCACTGCATTCTAGTCCTTCACTCTAACGTTCCTCATCCATGAATCTTTCATCCTCGCTCAAATTAATGGGGTAATCGTCGCTTTCTCGGTCCGAATCTCTCTCGCTGCTGGTGTAAACAATGGGGAAGTGTGAGAAGGCCTTCCTTCGGTGACGTCACGCTACTTCCGGGAACAGGCAAGGCTTTTTTTTTATCAGCGAGCAAAAGTTGCAACTTTATCGTCGATGTTCTCTACTAAATCCTTTCAGCAAAAATATGGCAATATCGTGAAATAATCAAGTATGACACATAGAATGGATCTGCTATCCCCGTTTGAATTAAAAAAAATTCATTTCAGTAGGTCTTTAATGTACCCTAAGATTTTTTGTTGAAATAAAGCCAATAATGCAATTTTTTGTGGTCCCGTTTATTTAGAAAAGTACCGAAAAGTATCGAAATAATGTTGGTACCGGTACCAAAATATTGGTATCGGGACAACACTATCAAAAATTAAAATCACCTATATATTGTACGACCCCACCTGTGGTCTGGTGGACAGCGACCATGAGTGAACTGTGACTACATTACTGATCGGCCTTTAAGAACTGTTCCTTATTTGCCAAAGTAACTTGTGTCGCCTTTTCAGGGATGCGACAACTGGTCAGGGATGCTCCAAAATGAATGTATGACTGTGGAAATTTCCCCTCGTGCGCCAGGAGTCAGAGTTCCAGCTTTAGGCCCCCTGACTCCTGACGGCGGGAGGCTGATTTATCATCAAGATGGATTAAACGCATTTCGCCTTACTTGTGATGTAGTTGTACCATCCTTCTCTTTGCAGACTGCTTTCTTTTAATCATGTGAGCTCTTCGCTGCGTGAGGGCGGCGCAGGAAAAAATACAATAAAAAAAAAAGAAGATGCACCTTGATGTTGAATCTACAAGACCGCCCGCCTCGCACCTCCGCCAGGAAGCTGTTTGCATCAAAACACTCTTTGAAGATGTAATTTCCGAGGGTGGCCGTGTGAGAGGGTCGGGGGATCAAGTGGACTAATGCGCGACCTAATCAGGGGGGGATTGGTCGTATTGATCGCCACGGTCGTAGCCTCGCTGGCTGCGGTCGCTCACAGCTGGAGCGACCATGGCTGCTCTTTTCAGAGCAAGACGTGGAGGTCACACTCATTGAGCCGCGACAAGGAAACTTCACTGAAAACTTGGAACATATCAATACGCCGAGTAAAATGATGGCACGGACTGAGCAAGGAAGTGGAAGCTCTAATACAGGGGTGTCAAACGTACGGCCCGAGGGCCGGATCAGGCCGGCGAACAGGTTTTATCCGGCCCGCGGGATGAGTTTGCTAGGTTTAAAAATTAACCTGACATTTTTGAATGAAAGAAACAGCTGTTCTAAATGTGTCCACTAGATTTCGCAATAGCAATTCTTTGCATCTTTGTAGATGATGCTACATATGTACAAAATAAACCACATGATGTTAGTACATCAGTCGAGGAAAATGATCAAAATACATAAATAACATCCTGTAATTTGATTTTGATATAATTTTTTTATCTTGATAACGGCGCAGACACAATCCCGCATGTCATCTGCGGCAAGATTGGGTGAAAAGTTCAGTCACCCGAGAGAGACTCGGAGTAGAGCCGCTGCTCCTTCGCTTGGAAAGGAGCCAGCTTAGGTGGTTCGGGCGAATCTCGTGCGAGCTGCATGGTCGAGTGGCCAAAAAGTTAAATTTTGGTCTCATCACTCCAAATTACTTTGTTCCAGAAGTTTTGAGGCTTGTCTCTGTGCTGTTTGGCGTAATGTAAGCGGGATACTTTGTGTTGCACAGAAATGGCTTTCTTCTGGCGACTCAACCATGCAGTCCAATTTTCTTCTAGTGCTTCCTTAGTGTGCATCTTGAAACAGCCACACCATAATTTTTCAGAGTCCTGTATTTCAGCTGAAGTTATTTGTGGATTTTTCTTTGCATCTCGAACAATTTTCCTGGCAGTTGTGGCTGAAATCTTTGCTGGTCTACCTGAATCCCTTATTTTCCACTTCTTAATCAGCGTTTCAACACTGCTGATTGGCATTCTCAATTCCTTGGATATCTTTTTATACCCCTTTCCTGTTATATGCAGTTCAATTACCTTTTCTCACAGATCCTTTGACAATTATTTTGCCTTCCCCATGACTCAGAATCCAGAAACATCTGTGCAGCACCGGATGAAAGATGCAATGGTCTGTCAGAAGCCAAAAAACTCACTGACCTTTTATACACACACATTAATTACAAACAAACAGGTCACATGTGAGGATTGGAACCTTGATTAGCCATTCAAACCTGTTTGTGTCAACTTTTGTGCATGTTATCAGATCAAAGTCACTGGGCTATGTACACTTTTGATCAGGGTCATTTAGGTACTTTCTTTTGTCATTTTGATTTAAAAAGAGTAAACACAGTTGTTTGCCATCAAATAGCTTCACACAAACATTAAGCATGAGTGGAAGAAAAGTTTTTGTGTTATCATTCATATTCTCTGAAGAATGGCCAAGAAATCATAAATTCTCCCAGGGTATGTAAACTTATGAGCACAACTGTATATATATATATATATATATACACTACCGTTCAAAAGTTTGGGGTCACTTTGAAATGTCCTTATTTTTTAAGGAAAAGCACTGTACTTTTCAATGAAGATAACTTTAAACTAGTCTTAACTTTAAAGAAATACATTCTATACATTGCTAATGTGGTAAATGACTATTCTAGCTGCAAATGTCTGGTTTTTGGTGCAATATCTACATAGGTGTATAGAGGCCCATTTCCAGCAACTATCACTCCAGTGTTCTAATGGTACAATGTGTTTGCTCATTGGCTCAGAAGGCTAATTGATAATTAGAAAACCCTTGTGCAATCATGTTCACACATCTGAAAACAATTCAGCTCGTTACAGAAGCTACAAAACTGACCTTCCTTTGAGCTGATTGAGTTTCTGGAGCATCACATTTTTGGGGTCAATTAAATGCTCAAAATGGCCAGAAAAAGAGAACTTTCATCTGAAACTCGACAGTCTATTCTTGTTCTTAGAAACGAAGGCTATTCCACAAAATTGTTTGGGTGACCCCAAACTTTTGAACGGTAGTGTATATATATATATATATATATAATAGTACAATATGTTTTTAATGTGAGGGAGTGTGTGCATGCAAGACTGTTTTTATGACTTTTTATATTTTAGGATTTTTCTTTGCAAAGGTATTGCACCAATTGATGACACTTCATTTCGTTGTTATTTATGAGAGGATGGCAACATGTTGAAGAAAGGAAGGGATTTAACAATCAGTAATAGAAACGGAGAAAGAGTGACATTGAATGAACTCTGCTTCTTCCTACTTCTTTTCAGACATGTTGAATTGTGCAAGTGTTACCTTGGCATGTTTCACGTCCGACACAAATACAACTTCACCTTTTTCCCACTGCGGACTAAATACAGTAGATGGTCAAAATTGCTGACTTGCATTTTATGACTTCCACCACATGATTTACTTTAACGGGGTTTCATCATTTCCCATATTTCATTTTTTTTGGCTGGTGCATCGCAGCTCGTCCTGTTCGTGTATGAACGTTTTCAAACTGTAATCGTGCGGCGAGGCAGCGGATCTTCAAGGACAAACTTCTGTGAGTGTTCAACAACAACTTGCAGCGTCTATCAAAATCAACATTCCGAGTTACATTTTTTCTTGGCTTTAAAAAATGTGGTAAACAAGCTCAAAAGGTCACCCTTAGCGATGGCCCCCCACGAGGCACCGCGGCACCTTCCGTAAAACCTCAGACAGACAGACGTGTTCATTCATCTGAAAGTTTTTTGTCGACTGCGACGACGTCCTGATCCGAATCCTAATGACGCGGCGGCCCGCTCGCTTTGCAGCTTTTCAGGCTTGTGTTGTGTGTGTGTCACACAGCCGCTCGGGCTTGAAACTGCCACACACACACACACACACATTCTTGTATTTGTAATCTTCTTGAGACCTCCGAAAAATGCCTACCTCTTTAGGACCAGCCTTTCTAGATATATAAAGATTTGTATTTACAACATTAATGATATATACATAATATGCAAATATAAAAAACAATTTGTTGTGAAAAATGAGTTGGAATTTAACAAGAAAAAGGTCACAATTTCACAAGAAAACTTAGAATTGTGGCAGTATTATAATAAAAGTCGTCATTTTACTCAACGCAAGTCAGAATTTTTGTGCAATATTAAAATTGTGGCAGTTTTATGAAAATAGTCGTAATTTTACGCAACAAAGGTCAAAAAATTTTAAGGAAACTTAAAATTGTTGGCAATATTATAATAATAATCAGAAACTTCCTTGGCAAAATTATGACTAAAGTCATAATTTTACTCAGAAAATGTCACTATTTTTTACAAGAACAACAAAAAAAGGGCAATATTGTGATAAGTCAGAATTTTATATGACAAATGTCACCATTTTATTTGCATTAACAAGTAATAATTCTACATAAAATAAAAAGTAATAGTTTTATGAGAAAATATTGCAATATCACAGAAACAGAAAGGATTTGAGAAATTGTTCCCAATTTTATAAGAAAAAAGTCGACACATTGTGAGAAAAAGACTGCTTTTACTTATTTTGTATTTTTTTTAAATTTGTGTTTGTAATTGTTTTTTTAATATTCATTATTTACTTCAAGTTATTACAGTATGTCTCCATATACATATTTTGTTATATATATATATAATTTTGGCCAAGGGGGGCGCATTTCAATTTCTTACACACACTTGTTATTTCATATGTTGACCAGAGGGGGAGCACTTTTAAAACCGACACAGAGTCAATTTGAAAAATCTCTCCTTTTTGGGACCACCCTAATGTTGATAGATTTCACCACCAGTGGTGCAAATGAGACATTCTCTATCAGATGCAATGGCTTTCTGTATTGGGACAATGATTTTGGTCCTAACTTGTTCACTGGTCCTCATATGGAAGGTACTTTTCCTTGTTGATGTCTCAAGAATGGTCAAGATACAAGAACACAGACACACACACACACATTCTTGTATTTAATACCTTCTTGAGACCTCTGAAAAATGCCTCCTTTTTAGGACCAGCCTTTCTAGATATATCAAGATTTGTATTTACAACATTAATTATAAATACATACTATGCAAATATAAATAAAGCTTGTTGTGAAAAATGAGTTGGAATTTCACAAGAAAAAGGTCACAATTTCACAAGAAAAACTTTTGGCAGTATTATAATAAAAGTCGTCATTTTACTCAACGCAAGTCAAGATTTTACAAGAAAAACTAAATATTTGTGCAATATTAAAATGTTGGCAATTTTATGAAAATAGTAGTAAGTTTACTCAACAAAAGTCATAATTTTATAAGGAAACTTTAAAATTGTGTCAATATCATAATAATAATCGGAATTTTACTTGGCAAAATTATGACAAGTCATAATTTTACTCCAAAAATGTCACTATTTTAAAAGAACAACAAAAAAATGGGCAATATGACATCTGTCCGAATAGTATATGACAGATGTCACCATTTTGCATTAAAAAGTAATAATTCTACATTAAAAAAAGTTATAATTTTACGAGGAAATATTGCAATATCACAGAAACAGAAAGAATATGAGAGATTGTTCCCAATTTTATAAGAAAAAACTCAACACATTGTGAGAAAAAGACTGCTTTTAGTAAAAATAAAATGTTTAAATTTTGTAATTGTTTTTAAATTTGTATTATTTACTTTAAGTTTCCCTATATACATATTTATTGTATTAATTTTTGGCCAAAGGGGGCGCATTTCAATTTCTTACATACACTTGTTATTTCATATGTTGACCAGAGGGGGAGCACTTTTAAAACCGACAGAGTCAATTTGAAAAATCCCTCCTTTTTGGGACCACCCTAATTTTGATAGATTTCACCACCAGGGGTGCAAATGAGACATTCTCTATGGTTTTCTGTATTGGGACCATGATTTATGTCCTAACTTGTTCACCGGTCCTCATACGTCTCTTGAAGGGTACAGATACAAGAACACAAACACACACACACACACACACACACACACACACACACACACACACACACACACACACACACACACACACACACACACACACACACACACACACACACACACACCCCTCCCACAGAAGGCACTGTGAACTTGCTGCTTGTCAACACTCTGCTGCTGTTCAGTATTCAAAAGCAGCACGGATGAGCCTCTTGTCACTGGGATTTAGTCGGATTTCTAACAAAGATGATGCACAGTGCCGAGTGAAAAGCACATGTTATTAAATTATTAAATGTTCTGAAAACAATAACATCAGATTCATGTTTTTCTCATTCAAAGGCTATTTTAAAGTTTTCGCTCCAACTTACAGCTATGGCAGAATGACACACAAATTATGATTTTGAATCATTTTATTATATCTTGTCAAGGGACTATAAACATAGGTGCACTCTACTTAAAGTAGTCAGTGTACAGCTTGTGTTCCAGTAGATTTACTATTCACTGAGAATCAGTCAACACAAACAATGAGTACATTTATTGGTACTGACCAAATTATGCGGGTACTATTGAGCATCGATTAACACGGTGGTCAGAAACCCGCGGCTCTTTAGTGCCGCCCTAGTGGCTCCCTGGAGCATTTTTAAAAAAGGATTGAAAATGGAAAAAGTTGGGGGAAAAATATTTTTTTTGTTTTAGTATGTTTTTTGTTTGAGGACAAACATGACACAAACCTTCTCAATTGTTAGAAAGCCCACTGTTTAATATGTTTGTGTGTATGCTTCACTGATGAGACTATTTGGTGAACGTCGTTTTGTCCTACTAATTTCGGCGGTTCTTCAACTCACCATAGTGTGGACTGTGACGCAAAAACTTAAAATCTTCCACTCCTTCTTTGTCTCATTTTGTCCACCAAAAGTTTTATGCTGTGCTTGAATGCACAAAGGTGCGCTTTGTTGATGTTATTGACTTGTGTGGAGTGCTAATCAGGCATATTTGGTTAGTGCATGACTGCAAGCTAATCAATGCTAACATGTTATTTAGGCTAGCTGTATGTACATATTGCATCATTATGCCTCAGTTGTAGGTATATTTGAGCTCATTTAATATCCTTTACTTTTATCCTCTGTGTATTTAATTTAGTTTTGCAAGTCTCATGACATATCTGTTTGTAATATTGGCTGCATTTCAGATAGTTGTTTGTGTGCCATGTTGTTCCAGACCACCGCAAACATTACCTAACTTGCCAAAGATTGTAATAAATCTATTAAAATAAGACAGTCTGCCTTTTCCTTTAACTTGGACACACACATCTATACTTTTGGCCATTAAAAGTCAGTAATTTCCAGGAGTTATCTCACCTTCTGAATAGCCTCTGATTTACTAATGGTTTCTAATGTTGTAAAAATGTGTAGAATAAATATTACATTTCAACATTTCTGTCAACGAAGATTTGCTTCAGCCTGCGACACATTCATTTTGATAGTAGGCTAATATAGCTATTATAGACACGTCATGTGTTGCCTTCATTATAACACTTATATACGACTTTTCATTTTTTGCGGCGTGGTCACGCCAAATTTATTCCCCCTACAAAAACTCCCCCCCCATTTACTTCCGGGGTCATTTCCTCTTACTTACGTAATTTCCTCTTACGTCATTGACAGCGAACAGACAGTGAACAGAGAACTAATAAAAACTGAATTTAACGAATACATTTAGTTTTAATAAAGTTTGATAATATTGATTGATAATGAATGAACTTATTGTACACTGTTATTCATTTCCGCATATGTCCACGAGTCAAATGTGCAGTCAGGAATATCCTCAAGTTAATTTGTCCGATTAATACTTGTCCGATTAATACAGACGTTTTGTTAACGCTATATTATAAAAAAATTATAAAAAATTAAAAAAACAAGTATCCTTCCAGCGACGGGCAGTCAAAGCCGAAGTGCTATCGATCGCAGTCAATAACGTAAGAGGAAATGACCCCGGAAGTAATTGGGGGGGAGGGAGGTTTTTGTAGGGGGAAGAAATTTGGCGTGACAGCTCCAGACAGATTTGTTTTTTGTATTTTTGGTCCAATATGGCTCTTCCAACGTTTTGGGTTGCCGACCCCTGGATTAATGTAAAATGACACGGTACCATATTTCGATGTTTCCTGTTGCAGACTCAAGCATTTGGCAGGGTAACAAGCACTCGAAGTGGACTCAGCCAGACTGCCTCCAAGTCAAAACTTTGGTCCGTGTACCACTGGTGGTACTCGGGCACCAAATAGTGGTACGCCAAAGAAACGCTTGATTAAAGTACAGTGCTTTATTTCCCTATAGTCAAACACAGTGTTACTGTTTAAATTGTAATGTAACAGTGGCCGAAAATAATAAATGTCCCAGCAGGCACAAAACGCTGATTAAACATACATGTCCTTTGAAGCTGACTTTGCAACAACGTTGCAAAATAGTTGTTTTTGTAAATTGAGACAACGTTGGATCTACGTTGTTGTTTGGGAAATGACCAAATTTCGATGTTCAGATCTACGTACGTTACAACCTAACATTGAATAAACGATGTCAAAAAGCGTGTTGTTTCAACGTTATATTTATCTTGTACAATACTGGTTAGCAAATGACCAAAGTTCAATGGTCAAATCAACGGCAGAACCCGACATTAATTAAACATTGACAAAATCCAACGTTAAGTTTGAATTACTCAAAGTCAGGACCTAATTCAACAAGTTCTCAACATTGTTTTAAAGGCCTACTGAAACCCACTACTACCGACCACGCAGTCTGGTAGTTTATATATCAATGATGAAATCTTAACATTGCAACACATGCCAATACGGCCGGGTTAACTTATAAAGTGCAATTTTAAATTTCCCGCTAAACTTCCGGTTGAAAAACTTTGGATATCACGTATGCGCGTTACGTCACGACGGCAACGAAAGTATTCGTACCCAATGTGTCACCATACAAACTGCTCTGTTTTCATCAAACAATTCCACAGTATTCTGGACATCTGTGTTGGTGAATCTTTTGCAATTTGTTTAATGGACAATGGAGACTGCAAATAAGAAAGTTGTAGGTGCGATCGGTGTATTAGCAGCGGACTACAGAAACACAATCAGGAGGTTGTGTTGTGTTTGAGCTGGATACAAGACGCACTACCGTGAGTACAGCTTTGGCTTCCAAACATTTGATCGCTTGCCCGTACGTGCGTGTCGCTATGTGCATGTCACGTACGTAACTTTGGGGAAATGTATGTTTTTTGGTGACTCTGATGGCGGCCGGGGTGTCGTCGAAAGCTACAACACCCGCCGCCGCTCCGTAGTTAGCTTCAATTGTTAAGCTTCGCCAAGCTGGAAATTATTAACCGTGTATTTACATGTTCATGGTTTAATAGTATTGTTGATCTTCTGTCTATCCTTACAGTCAGGGTTTTTTTAAATGTTGTTTCTATCTGCATTTGAGCCTGATACTATCACGTTAGCTACGTAGCTAAGTTAGTTAGCTTCAATTGTTAAGCTTCGCCAAGCTGGAAATGATTAACCGTGTATTTACATGTTCATGGTTTAATAGTATTGTTGATCTTCTGTCTATCCTTCCAGTCAGGGTTTTTTAAAATGTTGTTTCTATCTGCATTTGAGCCTGATACTATCACGTTAGCTACGTAGCTAAGTTAGTTAGCTTCAATTGTTAAGCTTCGCCAAGCTGGAAATTATTAACCGTGTATTTACATGTTCATGGTTTAATAGTATTGTTGATCTTCTGTCTATCCTTTCAGTCAGGGTTTTTTTTAATTTTGTTTCTATCTGTATTTTTGAGCCCGATGCTATCACGTTAGCTCTGTAGCTAAGGTGCGTCAATGATTGTATTGTCGTGGAGATAAAAGTCACTGTGAATGTCCATTTCGCGTTCTCGACTCTCATTTTCAAGAGGATATTGTATCCGAGGTGGTTTAAAATACAAGTCCGTGATCCACAATAGAAAAAGGAGTGTGTGGAATCCAATGAGATCTTGTACCTAAGTTACGGTCAGAGCGAAAAAAGATACACCCTGCACTGCCTCTAGTCCTTCACTCTAATGTACCTCATCCACGAATCTTTTATCCTCGCTCAAATTAATGGGGTAATCGTCGCTTTCTCGGTCCGAATCTCTCTCGCTCCATTGTAAACAACGGGGAATTGTGAGGAATCCTACCTCCTGTGACGTCACGCTACTTCCGGTACAGGCAAGGCTTTTTTTTATCAGCGACCAAAAGTTGCGAACTTTATCGTCGTTCTATACTAAATCCTTTCAGCAAAAATATGGCAATATCGCGAAATGATCACGTATGACACATAGAATGGATCTGCTATCCCCGTTTAAATTAAAAAAAATCATTTCAATAGGCCTTTAATGTCTTTTGCCTGGTGGGATGCTTGGTAAATAAAACCTCCACTTTGTTGTTAATTCATACTTAGGCCTACCACGCTACTGTATTTTAATGTAGGTAATTACGTTGGTACTTGGAGAGCCAAGTTTTTTCTGAGGTGGTAATTGGTGAAAAAAGTTTAAGAACCACTACTCTAAGTAATGTTGCAATTTCCTATGCCAACAAAGTAAGCAAGTCTGATAAAAAGCGCTCGAAAGCAAGGCTCAATTTTTCAAAATGAGCTAGCTCGATACTAGACTAATGCTACCGATTAGCATTAGCGACTTTACACAGTGATTTCAACACTTTTTTTTTCCGCCGAATGTTTATTTCTCCTCAGGGGGCAATTTGTATTTTCAGAACAAGCCATCCAAACAGGGGCAGACACAACAGGAAGACTGATGGGTCGCCATAAGAGCAGCGCCCCAAACACCAGTGTGAACAGCACAGGGAGCATGGTAGGAGAAGTGTCTTTCCCAAAGACTACGACGGCGGATTTTGTAATCAAACCAGGAACCCCCAAGTTTATGGACAGCCACTCCCTCCAAATTTGGTAATGAAAACTACAACTAAGATGCACGTTAAAATCAAACAGCTGGTGCAAGTACAATACTTACAGTACAAACACGTTGTAGGAACTCTCGCGACTCGTTAATGGGACAAAACGTCCTGGGAAACTCACCATTACACTATTTGCAATATTAGGAATATTATTAGCTTATCACTCTCCTCTGGTGCTGTTCCTTTAACTCTTAAAACAGCGGTTATTCATTCTTTACTTAAAAGACTTAATCTCAACAGACACCGTTTGGTATGTATATAAACATTTACAAATATTTTTGTGTAAATAACACAACGTATATATATATATATATATATATATATATATATATATATATATATATATATATATCTGCAGATTATAGTAGGAAGGGAATTCATATAGCCCCATTCATTACAGTTTAGCTGACTCATGAAACGTGACAAATTTGGGGGGTGCACTACCCACTTTATCCACCATAGTAGAGTGTTTTGTGGCAATTCCAACTTTGACCACAGCGTCAGTTGCAATGCCGAGTGGCGCTTTCCATCATTTTCAGCAGACTGCGTTGCAAAATTATTAACCCCACTCTCCATCACATGCAAAACCCACCCAGGGTTGGGGCCATATTGACTCCTTCCCTACTGTATTGTCCGGTGCGGTTAATATAAGGGGGGGAATTATTCTAAAATGTAGTGGGTGCAGCTTATATAGTCTGGATCAGGGGTGTCAAACGTACAAAACAGGTTTTATCCGGCCAGCGGGATAAGTTTGCTAAGTATAAAAATTTGCCAAATGTTTTTAATGAAAGAATCTGCTGTTCTAAATTTGTCCACTAGATGTCGCAATAGCAATTATTTGTATCTTTGTAGATGATGCTAGATATGTAAAAAAAATAAACCACATGTTAGTGCACCAGTCGAAGAAAATGAGCAAACTTCATAAATAACATTCTGTAATTTGATTTTGATATTATTTTTTTTATCTTGATAGATTGGAAATTAACACCAATGAGTTGACTGATGAACATTATCACATAATGTATTCAGAACGTATAAATAACAACAAATAAAGATCGAATACTATTAACCGCAACATGTAAGTGTAAAATAAAAACAACAACATTATTTTTAAGAACATCTTTGTTTTTAAGTTATCGCGCCGTGATTTTACCAGTCTGGCCCACTTGGGAGTAGATTTTTCTCCATGTGGCCCCCAATCTAAAATGAGTTTGACACCCCTGGTCTGGACAGTACAGTAGTAATAATTGGGGTCTGAAAAAACATATGTAAATCTCTAATACAATGACTGGAGAAAAATGTTTTTGTCGAAAACCAAATCAGACAAAAACCGAGGAATCACTAAATTACATTTTCAGCATTACCAGAAAATATTCTAGGAAATGGATTGCAATGTTATAGGCTGCAGCACCCCCGTCACCCCAAGAGGGACAAGCGGTAGAAAATGGATGGACCTTGAAAGCAAGGTTAGTTCGTATTAGTGTTGTCCCGATACCAATATTTTCGATACTTTTCTAAATAAACGGGACCACAAAAAATTGCATTATTGGCTTTATTTTAACAAAAAATCTTACAGTACATTAAAGGCCTACTGAAATGATTTTTTTTTCCTTAAACGGGGATAGCAGATCCATTCTATGTGTCATACTTGATAATTTCGCGATATTGATATATTTTTGCTGAAAGGATTTAGTAGAGAACATCGAGGATAAAGTTCGCAACTTTTGATCACTGATAAAAAAAGCCTTGCCTGTACCGGAAGTAGCGTGACGTCACAGGCTGAAGGGCTCCTCACATTTCCCCATTGTTTACAATGCAGCGAGAGCGATTCGGACTGAGAAAGCAACGATTACCCCATTAATTTGAGCGAGGATGAAAGATTCGTGGATGAGGAACGTGAGAGTGAAGGACTAGAGTGCAGTGCAGGTTGTATCTTTTTTCGCTCTGACCGTAACTTAGGTACAAGGGTTCATTGGATTCCACACTTTCTCCCTTTTCTATTGTGGATCACGGATTTGTATTTTAAACCACCTCGGATACCAGTGGCGTGCGGTGAGGTTAATATCTGGTGAGGCACGACTGCATCATCACAGTCAGATTTACAAACATATGAACCTGCAGTGCAGGTGTACCTAATGTTGTGTCCCTGCGGTCGTTCGCGGCTAGCGCGAGCATTGTTGTTTTTGCACTTTTTGGCTTCTTGTTAAGTGACTTTTTTTGGGTGGATTCGGTCTTGCACGTGGAGGGTTTGGGTGTGGGCTTTGGTTGGTGTGGCCGCGGCGCTCCCGTCGGGCGGTGCATTCTGCGGCGGAGGTGCTTGGCACCAGGAGGCGGGGTTATGAGACGAGCCTCTCACAGTGCGTCTCCGCATCAGTATTATGATCACTCAGCACAAGAAATACGTTACACACATACAGTTGTTTACAAAATACACTGTACATTATATACCTCAGCTAACTAAACTATGGAAATGTATAATATAATTCATATAGCAATACAGTCTCACTGCACAGCAGGCCAGCAGTTAGACGAGTCATTGCGCAATCCATGTTGAGGCACAAATCAGTGACGTGCCTCAACTGGCTGCTGATCACCGCACCGTCTCTTCTCAGTATTTAAACGGCAAATGTGAAAATAAAAATAAACATAATCTAAAACTGTTGAAGTTAAATGGAAAATAACTTTAGTATAATCACTGGATACATAACAATTTAATTTTTTTGTTTTTGTTTTTACTTTTTTTTTTTTTCCATGATGGCAGGTGAAGCCCCGCCTCCCCTGCCTCTAGTGACGGCACGCCACTGTCGGATACTTTATCCTCTTGAAAATGAGAGTCGAGAACGCGAAATGGACATTCACATTGACTTTTATCTCCATGACAATACATCGGCAAAGCTCTTTAGCTACGGAGCTAACGTGATAGCATCGTGCTTAAATGCAGATAGAAACAAAAGAAATAAACCTCTGACTGGAAGGATAGACGTAAAAATCAACAATACTATTAAACCATGGACATGTAAATACACGGTTAATGCTTTCCAGCTTGGCGAAGCTTAACAATGCTGTTGCTAACGACGCCATTGAAGCTAACTTAGCAACGGGACCTCACAGAGCTATGATAAAAACATTAGCGCTCCACCTACGCCAGCCAGCCCTCATCTGCTCATCAACACCCGTGCTCACCTGGGTTCCAGCGATCGACGTTGCGACGAAGGACTTCACCCGATCATGCGTGCGGTCGGCAGCTAGCGTCGGATAGCGCGTCTGCTATCCAAGTCAAAGTCCTCCTGGTTGTGTTGCTGCAGCCAGACGCTAATACACTGATCCCACCTACAACTTTCTTCTTTGCAGTCTTCATTGTTCATTAAACAAATTGCAAAAGATTCACCAACACAAATGTCCAGAATACTTTGGAATTTTGAGATGAAAACAGAGCTTTTTTGTATTGGATTCAATGGTGTCCGAATACTTCCGTTTAACTATTGATGTCACGCGCATACGTCATCATACATAGACGTTTTCAACCGGAAGTTTAGCGGGAAATTTAAAATTGTACTTTTTAAGTTAACCCGGCCGTATTGGCATGTGTTGCAATGTTAAGATTTCATCATTGATGTATAAACTATCAGACTGCGTGGACGGTAGTAGTGGGTTTCAGTAGGCCTTTAAACATATGTTTCTTATTGCAAGTTTGTTCTTAAATAAAACTGGTACTTTTTAGAGGCAATTTAGAACCGAATATGATATGATGTGGGTCACTGTCTATAAGCTGGGTGCTTCTAGGGATGACCTTTTTGCAGAACGAACTCTGATATCAACAAAAGAAACATTAATGAAACACAAAACTATGTGTTTGTATAAATTAAAGGCCTACTGAAACCCACTACTACCGACCACGCAGTCTGATAGTTTATATATCAATGATGAAATCTTAACATTGAAACACATGCCAATACGGCCGGGTTAACTTATAAAGTGAAATTTTAAATTTCCCGCTAAACTTCCGGTTGAAAAACTCCTTTGGATATGACTTATGCGCGTGACATCACAAAATCCACGGAAGTGGTTGGACCCCATCGGACCCGATACAAAAACCTATTGTTTTCTTCGACAAAATTCCACAGTATTCTGGACATCTGTGTTGGTGAATCTTTTGCAATTTGTTTAATGAACAATGGAGGCTGCAAAGAAGAACGTTGTAGGTGGGATCGATCGGTGTATTAGCGGCTAAGTACAATACTTACAGCAACACAACAAGGACTACTTACTTAGCAGACGCCTAGCCGCCAAACCCACGGATGAAGTCCTTCGTCGCGCCGTCGATCACTGGAACGCAGGTGAGCACGGCTGTTGAGGAGCAGATGAGGGCTGGCTGGCGTAGGTGGAGCGCTAATGTTTTTATCATAGTTCTGTGAGGTCCGGTTGCTAAGTTGCTAAATTAGCCTTAGCGTCGTTAGCAACAGCATTGTTAAGCCTTACCAGGCTGAGAATATTTAACCGTGTAGTTACATGTACATGGTTTAATAGTATTTTTGATCTTCTGTCTATCCTTCCAGTCAGAGATTTATTTATTTTGTTTCTATCTGCATTTGAGACAGATGCTATCACGTTAGCTCATGCTACAGAGCTTTGTCGATGATGGGTGTCCTTCGTCGCGCCGTCGATCGCTGGAACCCAGGTGAGCACGGCTGTTGATGTAACCGTTTAGTTACATGTACGTGGTTTAATAGTATTGTTGATCTTCTGTCTATCCTTCCAGTCAGGGGTTTATTTATTTTGTTTCTATCTTCATTTGAGAACGATGCTATCACGTTAGCTCAGTAGCTAAGTGTGTCAGCGATGTATTGCCGTGGAGATAAAAGTCACTTTAAATGTCAATTTCGCGTGCTCGACTCTCATTTTCAAGAGGATATAGTATCCGAGGTGGTTTAAAATACAAATCCGTGATCCACAATATAAAAAGGAGAGTGTGCAATCCAATGAACCAGCTTGTACCTAAGTTACGGTCAGAGCGAAAAAAGATACGTCCATCACTGCCTCTCTAGTCCTTCACTGTAACGTTCCTCATCTACGAATCTTTCATCCTCGCTCAAATTAATGGGGTAATCGTCGCTTTGTCGCTCCGAATCTCTCTCGCTCCATTGTAAACAAAGGAAAATTGTGAGGAATATTACCTCCTATGACATCACGCTACTTCCGGTACAGGCAAGGCTTTTTTTATCAGCGAGCAAAAGTTGCGAACTTTATCATCGATTTTCTCTGCTAAATCCTTTCAGCAAAAATATGGCAATACCGTGAAATGATCAAGTATGACACATAGAATGGATCTGCTATTCCCGTTTAAATTAAAAAAATCATTTCAGTAGGCTTTTAAATATGATTCATTAGTATCACGGTACTATACTAATACCGGTATACCGTACAACCCTAGTATGTACAGATCCTACTCAGTTCCAATTCCAGACAGCACCTTGTGTGGATTCTATGATTGCTCTGAATGGACGTCGAAATGAATTTCCATCTGAACATTTTTTTTATATCTCCCCAAATTATGATTGAAGAATTAAATAATGCATTAAAAAGAGAGAGAGAGAAAAACATGGGTTGCCAAGCTTCAGCGTGAATCCGTTATTCGCTTCCATCTTCTTGACTCCATGTTGAAGTGGCACATCTGGAACTTTATTCCCATTTACACATCAAAGGACGGTGCAGGGAACAGAAGCGAGGGAAACTTATAAGCAGGGAGAGAAGAAGAAGCCTTACAACGTGTGTGATGTTACAACCTTTTTCATGGCCTTTAACCCAACAAACAACATGGTTTCTCTAGATTAGAGGGGAAAAGCTCCCTTCTGCATGGACTTCACTCCCTCTCCAGATCATTTCAAGCGTCGAGGGCTGTGACTGCGGCTTCATGCGCTCAATTGAAGCCGAGGCGCGGATCACAATTCAGTGCGTGAGGTAGAGAGCTGACCTTTGAGTGCTGCTGGCAAACGCTAACAAGAGCTTCAGAAGCCTGTCCGAATGCATCAAGTGTGTTTAGGCAAAACTATTCCGGTCTGGTGCGCTGAAGCCGGCGTACTGCGGCAGGGAACAGTTGGAAAACTTTCTGATTGTTTGGGAGATTTCATTCCCAAGCCCCGAGCCTCATTTACTTGCAACTTTCTCGAAGGGCGGAGGTGACTATAATGTTGAGGTTCAGACGTGTTGGTCAACAAAGAGAAATAAGACCCCACCGGGGAAAAATACGCAGATATACACGCATGTGGGCTAAATCTAAGGACCGGATTGAGCGAGGAACTTCAACAAGTGCAGTGGTAACTCACGTGTCCTGACTCGGTCCATCCATCCATTGTCTACCGCTTGTCCCTTTTGGGGTCGCGGGGGGTGCTGGAGCCTATCTCAGCTGCATTCGGGCGGAAGGCGGGATACACCCTGGACAAGTCGCCACCTCAACACAGGGCCAACACAGATAGACAGACAACATTCACACTCACATTCACACACTAGGGACCATTTAGTGTTGCCAATCAACCTATCCCCAGGTGCATGTCTTTGGGGGTGGGAGGAAGCCGGAGTACCCGGAGGGAACCCACGCAGTCACAGGGAGAACATGCAAACTCCACACAGAAAGATCCTGAGCCCGGGATTGAACTCAGTACTACTCAGGACCTTCGTATTGTGAGGCACATGCACTAAACCCTGTGCACCGTGCTGCCCCTGTCCTGACTCGGTGGTCAATGAAAAATTGTATCAAAAAATGTGCCTCACTTTCTCAGTTATCGTTTGGCCAAACATTGCTAAGTACCAAACTAGTCCATTTGCCCACGTCAAATTCTGCAGAATCCAGTGCCCAAATGAAGAATCCTATGTAGTCTTGTGAAGACTGGATAGTGGTTCACACTAGGGTTGTATGGTATACCGGTACTGCTATAGTTTTGCGGTACTAATGAATCAAAAACGGTACTATACTCTGTTTGAAAAGTATCGGTTCCCGGACATGACGGCGTGTCGTCATGTCATGACATTGCTGGTTTTGCGAGCAAAGGAGCATATTCGTCAGTGCACAATCACGGAGTACTTACAAGCAGACACAGTGTGTAGACAGAAAAGGGAGAACGGACGCATTTTTGCCTTAACAATAACGATGAAGGTGAAGATATAACACTGAAACGCACTCAGGAAGAGGTGCTTTAAGACATGGCTAGCTAGCTAGCGGCTAACATCCATTCGCAGTCTGCAGTGTTTTAGCTACTTCTAAATCACTAATCCTCGCCTCCATGGTGACAAATAAAGTAAGTTCCTTACAAGTATCATCCCTGCAGGACGAGGAATAGCTAAACATGCTTCACTACACACCGTAGGAGGATACAATAGCTAACCGCTAAAAGCAAGCTAGCACCCTGAAAGTAAACAAATGCCATGTGTGGATCTACACCTGACATCCACTGTAATGATACCAAGTACAATAGCATATCTAGTCGATATTACTATAATTACATCGGTATTTTTTATCGTTACAAAATATTTTTTCCTTTTTTTAAAAATTCATATTGTGTTTATAAACTCAGGAAATATGTCCCTGGACACGAGGACTTTGAATATGACCAATGTATGATCCTGTAACTACTTGGTATCGAATTGATACTTAAATTATGTAAAGTATCAAACAACGGAAGAATAAGGGATTATTACATTTTAACAGAAGTGTAGATAGAACATGCTAAAATAAAATAGTATGGATGGAATGGAAGAATGGATTAATAATTCATTTTTACAGCTTGTCCCTCTTAATTTTGACAATATAGAATAAGAAATTACACAATATGTTACTGCATATGTCAGCTGACAAATTAGGAGTCTTTGTTTACTTACTAATAAAAGACAAGTTGTCTAGTATGTTCACTATGTTATTTAAGGACAAACTTGCAATAAGAAACATTTAACATTTCTTGTTAAAATAAAGCCAATAATATTTAGAAAAATACCAAAAAGTATCGAAATACATTTTAGTACCGGTACTAAAATATTGCTATCGGGACAACACTAGTTCACACTACTAGGCTTGTCCCAATTATTTCAGAAAAAAGGTGTTTTTGTTGGGTTTTTTTGTTGTTGTTTTACTTCTGTAGCTGTATGTAGAAATGGTTGGTTGCATCAGCACTGCTCTTTTAATGTCTTTAATGTCCTTTGTGTTCTTAGATGTTTGATGTTTCCCTCTTACACACATGTTTATGGCTATGAGTTTAGTTTTTTTTCCTTGGCCTCAGTCTGGACCCTCTCCCTAGGAGCCCAGGCTTAGACTGTTCCCCCCCAGCGTTTACCTGTTTTTTCACCTTTTTTGTAAGGGCCGCAGGAAGTTGGCAGACCCCTAGCGATCCTGTTCTGTCTCCCTGTAATGTTTGTCGATCTTGAATGGGATTGTGCTGAAAATCTTCATTTCCCCTTGGTGATTACTAAAGTATGTTCTGATTCTGAACATTTATTGTATTTCCGTGATTTCTCATGGGAAAAGTTTGCTGCTTTTTTTGTAAATTCGGTCTTTCTTTGACATTTTGGAACCGAACAAAAACCCGAATTCAGAATCAGAATCAGAAATACTCTATTAGTCCCCGAGGGGAAATTAAGATTTTCAGCACAATCCCATTCAAGGTCAGACAAAAATTACAGGGAGACAGAACAGGATCACTGACGGGTCTGCCAACTTCCGGCACCCCTTACAAAAAGGGTGAGAAACAGGTCAAAAACGCTGGGGGGCGTGAGAAAAAAATAACAAACAATTCAGTCTAAGCCTGGGCCCCTGGAGAGGGGGTCCAGACTGAGGCCAAGGGGGGAAAAACTCATAGCCATAGCACACATAAGCATGTCTATAAAAGGGAAACATCAAATATCAAAGACCACAAAGGACATTAGAGACATTAAAAGTGCAGAGCTGATGCAACCAGCCATTTCTACCAAAGTAAAAACAACAACAACAAAAAAACACAAAAAACATATACACTGTGGTGGCCTCTGCGGTGTTCCACGCCATCGCCTGCAGGGGTGGGGGGAGCATGGCCAGAGACAGGAGTGGACCCAACAAAGCAACCAAGAGAGCCGACTCCACCCTCGGCCGCCCACTAACTCTCGGCCAGAGTCCAGTCTGCATGGATGATCGAGTATGCGTCTAAGGAGAACGAGGTGTCCGATACCTGCTCATTCAGCCAAGACACTGTGAAGCTTGTCCGTCGTAGCTCCGTAGCCCTGTCTCTTCATCCACATCTCCTCCAGTCTCTGCAAACCTTTCTGTCTTGCCTCTGGTGAGTGGCGGTCACATTTTTTTCTCCTCCAGTCTTTTCCTGGCTTGCTCTCTTTTTTTTGTCTTGTCTTGTCTAAACTTTTTTTGGAAGCCTCTTTCTTTGCGCTGTCCTCCAAATCTAATCATCAGACATGGGAATTGATTAGCTGGACTCTCGACTCTATTGACACAATCTTTTCGACGAGGAAAAGAGGTTCTGGGGAGCCTGGCTTCCCTGATGGAACCATTGCTGTGGGGTACGTGAGAGATTCCTAGGACAAATTGAGAATCATGTGCCTCTCAGTCCTTTCCATCGAGGACGTGGAAGACATCTACCTATTTAGAACCACGATCGTGGGGCACCTGCTGATTGGGCTGGGCATTGCTCTGGTATATCGTAAAATTCTTAAGACAATGGCAGCCACTCAAGGAGGCCAAAGGCTGTTCGTCGCAATGGACGGATTGGGCCGGGCTGTGGGGACACAGACTGTGGCGATTTCTGAACTGAATCGCAAGATGGATCACATCATGGAAAAGCTTGCTATAAAGGAAGATTTGGGTATGAGAGCCAGCATGGACGAATAGAACAGACAAGTCATTGTTAATGCCTGTTCGAGAAAAAACAAAAATCCTTATCAAGAACAGGCTGTTCTGTAATCATCCCCTGAGGAATTTCAAAGATGGATGCTTTTTGACCTCCCTCCCTCCTCCCCTCCTCAACGATACCTGGGAATCGAACTTTGCTTGCATTGCATGCAGAACGACTCTGGGCTTATGAACATTTACACTTCACCCAAAGACAATGGGCATATATACAAACACACTCTCTACCCCCATCCAACGCCCCTCACCACCACTGCATAATTCCTCTTCGGGGTTATGGACGGCTAGTAGCGCTTTATAGCAGTAACCCGGCCTCCATGGCCCCAAATCCCCCCCCCCCCCCCCTGTTGCGAGTTGTTGTGATTATATGTAACATGATTATGTGTGCTATGCTAAATGAGTTTTTTTCCCTTGGACTCAGGCTGGACCCCCTCCCGAGGGTCCAGCCTTAGACTGATATTTTTTACTCTTCCCTTCTTTCCCAATATCACCTTTTTCCCACCTTTTTTAAAGGAGCGCCATAAGTGGCTGATCCGTTGGCGGTCCCGTCTTGTCTCCCTGTGATGTACACTACCGTTCAAAAGTTTGGGGTCACATTGAAATGTCCTTATTTTTGAAGGAAAAGCACTGTACTTTTCAATGAAGATAACTTTAAACTAGTCTTAACTTTAAAGAAATACACTCTATACATTGCTTATGTGGTAAATGACTATTCTAGCTGCAAATGTCTGGTTTTTGGTGCAATATCTACATAGGTGTATAGAGGCCCATTTCCAGCAACTATCACTCCAGTGTTCTAATGGTACAATGTGTTTGCTCATTGGCTCAGAAGGCTAATTGATGATTAGAAAACCCTTGTGCAATCATGTTCACACATCTGAAAACAGTTTAGCTTGTTACAGAAGCTACAAAACTGACCTTCCTTTGAGCAGATTGAGTTTCTGGAGCATCACATTTGTGGGGTCAATTAAACGCTCAAAATTGCCAGAAAAAGAGAACTTTCACCTGAAACTCGACAGTCTATTCTTGTTCTTAGAAATGAAGGCTATTCCACAAAATTGTTTGGGTGACCCCAAACTTTTGAACGGTAGTGTATGTCTGCTCTTAGTGGGACTGTGCCGAAAATGAAATGTTAGTTCTTATGTGTCTTGTACATGCTAAAGAATGCACAATAATAAAGCATCTTGAATCTTGAATCTTGGTGTGGCAAAGACCCAGCAGCGGGTCTCTATGGCCAAAAGGCTCCCGGGAGGCAGATCCAGAAGTTCACAAAAAAGTACAGCAGAAGTCACAAAAGTGCCACTCCTTGTCACACAGTCCCAAAGGGTCCCGAACCAAAAGGCAAAAAAAACACATAACAAGAGGGAAACACCAGGAACACAAAAGGATGACACAAGAGCACAGAGCTCCTGCCACCAGCAGCCACTACAGCGGCGCCATCTTCCATTCCACTACTTTCTTTGTGTTCCTGAGCCCGCAGGTGAGCCAGGTTCAAGTAATGTTCTTCAGCGTTACTTTTTTTGGGGGCATGTTGGAAATAAACCCAACCATTACCATTACTATTAACATGATGCACAGGGGGTGATGGTTCGATTCTCAATCGCAAAATCCCACAAGGAGGCTCTGAAGTGAAGACGCACAATCGCTTTAAAAGCTTCTTCCCCGTGTTGTTTAATTTGTTGGAACTGCAGAGGTTTCGGTTTTCAATTAGGCCTTCCCTGAAAGATGGCAAATGTTCCCCGGCTTTTGACAGCGCGCCCCGACTGCACATCAACCACACGCTCTCTCCTCTCCACTCCCAGGAGAAAAAGGGACAATAATGTCACCTTGTGTTATACATAACGAGGAAGGGAGAGGCAAACAGAGGCCGCAAACAAGCCCGGAATGAGGACAGGATGAGGCAGAGAGACGATGAAGAGCAGGAAGGGGCGAGAAAAAAAGAGCAGCTTTGTCATGACAGTCCCGTCTCCCATGGCGGGGAAGAAGTGTGCTCGCATGCTCCAGCAGTCAGCATGAAAACCTCAGCTTTTTTGTATTCACCGCAGCCCAGTCGAGGCACTCACGGTTGCTCGGTTTGCAAAGGGCTTGTTATCGCAAACCTAACCCCCCACCCGTCGTCATCATCGCGGCCGTCTCCGCATTCCTCCGGCGTCACGCCGCCCCCCAGTTTCTCGGCCGACCGCGTAACGAGCAGAACAACGGACATGACGCAGGTGAAGCCAAACAGCACAAACGTCGGAGCGCAGGTGTCCTGATCCTGGAATTCAAATGCAAATCCCGTCAAGGCCATGGCGAGGGCTCCCGTCGGCTTCCTGAGGCCGTCCCGCTGGTGACAGGTGAGCCCCCAAGTTGGGTGAGGAGACAAAAAGGGAATCAAATGTTCCAAGACTTGATCCTCGGCTCAGTGAAAACCTAAAAAAGCGGCAATCTAAACCATCTTGGTTTACATGGCAAGAGCCTAAACAAAATCAGTCTAGGAATGTAATGATTACTTTAAAAAGTTTAAGTTAAAGTACCAATGATTGTAACGCACACACTAGGTGTGGTGAGATTATCCTCTGCATTTGACCAATCACCCTCACCCCCTGGGACGTGAGGGGAGCAGCGGTGGCCGCGCCCGGGAATCATTCTTGGTGATTTAACCCCCAATTCCAACCCTTGATGCTGAGTGCCAAGCAGGGAGGTAATGAGTCCCATTTGTATAGTCTTTTTTTGCATGACTCGGCCGGGGTTTGAACTCACAACCTACCGATCTCAGGACGGACACTAACCACTAGGCCACTGAGCTGGTATATATGATCAATTCTCGACAGTTAGTAGTAGTGTTTCAAATTTTAATGTGTTAAGCTTATGAGGTGTGATGCAAGTGTAAGCCACTGTGACACTATTGTTCATTTTTTTAATGTTTTTATTTTTTTTAATAAATGTCTGTGATGATAATGTCAATGAGGGATTTCTAATCACTATGTTAGAATTCTTATTAATATTGATACTGATGTTGATATTAGTCATTTTTGTTTGACTACTTTTGGATTGTTTTGTGTCATGTTGGTGTGTCCTCTCAACTGCTCTGTTGATTGCTATTCAACATATTCAACTATTGGAAATCGTAAAAAGCCTCTGACTGACCAGGGCTCAGAAAATCTGCAGAGACTCCTCCCACCCTCACCAAGGACTGTTTTCACTGCTGGACTCTAGAAAGAGATTCCGCAGCCTCCGTTGCAAAACCTCCAGGTTCTGTAACAGCTTCTTCCCTCAGGCCATAAGACTCTTGAAATCATCATAATAATCCCCTCAATTCCCCCCCAAAAACGGATTTACTCCCTGGAATATAAAGACAATATAACTCCATAAACGTGGATGCATATGCAAAAGTGCAATATATGTATGTAAATAATGATAAATGATAAATGGGTTATACTTGTATAGCGCTTTTCTACCTTCAAGGTACTCAAAGCGCTTTGACAGTATTTCCACATCCACCCATTCACACACTGATGGCGGGAGCTGCCATGCAAGGCGCTAACCAGCAGCCATCAGGAGCAAGGGTGAAGTGTCTTGCCCAAGGACACAACAGACATGACTAGGATGGTAGAAGGTGGGAATTGAACCCCAGTAACCAGCAACCCTCCGATTGCTGGCACGGCCACTCTACCAACTTCACCAAAAACAATTCTGGTTTTGCTTACCGACCTCAGAGCTATTTTTTTGGTGATAAGTGTGACCAGTAGATAAGAGATACATGTAGGCTGCACTATGCTGGCAGTCACACACAAGAGATACGTGTAGACTGCAATATGACTCAATGAAAACAACTCCAACATTTTATATGTTCCATTGAAAATATAGAACATTACACACAGCGCTCAAAAATCTATCAAAATGTTTTAGTACAACTTTGGTAAGCTATGAAGCCGCACCGCTTGAGGGATTGTACTGCTTCAACATACGAGTATTATTATGGTGTGTGTATGAGGTAAGACATTATCTGGCGTTTTGTTTCGCAATATTATGCAAAAGCAACTTTTCTTACCTTCTGCTACCTGCTGATCTGTATTTGGGTTCTGCATAAATCTTGAAAAATTGCGTGCATCTGCCTTTGTAGTCCGTGCGGACACCGTAGTCGAGAAGCTTCTTCTTTTTCTCTATCTTCTTGTTATGGGACATTCATCCTCCGCTGTTCCCATTTGTAATATAAAGTAGTGTAAAGTTCTTACTTATATCTGTCAGTAAACTCGCCATGAAAGCGCTAAAACATACCGGTGTAGTGAGTTTACATTATTCACCCAAGGAACTTTAGAGACTTTCGGTCAGATGTTTTTTCACGGGACACATTTCCGGCGTTGTTATTGCACGAGTGAGCCACGGATGCTGCTCCGTTATTGATTGAAGTAAAGTCTGAATGTCATTAAAACAATTAGCTCCATCTTTTGATAATTCTTCCACCCCCGTCCTTGCACGCTACACCGCTACAACAAAGATGACGGGGAGAATTCGCTGCTGAAGGTAAGCCCCGTAAATAAGACCGCCCACAAAACGGCGCAGCCGGAAGCGACTGTCAGAAAGCGGCTTGAAGATGATCTGTAAAACATAATCTATGCAACATTTTGACCAAAGAACCACCATTACATGTTATGTAGACCACAAGTAAGTGTTTTATATATGGAAAAAATATATACATAATATGACTCCTTTAATGCGTCCTATAAACCGGTGCGCCTTTTATATGAAAAAAGATCGAAAATAGACCATTCATCGGCAGTGCGCCTTATAATCCGGTGCGCCCTATGGTCCGGAAAATACGGTAATTCAAGCAATGTGATTAAAAAAAAGCCCTAAAAACATAAAGTTTGCAACTTTCTAAAAAAGGCATTAGAATCATTAAAAAATCCCGGGAAAAGTCTGGGAAGTGAAACAGCAACACCCCCATTGTGTCTTTATCATTAAAAAACACTCTAAAACCATTAAAAAAGAAGATAAATATGTTTAACTCTCAATATTGCTATCGATTGCATCAAGAAAAATTCCTACTTTGTGAACCCGTTCTCAAACAATGGCAATAAAACTATTCTGATTCTGATTCTGATATAGAGTAGTTCTTAAGAAGCCTGACCAATACTTCATGATTCTTTTGTCAAGAAAAGTATATTATGTGTCTGTTTTTTTTTTATTATTTAAAGAACAAAAATCACAGTGTGTTACTATTTTTAAGCATATTGTCAATATGGCGATTGTAATGATATCACACTAACTGTGATATGAAATTGTGTTACATCCCCAGAACAGTCGGAGCTTCAGTGCCTTGCTCAAGGACACGCACCTACGCAAGACAAGCTTTATTACGATGTTCCTCGTTAATGCCATGAAGCACATTTAATTCCATTCCCTCTTCATGGTGGGCATGAGCCAAACACACCCGCTGAGTCAGTAGTTGGAGGACAAACAAGAAATATATATTACCAACTCTCCCCCACCTCCCTTTCTTTCCCTGCAAGTACTTCTTGGGAAGACAAAGTGGGACACAATTACAGTTTTTTCGGGGATTTAAGATTAAAAATAAAGAGAAAAATAGACTTTGCAGGTGCAGGGGGATGCTATTTAAAGAAGAAAAACAAGGACACGCGCTTTTTTTCCTGAAGCTAATTCATTCGACGGATGATACTTTTGGGGGGGTAAAACTAAGTATGCTCGACAGAGAAGGGTTACACAAGTGCGGCAGCTACGTATTTTAACTGCAGTTGCAGCGTTGTGCCACTATAGAGGCGCTATATCGACAGCAGCGCACCGGAAAGACCTCAAGCAATTACCGAAGAAGAAACAGATCGAAGCGTGTTTTTTCCCCGCTACTTGGTGCATAACGTTGACCGCCGTAACAAGTGGATTTTTGCCATACGGAGGATGATACGGAGGGATCGCTGGACTTCTACAGAACACTCCAGACTGTGCTGTGAACATTTTGTCTCTGGTAAGTGAACACAGCTAGTAGTGTTAGCTTAATTTCCAACCTTTTCTGACTAATTATAATAATTATAATAGATCGATTGATTAAATAATTTATTAGAAGTTTGCACATAACATTGAATGCCCGTGACCTTGGATCCCCTCAGGCGGTACTGCATTAAAAAGCGACATCAGTGTGTAAAGGATATCACTGCATGGGCTCAGGAACACTTGAGAAAACCACTGTCAGTAACTACAGTTCATCGCTACATCTGTAAGTGCAGTTAAAACTCTACTATGCAAAGCGAAAGCCATTTATCAACAACACCCAGAAACGCCGCCGGCTTCGCTGGGCCCGAGCTCATCTAAGATGGACTGATGCAAAGTGGAAAAGTGTTCTGTGGTCTGACAAGTCCACATTTCAAATTGTTTTTGGAAACTGTGGACGCCGTGTCCTCCGGACCAAAGAGGAACTGAAACATCCGGATTGTTATAGGCGCAAAGTTCAAAAGCCAGCACATGTGATGGTATGGGGGTGTATTAGTGCCAAAGGCATGGGTGTTGCCATCCAAGCAACGTTATCATGGACGCCCCTGTTTATTTCAGCAAGACAATGCCAAGACATGTGTTACAACAGTGTGGCTTCATATTAAAAGAGTGCGGGTACTAGACTGGCCTGCCTGTAGTCCAGATTTGTCTCCCATTGAAAATGTGTGGCATATTATGAAGCCTAAAATACCACAATGGAGACCCCGGACTGTTGAACAACTTAAGCTGTACATCAAGCAAGAATGGCAAATAATTCCACCTGAAAAGCTTTAAAAAATGGTCTCCTCAGTTCCCAAATGTTTACTGAGTGTTGTCAAAAGAAAAGGCTGCTGGTAAAAATGCCCCTGTGCCAACTTTTTTGCAATGTGTTGCTGCCATGCATTTCTAAGTTAATGATTACTTGCAAAAAAAAAATGAGTTTCTCAGTTCGAACATTAAAGTATCTTGTCTTTGCAGTCTATTCAATTGAATATAAGTTGAAAAGGCTTTGCAAAATCATTGTATTGTTTTTATTTACGATTTACAAAACGTGCCAACTTCACTGGTTTTGGGTTTTGTATAAAGATCTTAATCTTAAGTAACAAGAGGTAACACAATCCAGTGAAAAGCTAACAAACACAGCTGAGCTAAAATCCTGTTCTCGCTGACGTTACACATCACTTGGCAACAAGCACCACACACCCACACTCTGCTCTCATGAAACGTCTTCACTGCATATGCCAGCTCTTTCATTCATTTTTTATGTAACACATTAATTATGTTAGTAATTAAATTACTATTTGTTAAAGTAGCGAATAATTACAATAAAAAAAAAATTAAAGTAATTTTACGAACAGTGGATTTAAATATGCTCTCCTCCCTTCACCTTTTCAGTGATGTGGAATTGTGAAGAAAATGGGCTCATTAAAAACATTCCACAACAATACGACAGCTCGCCTTTTGTTGACACTTTCAACAGACGTATGGCGACATCCTGTTGGGAGCCACGTGAATAGGTCAGTTGTCTGGTAAAGAAAAGGCAGATAAAGAGAGGCTGATGAACGGGGATCAGACACATTGTCTGACCGTACAATAGCGAATCGGCATTAATCAGCTATGACACCTGTTTACATGTCTTTGAATACACATCGTAGTCGCCTACTTCCTCGCTTTTATTTCCAATCCTTGTGTGGAACGAGAAAAAGTTGCTCTCTTGCGCGAAGGAACAAATTTAAAGCTCAGCCCGCAGTAGCACAACTTGATTGAGCTGGTGGCTCCAGTGTCAACTTTTTGGCCCCCTTGGGTGTACCGTGGTTGAGGAGCGTGCAGGGGCCCCACTCCAACCTCCTACCTCAGGGTCCTGGCAGCTGCCAGCATGACGAGAAATCTGTGAACAGAAGCTCTCTGACAGGACCCGGTGTGGTCGTCCGTGTCCGTCACAGCTTTCATTTCCTACGCGGCGCCATTGATTCCCGAGCCGGGTGACATTAGTGACACTCTCTTTTAATCGGTTGTAAGCAGCCTGACCCCGGGGTGACGCGTCTCCGGAGGACGACAGCAAACTTGCTACCAGGAAGGGGCGATGGAAAGGCATTACTTTGCGGCCAGACGTCTGGAGGAAACTTAAGCGCGGTGACACCTTTGGAGCTGGAGGTTGTTTTGCTTTCACAAAGAAAAGGATCCCAGGGGGAGGGATTTAAAAGCCGCACAGAAGCGAGCGAGCAAATGGCTGCAGGAGGGTGCACTCAGGGCGAGGGACAGGTTAAAAGTGACCGTCATTGAAAATCCTTAGACATCTTTGTTATTGCAGGTTATTGCAAAAGAGGATTTGAGTTTTGTCACATAGATGAAAGCTGATTTTTTGGGGGCTGATTAGGGATGCCCGATAATATCGGACGCCCCTGCTTATTAAATGCTTTAAAATGTAATATCAGAAATTATCGGTATCTGTTTAAAAAAGAAACATTTATGATTTTTTAAAACGCCGCTGTGTACACGGACGTAGGGAGAAGTACAGAGCGCCAATAAACCTTAAAGGCACATCGAGAGGAGCCAGATGAGGTGGTTCGGGCATCTGGTCAGGATGCCACCCGAACGCCTCCCTAGGGAGGTGTTTCGGGCACGTCCTACCGGTAGGAGGCCACGAGGAAGACCAAGGACACCTTGGGAAGACTGGGAACGCCTCGGGATCCCCCGGGAGGAGCTGGACGAAGTGTCCGGGAAGAGGAAAGTCTGGGCTTCCCTGCTTAGGCTGCTGCCCCCGCGACCCGACCTCGGATAAGCGGAAGAAGATGGATGGATGGATGGATGGCACTGCCTTTGCGTGCCGGCCCAGTCACATAATATCTACGGCTTTTCACACACACAAGTGAATGAAAAAGCATACTTGGTCAACAGCCATACAGGTCACGCTGAAGGTGTCCGTATAAACAACTTTAACACTGTTACAAATACGCGCCACACTGTGAATCCACACCAAATAAGAATGACAAACACATTTCGGGAGAACATCCGCACCGTAACACAACATAAACACAACAGAACAAATACCCAGAACCCCTTGCAGCACTAACTCTTCCCGGACGCTACAATATACACCCCCCGCTACCTCCTAACCACCCGCCCACCTCAACCCCCCCTCCCCCCCACCCCGCCCACCTCAATCTCCTCATGTCCCAAATTCCAAGCTGCTGTTTTGAGGCATGTTAAAAAAAATAATGCACTTTGTGACTTCAATAATAAATATGGCAGTGCCATGTTGGCATTTTTTCCCATAACTTGAGTTGATTTATTTTGGAAAACCTTGTTACATTGTTTAATGCATCCAGCGGGGCATCACAACAAAATTAGGCATAATAATGTGTTAATTCCACGACTGTATATATCGTATCGGTTGATATTAAGAGTTGGACAATATCGGAATATCGGATATCGGCAAAAAAGCCATTATCGGACATCTCTAGGGCTGATACAGTATTAGAGTAATATCCGATATCAACAGTCCTTGGTCACATGACAAAAATACCAGTGTGAATGCCACACTGCCACACAGAAGGTATCTTTTTCATATTATTGTTCCAAACTACAGGACCAAGCCCAGCCCTTCCGACGGCGTCTTGATCATGTTACCATATACAGAAGCTCTTTGATGGCGGCTGAGCGTGTGGCTTGCCAGTTTCGGCAGTGATGCAAGAAAATAACTCTCAAAAATCAAGTTCAGGCTCGAAAAACGGTCAAAAGGTCGTCGACATTTGCAAGGATATTCAGAAACCATTCCTCTTCCCAAAGTGTCACGTTCAAACACGTTGTCAAGGTCACTTGACGCATTGTTTGAGGATGGCGGTGGAGGCTTGGCGGTGTGGACACAAGCAGACGTCCGGCCCCGGCGACATTAAAAAAGGTCTCTCTGAGAAAGTGGAAATTAATGTGCGTCATCCATTTCAGCCCACCCGAAAAAAAGTGACATATTTCAGGCTGACACGTTTTAATTAGGCCATCAATAGCGAGGCAACGGCAGCCTAATGGGGCGCGAGACACGGGCAGGACAAGTTACTTTCGTTTAGGACACATTTAAATGGCCCTTAAAATGTTGCGATGAGACAACTGTTATTTATTTTTTTCCTCTCCGTTAGATTAGACCCGTGCACACTAATATCTGCCTCACGTGTGACTTTTAGCCTTTGTGCATTGTGTGAAATTTGATCAAATATTCTTGCTAATCATATTAGTTGTGTCATTAAGGATGGGAACCTTTCACCTTTGAATCGATACCGGTGCTTAACGGTACCAATTTTCGGTATTTTTTTGCGTGTTATTAAATTCTAAATGTTCGTGAGAGTAAAATCAAATTTTTTCTTGCATTTAAAAATGAGCTGATTATGATAACTGCTGTCCATGTGTAATGTATTTTTACATTATTACATTTATGAGTGTCATTTGCAGGTATGGTACAAAGTAGAGATGTCCGATAATATCGTACTGCCGATATTATCGGCCGATAAATGCTTTAAAATGTATTATCGGAAATTATCGTATCGGTTTCAAAAATTAAAATGTATGACTTTTTAAAACACCGCTGTGTACACGGACGTAGGGAGAAGTACAGAGCGCCAATAAACCTTAAAGGCACTGCCTTTGCGTGCTGGACCAGTCACATAATATCTACGGCTTTTCACACACACAAGTGAATGCCATACATACTTGGTCAACAGCCATGCAGGTCACACTGAGGGTAGCCGTATAAACAACTTTAACACTGTTACAAATATGAGCCACACTGTGAACCCACACCAAACAAGAATGACAAACACATTTCGGAAGAACATCCGCACCGTAACACAACATAAACACAACAGAACAAATACCCTGAACCCCTTGCAGCACTAACTCTTCCGGGACGCTACAATATACACCCCCCGCTGCCCCCTACCCAAAACCCCGCCCCCCCATAACCCCGCCCACCTCAACCTCCTCATGCTCTCTCAGGGAGAGCATGTCCCAAATTCCAAGCTGCTGATTTGAGGCATATTAAAAAAAAAAAAGCACTTTGTGACTTCAATAATAAATATGGCAGTGCCATGTTGGCATTTTTTTCCATAACTTGAGTTGATTTATTTTGGAAAACCTTGTTACATTGTTTAATGCATCCAGCGGGGCATCACAACAAAATTAGGCATAATAATGTGTTAATTCCACGACTGTATATATTGGTATCGGTTGATATCGGAATCGGTAATTAATATTTGGACAATATCGGAATATCGGATATCGGCAAAAAAGCCATTATCGGACATCTCTAGTACAAAGTTTCAACTACAGTCCAAGTCCAAGACATTAGATGGCAATAGTGTACAGCGTATAGTGTGTTTTGTTTTTGTTTTCTGTTGTTCTGTAAAAAGTGTCAATACTGTAAGTATTTTGCTAATTACACACCAGCTGTTTTATTGTAACATGCAATGTACAGTATTTGTAGTTTTCATTAACACCTTTAAAGGTGTTGAAATTAAAATGTTAAAATTGCTAATGCTAATCGGTAGCAAGTTAACAGCAAGAGTGGCCCTCCTCCTTCCCCAACAGCACCATTGAAGCAATGTCAATTCAACGGCAGGCATTTCAACATTGACAAATCATCATCCATACAACAACGATTCCACAACAGTCTTTCATCCGTTGAAATGGTACCTGTATCTAAACATTGAATCGACATTGATTTTTCAACCTCAACCAAAAATAACCAACCTGACCAAAATCCAACACTGCCAGGAGACGATAACTACTATCTATGCTCAAATTAGCCTCTCTGTTTAGTCATTCACAGCCTTAAGTGTGTAGTCTACAAAAGTAAATAAACGTCTTAATGTTTGATTAGGTCAAAAAGCTATGACTTTGACAGGTATGGCTGTAGGCAACCTCCTGATGTGCCAGAAGATGGCAGTAGCTATTAGAAGTATCGTAGCCTCTGCATACGCTGTAAAATGTTGCTATTTAGCTGTTGTTGCGACACTTGCCGTACTGTTGCCAACCATTAATTAATTAGTGCAGTGATTCTCAAACTGTGAAACGCAGGCTCCATTTCTTGATGAAAGTACATTGTTTTAGTTGCCTATATACAAACACAGTGTTACTGTTCTGCTACTGTTCAAACCGTGTGTAATGCTACAGTGGCCCAAAATATTAAACACACTTGTTAAATAAAAACTCTGCCTTGTTTTTAATGAATACTTAGGCCTACTACACTACTGTATTTTAATGTTGCTCATTATAGTGGTACCTGGAGAGCCAAGTGTTTCCTGAGGTGAGAACCACTGAATCAGTGGTATTAGAGCTGACTCAGCAGTTTACTCCCTAGTACAGTCCTTCTCAAATAGTGGAGGGGCACGGTGCGATGCCAGGGGAGCGCGTGTGACCCCGGGGAACAAGCTTTATCAGTATCATGCTTCAAACCCCGCTTCAACATGTTGTGTACCACAAAACGTGCTCATTTTAGCCATTAATCCTGACTTTTTTGTTTTGATTAAAAACAAAAACAAAATTATATTCCCTTTTGTTTTTTAGGTAAAGTGTTTTATTTATGTGCTCCTGAGTTAATGTTGCTGATCAATTTGAATGTACAAACCCCGTTTCCATATGAGTTGGGAAATTGTGTTAGATGTAAATATAAACGGAATACAATGATTTGCAAATCCTTTTCAACCCATATTTAATTGATTGCACTACAAAGACAAGATATTTGATGTTCAAACTCAAACTTTTTTTTTTTTTGCAAATAATAATTAACTTAGAATTTCATGGCTGCAACACGTGCCAAAGTAGTTGGGAAAGGGCATGCACACCGCTGTGTTACATGGCCTTTCCTTTTAACAATACTCAGTAAACGTTTGGGAACTGAGGAGACACATTTTTTAAGCTTTTCAGGTGGAATTCTTTCCCATTTTTGCTTGATGTACAGCTTAAGTTGTTCAACGGTCCACTGTGGCATTTTAGGCTTCATAATGCGCCACACATTTTCAATGGGAGACAGGTCTGGACTACAGGCAGGCCAGTCTAGTACCCGCACTCTTTTACTATGAAGCCACATTGATGTAACACGTGGCTTGGCATTGTCTTGCTGAAATAAGCAGGGGCGTCCATGGTAACGTTGCTTGGATGGCAACATAAGTTGCTCCAAAACCTGTATGTACCTTTCAGCATTAATGGTGCCTTCACAGATGTGTAAGTTACCCATGTCTTGGGCACTAATACACTCCCACACCATCACAGATGCTGGCTTTTCAACTTTGCGCCTATAACAATCCGGATGGTTCTTTTCCTCTTTGGTCCGGAGGACACGACGTCCACAGTTTCCAAAAACAATTTGAAATGTGGACTCGTCAGACCACAGAACACTTTTCCACTTTGTATCAGTCCATCTTAGATGAGCTCAGGCCCAGCAAAGCCGACGGCGTTTCTGGGTGTTGTTGATAAACGGTTTTCACCTTGCATAGGAGAGTTTTAACTTGCACTTACAGATGTAGCAACCAACTGTAGTTACTGACAGTGGGTTTCTGAAGTGTTCCTGAGCCCATGTGGTGATATCCTTTACACACTGATGTCGCTTGTTGATGCAGTACAGCCTGAGGGATCAAAGGTCACGGGCTTAGCTGCTTACGTGCAGTGATTTCTCCAGATTCTCTGAACCCTTTGACGATATTACGGACCGTAGATGGTGAAATCCCAAAATTCCTTGCAATAGCTGGTTGGGAAATGTTTTTCTTAAACTGTTGGACAAGTTGCTCACGCATTTGTTGACAAAGTGGTGACCCTCGCCCCATCCTTGTTTGTGAATGACTGAGCATTTCATGGAATCTACTTTTATACCCAATCATGGCACCCACCTGTTCCCAATTTGCCTGTTCACCTGTGGGATGTTCCAAATAAGTGTTTGATGAACATTCCTCAACTTTATCAGTATTTATTGCCACCTTTCCCAACTTCTTTGTCACTTGTTGCTGGCATCAAATTCTAAAGTTAATGATTATTTGCAAAAAAAAAATGTTTATCAGTTTGAACATCAAATATGTTGTCTTTGTAGCATATTGAACTGAATATGGGTTGAAAATGATTTGCAAATCATTGTATTCCGTTTATATTTACATCTAACACAATTTCCCAACTCATGTGGAAACGGGATGTGTATTATTATTGGTTTAGTGTATTTCATTTTACTGGTTAAATTCAGTCAAAAAAAATGTATTGTTTGTTTTTTATTTCAGGTCAACTGATTAATTTTTAACTTTTCTCCACAAAACTGAAAAAGTGGCTTATGGAAAATCCCAAGTGTGAGCACTAGAACTGGATGTAATATGGATAAATGGGAACAGTTATGTTTAATGTATTTTTATTTTGTACTTGTTTTCATCCTTTTGTATGTGTTATTCACTTTTCTCAACTTTTCTATAAAAGTCTAACCTGGGAGGAGGGTTGCAAATAAGCCTGTGGCTCCAAGTCTTATGTACAAAACCCAAAACCAGTAAAGTTGGCACGTTGCGTTAATCGTAAATAAAAACAGAATACCATGATTTGCAAATCCTTTTCAACCTATATTCAGTTGAATAGACTGCAAAGACAAGATACTTAACGGTCAAACTGGTCAAAAGTGTTATTTTTTTTCAAATATTAGCTCATTTGGAATTTGATGCCTGCAACATGTTTAAAAAAAGTTGGCACAAGTGGCAAAAAAAGCTGAGAAAGTAGAGGCATGCTCATCAAACACTTATTTGAAACATTCCACGGGTGAACAGGCTAATTGGGAACAGGTGGGTGCCATGATTGGGTATAAAAGCAGCTTCCATGAAATGCTCAGTCATTCACAAACAAGGATGGGGCGAGGGTCACCACTATGTGAACAAATGCGTGAGCAAATTCTCCAACAGTTTGAGAAAAACATTTCCCAACCAGCTATTGCAAGGAATTTTGGGATTTCACCATCTACGGTCCGTAATATCGTCAAAGGGTTCAGAGAATCTGGAGAAATCACTGCACGTAAGCAGCTAAGCCCATGACCTTTGATCCCTCAGGCTGTACTGCATCAACAAGCGACATCAGTGTGTAAAGGATATCACCACATGTGCTCAGGAACACTTCAGAAAACCACTGTCAGTAACTACAGTTGGTCGCTACATCTGTAAGTGCAAGTTAAAACTCTTTTATGCAAAGTGAAAGACATTCATCAACAACACCCAGAAACACTGTCGGCTTCGCTGGGCCTGAGCTCATCTAAGTTGGACTGATGCAAAGTGGAAAAGTGTTCTGTGGTCTGACGAGTCCACATTTCAAACTTTTTTTGGAATCTGTGGATGTCGTGTCCTCCGAACCAAAAAGGAAATGAACCATCCTGACTGTTATAGGCCCAAAGGTCAAAAGCCAGCATCTGTGATGGTATGGGGGTGTATTAGTGCCAAAGGCATGGGTAACTTACACATCTGTGAAGGCACCATTAATGCTAAAAGTTACATACAGGTATTGGAGCAACATATGTTGCCATCCAAGCAACGTTATCATCATGGACGCCCCTGCTTATTTCAGCAAGACAATGCCAAGCCACATTCTGAACGTGTTCCAACAGCGTGGCTTCATAGTAAAAGAGTGCGGGTACTAGACTGGCCTGCCTGTAGTCCAGACCTGTCTCTCATTGAAAATGTGTGGCACATTATGGAGCCTAAAATACCTCAACGGAGACCCCGGATTGTTCAACAATTTAAGCTGTACATCAAGCAAGAATGGCAAATAATTCCACCTGAAAAGCTACAAAAATTGGTCTCCTTAGTTCCCAAACGTTTACAGTGTTGTTAAAAGGAAAGGCCATGTAACACAGTGGTAAAAATGCCCCTGTGCCAACTTGTTTGCAATGTGTTGCTGCCATTAAATTTTAAATTAATGATTATTTGAAAAAAAAAATTAAGTTTCTCAGTTAGAACATTAAATATCTTGTCTTTGCAGTCTATTCAATTGAATATAAGTGGAAAAGGATTTGCAAATCATTGTATTCTGTTTTTATTTACGCTTTACACAACGTGCCAACTTAACTGGTTTTGTGTTTTGTACTTTGACATCGGTTACCTGGGTAGCAATGTTTAATTGCACTGTTCCTGTCAAATAAAGAAATAAAAAATAAAAAAGTTATCTTACAGACTAAAAAAACTATGCTGAAGTTATTCCTTAACCAAGGAATAACTTCAGCACATGTTTTTTTTAATAAAAATAATAATAATAATAATAATAATATGTTTTATTTATAAGGCGCTTTTCTGGGCACTCAAGGACACTGTACAAAATCACAACAATAAAATCAAATTGGATAAAAAAAACAACAACAACAACAACAAAGATAGAGAAAAAAAGATGATTACAATGAATAGGCAGTCAGGAATAGGTGTGTTTTGAGTCTTGGTTTGAAGAGGGATATTGAATCTAAGTTGCGAAGGTCTGGTGGTAAAGAGTTCCAAATATGTGGGGCAGAGCCGCTGAAAGCTCGGGCACCCATGGTGGACAGTTAAAATAAAGGGACAGTGAGATGGATGGATGAAGAGGATCTTAGGGAACGTGAGGGTGTGGCGACATGGATCAGGTCAGAGAGATATGATGGAGAGAGGTTATGGATGGCTTTGAAAGTGAGGAGAATTATTTTAAAGTGGATGCGATGTTTGATGGGTAGCCAGTGGAGTTGATGCAGAACAGGGGTGATTATTTTGTTTGTTTCCTTTAAATAATGTTAATAAGGATACAACGTTCTGCAGAGGTGTACTTATAACAATTTTTTAAGACATTTATAGTGCTTTTACAACATTGGTTCTGCTTCTGTTCAGATTTATTCTACTTTGTCACACACTTCAAGTCATTAAGTGTTCAACTATAACTTGTTATATTCGCTGTAATGAGTTCAACAGCCTCTCCCCAATTATTGCCTGCTTGCACTTAATGCCATCCTCTTGGTGGTTGAGGTAAACAAACGCCCCTGGCTATAATTAGAGCGTTTACGATACTCGGCTCAAAACACAACGTGGTGATCAATGGACGACTACCAGTACTTTCTATAATGCTAACGTAACTTTATTGTTTGTTATAAAAGAAGGTCCGCCAATGGCCGGCGTGGGCTTTCCCTGTTCGAGGAAGCCTTCCTCATTACGACACCCTCTCCAGATCTCCTCCCCCCGGCCCGCAGAATAAATAAGATAATGGAGAGCGATGAAGGCGTCCATCATTCAAAGTGGAAAAGGGTAATTTAGTCTGGCCCTCCTGACAGCTTTACAACTTTGCACGCTATTCTGTTTTAATTGGCAATCATGAATTAACTGAATGAGACTGAACGCTCAACGCCGATGCAGCTTTTAATTGGCTCGACTTGATGAGTTCCTGAGATAAAACCAGACAATATATTCCGGTGATGGGCAACTCGTTTGTTGCCATGTAATTAGACGACAGACAAATCAAGCCGGCGACTTGTTCCTCCTCAGCCCAGGCCCTCGTCGCTCCATCCGAGATGTCACGGGAGGATTTAAGGAGCCCCGCCGAGTGTTTTATGCCAGGCGGCAGGTGTTTGCTTCCAACGGAAGGGATCTTTTTGCCGCTCTGTCAAGTGTTCATTTGTCTTGAGCAATTATCGATTCTCCCCCAGAACAAGGTCGCTCCGGCTCCAGTTGTGGCCCCCGCCCTTTCTCAGAAATGTTAGGATTTAAAGAAAATGCTGCAATGATGTGGAAGGACCTATGTGAGAGTCCAATAAGGGTCTTTTCCTGCGCCCTTCTCCGTGATTAAAGTGGATCCCTGAGGCGGCTCAGACTCACCCCACACTTTTACATATAAGGTCAAATGTTCAAAGCTTCCCCCCGTTCTGCTTCCCTTTTAAAAACAGGGGAGGAAAAAGAGGAATTAAACTTTAATGGGCTGATGAATAAATATTTTGTGTCTCCAGAACTCAGCACTTTCTCGCCAAGCACTGCAGCTGGCTTAATTAACTCTTCTTGCAGCCTTTTTGGGAAATTAACACTTAAATCTCCAACATTGTTCCCCCTCCCTTTTTTCTAATTCGCCGGACAAAAAGAGCAGGCATCGATCGGTATGCCTCACAGAGAGACGCAATATTGTTGGTATTGTTCAACCTTTGGGGGAATTTCGCCTATCATTTACAATCCTTATGCGAGACAAGAACACATGTTTTTCTATTTTTTTAATGCATTTTAAGTCATAGAATACGGCAAGTACGTGGTGGTGAACAATGCAGTTTGAGAGTACACTATTCCGCCCATAAAACCCTCTAAAAACAATACTCCATGGTACCTGAATATTAAGCAAGTATTAGTAATATTGTTATTATAAGCGCTAACGCAGACAAACTATTTTTAGCGGTGCCTTGGTCACAGAGAACCAACTAGCTCAGGGCTGAGCAACCCGCGGCTCGCGAGCCTCATGCGTGTGGCTCTTAGTCTCTGACTGGTTGGCCACCGCTGGCCTACATGAACTCCATGGTGTTCAGGGATGAATGTTGCTATTGCACTATTTTTTTTCAGCTATAATTACATTAATCATTAGTAATGTAGCAGCCTAGTTTTGAATGGCAGGGTCCCTGCTATCACATGTTGATAAAAATATAACATTTACATAATAAAAATCAACTACAGGCTTCCCAAATGCTGTAATAAATTAAGCATGATGAGTTGAGCATATGTTAGCATGTGGCCCCACTTTTAACTCTTTTTTTCAAACGCTTATTGCAAACGCTTACTAACAGCAAGTCATTAATTTGACTAATTAACAATGTCGGGACTAACGTGTTACAAAGTAACGCATTACTGTAACGCCGCTATTTTTGGCGGTAACTAGTAGTCTAACGCGTTATTTTTTATATTCAATAACTCAGTTACCGTTACTACATGATGCGTTACTGCGTTATTTTACGTTATTTTTTATGTAGTATCGGCTAGAAACGGAGAAGATCTGAGTGTTTTATTGGAGAGCTGCAGTGTCGTCCTTCTGAATCTTCCTGTGTCACAAGGGGGAGAAGAGAAGAGGCGCGTGGGGCGGAGCCGAAGTCCAGTTTCTTAACATGGAGATATTCTCACTACTTTTCTTTTGTCGAGCACAAAGAAAATACAATTTTAGTTAAATGTAAGTTGTGTCTTGGATCAAAGATCCTATCTACTGCCCAAAACAGCAATTCAAATCTGCTGAAACACCTACAAAAGCAACATGCTTCAACGAAGCTAGTAAAGAGAGACACACTTCACCTCCTCCTCCACCACCACCCAAGCAACAGCGGCTGGATTTTAACGTAGGGACTGCTAGCCAGGACAACATTGATAGAGCCATTGCAGCGTATGTGCTAGAAGACATTCAGGCTATTTCTACAATGGAGTCACCCGCTTTCAGGCTGCTAATTAGCATGATACCAGGCATCAAACGGCAAACGGCACCTGGACAGTGAGTACATAAAAAGGGAAAGCGAGCTAAAGAAAACACTCAAAACTCTGCCTCTGCTTATCATTCAGCACTGAAGGTACACACACTCTGTCAATTCTCTTATATACTCTTTCCTTCTAGACTTCTAGAGTGTTTGATTATCACATCACTGTAAATGTATAGACTATAAAGTTCACAAACATAAAGAGGGATCTTAGTGGGCCAGGCCAATCTTTCCTTATCTCTAAACTAAAACTGGGGAAATTTCTTTCTGGGCGGGAGGGGCTGTTTTCGTACTACACCTGCTCAGTGGCCTTGTGGTTAGAGTGTCCGCCCTGAGATCGGTAGGTCGTGAGTTCAAACCCCGGCCAAGTAATACCAAAGACTTTTAAAAAATGGGACCCATTACCTCCCTGCTTGGCAAGGGTTGGAATTGGGGGTTAAATCACTAAATGATTCCCGGGCGCGGCCACCGCTGCTGCTCACTGCTCCCCTGTGGGGATGGGTCAAATGCAGAGAATAATTTCACCGCACCTAGTGTGTGTGTGACAATCATTGGCACTTTAAATAAGATGACTCTTTCCGTTTAATTTTTAGACCGCTTCTTGATGCTCCTATTACCGCATTGTAGGGGCTGGTCTCCTAAAGCTTTAGTAAAACTTGGTAATATTGCTGTTCTGTCTCGGTGGTCCTTCTTACTCAACATATATGTCATCCGAAAGAATTTGGGATTGACCAGTGTGTTTTATTTCCTGAGAGGAAGACTGGTCGGACGCAACAGTACCAACATCACTACTCATCCCCAATTGTTGTCCTTTTTGTTGTTTATGGTTGTTGCACTTCAGACAGAAACAGGAAATCTTGACATAAAGAAAGAGAAGTAATAGCATTGTTGTTTATGTGGTGGTCAGGCTACCACACACACTTGTTTGCCCCAATAATATTTGCTCTTCGAAGTAAAATATCAACTCATCTGGTGGCCGATAACTCTGAATAAATGTTATTTTATTTTCGGAACACTGCATTTTTTAAATTCATTCAAGGTATGAATGTTATATGCTCTTGAATGCTAACTTTCCTGCCTCATCAAACCCAGATTAGAGATTAAACTCAGAAATAATTCAGTACCTTTTCCAGTTCTTCATGTTATATCAGTTGGTCTTTGTGGTTTGTTGTCAAAGACAAGCTACTTCTTATGCATTGTGACTTCTTCTACTGCCATTACCTTTGAGGCATTGTTGTAGCAGGAGAAGCAAGCCATTATTCGTCTCATTTCTGTGTATGTGCTTTGCCATGTTTTCGAACAATCTTTACAAATAGCTGGCCTTCAAGCGTCGCCTCATCAGTGCTCCTTTTGTGAAGTGATTGCATGTTCTCCGCTTCCCCCTCCGAGACTCTCACATGTTTCGATGCTCAAACAGCAGCCGACGGCGTCTCAAATATGTTCCCCCGCAATCACATATGATGGCGATAACGAACGCAAGCAACTGTGCGGTCCTCTTTTTGATGCATCACCACCACCATTGGTGGTGCAAAGCCGTCTTGTTTAGCAGCTGGACTTCCTCTGTGCAGCCCACTTTGACGACGTCCAACGTGGGTGTTAGATGAGCCATTGATCCTTCTTGGCGGGCACTTCCAGCAGGCGGTTCGTCCATTTGCCCGAGCCCTTCCCCCGGCGCCATTGACTTTCCGTCATGACGTTCCGCTGTCACGGCGGGACGTGACATTTAATGATCCTCTGATGGAGCAATGTCACATTTGTCACTCGCCACAGCCTGCGAGTCGGCGAGAGAGGGGAAAACAAACACTGCAAAGTAGACCGGCGGTGGTCCGTGCCCCGGATCATTCCTCCAAGACAATTTGGTGCAGCCTTTTTCCACATCAAGTGCATTTAGAATTAGAGCCTTTTAAAATCCAATGAGCCTCAGACAGATCAGGACCACCCCAATAGCAGTGAGGCGCGTTCAATAATAGATAGGATGAGCTCCAAAGATATTATCAGCTCCTCTGCACAAGAAGTGGTGTTGTGACATTTGTGTCTAACTGCCTCCCTGACAATTTCCCTCTAAAATCTCGAGGTGAATTGCACGCCATTTGGCGAATACAAAACAACCGTGAGGGGATCAAATCTGTACTGTAAACTAGAAGAACTGCACATTTTTTTGGTATTATCATTCCCAATCATTTTGTAAGACAAGAACACATATATTTTTCTTTTTGTATGCATTCTAACTCGTAAATAAATGTTACCAAGAGTAAGCTTACAATTAAGCCAATGGAAGTGCTCTAAAAACATGTAAAAGCCTCCATCTTGGTTTTATGTACATGCTGTAAGTATGTATCTAATGTAGTAACAGGCACATTTATAATAACCAATCACATCCGGGCAGGGAAAAACTTAACCCAATGGGACACTGAGAAACCTTGGGAGGGACTACAGATATGGGACCCCCTTGTGTGACCACTTGGAACAGCTAGCGTCTTCTCCATGGAAACTGATCCTTGGCCACCTCTAGGAGAGGGGAGCAGGGCAGAAAAGAGAAGCGGCAGTTCAACTAGTCCAAAAAAGTTCTAGTTATGAGACTTAAATGTGTCTACTGAGGTAGCATCTCTAACTGTTACCGGTATGGCATTCCAGAGTACTGAAGCCTGAATAGAAAACACTGCTATATTTACGTAGTTTGCTCATTTTAAAGGCCTACTGAAACCCACTACTACCACGCAGTCTGATAGTTTATATATCAATGATGAA
>NC_084745.1:20218607-20226107 GCF_033978785.1 Entelurus aequoreus | reverse complement strand
CACAGGCATAGAGTTTCCCTATGATATTCAGGAGGGAGATGCCCCTGTAATTGTTACAGTCGCTCCTGTCGCCCTTATTTTTGTAAAGGGTGACAATCTTGGCATCTCTTATGTCTTGCGGCACGGCTCCCTCTTTCCAGCACTGGCAGAGGACATCATGCAAAGGCTGCAGGAGGGTGTCTTTACAGCGCTTGATGAGGTCTGGGGGGATGCCATCAGTACCAGGTGCTTTGCCACCTGGAGATGGAGTCCCTAAGGTGGTCCACTGCTGGCTACAGCGGTGCACTGGCAACTCCTGCGACACCGTTGGTGCCAAATTGTACCAGCTCTTGCTGCTCCTTTGGATCCATCATCAGTGTGAAGAGGGGGGTCCTGCTGCATGGGCAACAGCTTGACCTCCATACAATTCTGCCCTGGCTTGCGCCCTGGAGAGGTCACTCCAGCCTTGTGTCATAGCGTGGAAACAACAACGGGAAGCAACAGTCTACCGGTTATAAGCTACAATGCTCGATTGGCGTAGAGCATAGCGCCAGGGGTTGCTTCCGACGGTGGGAGAGATCCTTGAATTTCATTGGACAGCTACTGCCCGCCTTAAGCTGGGCAGCCCCCAGCCAATTAGGTGCTGTCCCGCCACAGTCTGCCTTCCTCATTGGGTGCATGGGGATTAGGAAAAAAACGACAAGCAGACTGCAAGACCTGCACCAAGCAAGAAAAAAAGTATGAAAAACAGGTGCCCAGTCCTAAAACTGGGAAGCTGGAATGTCCGAACTATGACACCAGGACACTCAAACGATCTCCAAAACATCAGTGATGTTAGAAAAACGGCTGTCATTAACAATGAGCTACGGAGACTCCAGGTAGACATAGCTGCATTGCAAGAGACCCGCCTAGCCGACTCGGGAACCCTCAGGGAGAAAGACTTTACCTTCTTCTGGCAAGGAAAGAGTGCCGCAGACCGCAGAGAGCATGGAGTTGGATTCGCTGTCAGGAACACCTTGTTAAAGATGGTTGAACCAGGAGACAAAGGATCCGAACGCCTGATGACACTCCACCTCCACACCTCTGATGTCCCAGTGACCCTAGTCTGCGCATATGCTCCCACTCTTATGTCTACAGCAGAAGTTAAGGATACATTTTATGCCAACTTGAATGACGTCATCAAGAACATTCCCCCCAAGGAACATCTCATCATCCTTGGTGACTTCAATGCGAGAGTGGGTGCTGACCATGACTCATGGCCTTCCTGTCTTGGACACTTCGGAGTTGGCAAGGTCAATGACAATGGGCAACGGCTACTGGAGTTCTGTTCCTACCATAACCTTTGCGTGACCAACTCCTACTTTCAGACGAAACCACAGCACAAAGTGACATGGCGCCATCCCCGCTCAAAGCATTGGCATCAGCTAGACATGATCCTGATCCGACAAGCCAGCCTCAAGTTTGTGCTCGTTACTCGTAGTTACAACAGCGCAGACTGCGACACCGACCATTCACTTGTCTGTTGCAAGATCAGGCTACAACCAAAAATGTTTCACAACTCCAAACAGAAAGGCAAGCCCCGCATTGATTCCACCAGCATGCATCTTCCAGAGAAAGTAGAAGAGTTTGCCAAGTCTCTCAACAACATCCTATCCGAAGAACAACAGCACTACTCCGCCTCCGAGAAATGGGGCCACCTCAGGGAGGCCATTCAGAAAACAGCCCTTGCGACTTTTGGGAGGAAGATCTTCAAAAACAACGACTGGTTTGTTGCAAAGTCCAGCGAGATGACCCCAGCATTCAGTGCTGCCCTCGCTGAATACAAACGCTCCCCAAATGAGAAGTCCCTGCAAGCACTGAGAACTACAAGAAGCAAAGTGCAACAGACTGCAAGACATTGTGCCAATGAATACTGGCAACAACTCAGTGAATCCATCCAGTCTGCAGCTACCTCAGGTAACATCAGGGGGATGTACGAGGGCATCAAGACTGCTCTGGGCCCAACACAGAGCAAAACAGCCCCCCCTAAAGACCACCAGTGGGGAAGTTATCACTGGCAAGCAGATGGACAGATGGGTAGGGCACTATTCAGAACTCTATTCCAGAGAGAACACTGTCGTCGCCTCAGCCCTTGATGCCATTGAACAGCTGCCCATCATTGAGGAATTAGATGCTGAACCAACACTTGCTGAACTTCACAAAGCGATCGACCGATCCGGAGATGGAGTCCCTATATATATATACACACACATATATGTATATATATAATATATGTATATATATATATATATATATATATATATATATATATATATATATATATATATATATATATATATATATATATATATATATATATATATATATATATGTATGTATATTAGATATATATATATATATATATATATGTGTGTATATATATATATGTATATATATATATATATATATATATATATATATATATATATATATATATATATATATATATATATATATATATATATATATATATATATATATATATATACACACATATATATATATATATACACATATATATATATATATATATATATATATATATATATATATATATATATATATATATACACATATATACATATATATATATATATATCTAATATAGATACATACATACATACATATATATATATATATATATATATATATATATATATATATATATATATATATATATATATATATATATATATATATATATATATATATATATATATATATCAGTGGCGTGCGGTTAGGTTAATGTCTGGTGAGGCACGACTGCATCATCACAGTCAGATTTGCAAACATATGAACCTGCAGTGCAGGTGTACCTAATGTTGTGTCCCTGCGGTCGTTCGCGGCTCCTGCAGCGCAAGCATTGTTGTTTTTGCACTTTTTGGCTTCTTGTTAAGTGACTTTTTTTGGGTGGATTCGGTCTTGCACGTGGAGGGTTTGGGTGTGGGCTTTGGTTGGTGTGGCCGCGGTGCTCCCGTCGGGCGGTGCATTCTGCGGCTGAGATGCTTGGCACTAGGAGGCGGGGTTATGATACGAGCCTCACACAGTGTGTCTCCGCAGCAGATTTATGATCGCTCAGCACTAAAAATACGTTACACACATACAGTTGTTGACAAAATACACTGTACATTATATACCTCAGCTAACTAAACTATGGAAATGTATAATATAATTCATATAGCAATACGGTCTCACTGCACAGCAGGCCAGCAGTTAGCCGAGTTATTGCGCACAATCCATGTTGAGGCACAAATCAGTGATGTGCCTCAACTGGCTGCTGATCACCGCACCGTCTCTTCTCAGTATTTGAACGGCAAATGTGAAAATAAAAATAAAAATAATCTAAAACTGGTGAAGTTAAATGGAAAATAACTTTAGTATAATCACTGGATACATATAACAATTTAATTTTTTTTTTTTTCTTTTTCTTTTTTTTTCTTTCCATGATGGCAGGTGAGGCCCCGCCTCCCCTGCCTCTAGTGACTGCACGCCACTGACAAATATGTATATATATATATATATATATATATATATATATATATATATATATATATATATATATATATATATATATATATATATATATATATACATATATATATGGGAGTGTCTTGGGCAAGACACTTCACCGTTGCTCCTGATGGGCGCTGGTTAGTGCCTTGCATGGCAGCTCCCGCCATCAGTGTGTGAATGTGTGTGTGAATGGGTGAATGTGGAAATACTGTCAAAGCGCTTTGAGTACCTTGAAGGTAGAAAAGCACTGTACAAGTATAACCCATTTATTTATCATTTATTATATATACAGTATATATAAAGGAAATACTTGAATTTCAGTGAATTCTAGCTATAAATATACTCCTCCCCCTTAACCCCGCCCCCCGGGTTCGCCCCGCCCACTCTGACCCCGCCCACCTCATTGCCATTGTTAAGATAAAGCCTATAATGACATTTTTTGTGGTCCCCTTTATTTAGAAAAGTGTCGAAAAGTACCGAAAAGTATCAAAATAATTTTGGTACCGGTACCAAAATATTGGTATCCAGACACTACTAGTTTGTACATTGGTTTTAGTGCAATAAACAAAAACAGCGAGAGGAAGGTGCACAATGTAATATGTGAGCCCTGTAGAAAACGAAAAGAAATTCAGATTCACAGCATTGCATTTGACCGCATCCAGTAGCAAGTCTGATGCAAACCAGGTGAAACAGAACAAAGCCAGAAAAGTATTAGTGACGTTTGAATATAATTTATGAGAATCTCTCAGGACATTGAGATGTGCGTGCAGTAAATGTGGTAAGCAAAAGCGTGTTTCATTAGGCGGGTAGTTATCGTGGAGTCGCACATTGCAGCGGAGGACGGCGACGGTTACAAACAGCCGAGTGTTTCTGTTGTATTAATAGTCTGCGGGCTATTGGAAGAGGAGCGCAGCTTCGCCTGGAGGAGTGCAAACAGCCAGACAGGCAGAAGAAGAACAATCGGGATTCATCAGGCGGCCGCCTCCCAAGCTCTGGATCGTGACGGAGTTAAATGAATTGGTCTATCAGCGCGACACCTGAGAGACGGTCTCAAGATAAACTCTTAAGGATCTTGCGGCGGGTGCACTGCAGCAAGGTCATCGTCACATTGCATCAAACGGGGCTGCTGGGAGGGGAGCTTTTGTTCTCCCGTGTGAACTTCTATTTGCCACAGGAAACAATTAAGACTCATCTGTCAGCAACGCGCTAATGCCTTCGCTCTCAATTCCGCGCAGGAAGTCTTTGCCTGCTCATTTGTGCCGCCGTCGTTAAAGCCCGATATGTTTGGGGAAAATGTTGCTGCCATATTGCAGGGAGCTTTATCATTTTTTTTTTTAACGATATTACACTATATTGCCAAAAGTATTTGGCCACCTGCCTTGACTCACATATGAACTTGAAGTGCCATCCCATTCCTAACCCATAGGGTTCAATAGGATGTCGGTCCATCGTTTGCAGCTATTACAGCTTCAACTCTTCTGGGAAGGCTGTCCACAAGGTTGCGGAGTGTGTTTAAAGGAATTTTCGACCTTTCTTCCAAAAGCGCATTGATGAGGTCACACACTGATGTTGGTCGAGAAGGCCGGGCTGTCAGTCTTCGTTCTAATTCATCCCAAAGGTGTTCTATCGGGTTTAGGTCAGGACTCTGTGCAGGCCAGTCAAGTTCATCCACACCAGACACTGTCATCCATGTCTTTATGGACCTTGCTTTGTGCACTGGTGCACAGTCATGTTGGAAGAGGAAGGGGCCCGCTCCAAACTGTTCCCACAAGGTTGGGCGCATGGAATTGTCCAAAATGTTTTGGTATCCTGGAGCATTCAAAGTTCCTTTCACTGGAACTAAGGGGCCAAGCCCAACTACTGTAAAACAACCCCACACCATAATTCCGCCTCCACCAAATTTCACACTCTGCAAAATGCAGTCCGAAATGTAGCATTCTCCTGGCCAAACCCAGACTCGTCCATCAGATTGTCAGATGGAAAAGCGTGATTCATCACTCCAGAGAACGCGTCTCCACTGCTTGTTACCACTGCATCCGACGCTTTGCATTGGACTTGGTGATGTATGGCTTAGATGCAGCTGCTCGGCCATGGAAACCCATTCCATGAAGCTCTCTGTGTACTGTACGTGGGCTAATTGCAAGGTCACATGAAGTTTGGAGCTCTGTAGCAACTGACTGTGCAGAAAGTCGGCCACCTCTTTGCACTATGCACTTCAGCATCCGCTGACCCCTCTCTGTCAGTTTACGTGGCCTACCACTTCATGGCTGAGTTGCTGTTCCAAACCCTTCCATTTTCTTATTATAAAGCCGACAGTTGACTTTGGAATATTTAGGAGAGCTAGGAATTTTCACGACTGGATTTGTTGCACAGGGGGCATCCTATAACTGAGCTCCTGAGAGCGACCCATTCTTTCACAAATGTTTGTAGAACCAGTCTCCATGCCTAAGTGCTTGATTTTAAACACCTGTGGACGGGTCAAGTGATTAGGACAGCTGATTCTCATCATTTGGATGGCTGGCCTAATACTTTTGGCAATATAGCGTATCTTCACGTGGCGATGCCTTTGAGGCTCCTAAATCTTTTCCGTCCAGCGAGAGGTCCATTTTAGAGTCACGAGTTTGGCACCAAGCAATCACCTCCTCGCCGCTCGCTCTGTTACTGTGACTTTATCAGATGTGACAGCTTTGGCCCAATAAAGTGGAGGTCTTTAACAAGTCTTCTTGTAGTTGAATGTGTACAGAAGGTGAGGGCAAGATTCCATCACGCCCATCTTGAGGCAATTTTGCCTTTGATGGTTTTGTCACAGCTGAAGGTCAAACTCAGACCACGGACGAGACGTAGTCAAATTTGAGAGGCGCTAGCACGTCAAGTGGGAAAGCGTTATGCTGTCTTACAGCTATTTGCCATGCAGACTTTTGGGAATACCACCACGGGGCTCCGGCAGGTCCATCGGAGAGTGTGGCGGCGAGATAAAGGCGAGGCGCTATTGTTTAAGCGCTCGTTCCTCGGCCGAGGCCTCTAATACGGTCACATTGTACAAAGCCGCCGTGTTCATTGTGCTCTTAGAACATCACAACACTCTGACACTCTTGCCGCTTCCCTCTTTCAGGAAGTCTTTCATTTCACAAACATCTGCTGGAAAAAAAGGGAATCCTTAATCTCTCAAGGGCTTTCTTTCAAATTTCATTACTGGGACAGAAAGCTGATTTGAGTAACGGCAGATGCTTTTTTTATATATATATATATATATATATATATATATATATATATATATATATATATATATATATATATATATATATATATATATATATATATATATATATATATATATATATAATTTTTTTCTCTTAGTGGAAGCGCTAACACAGCCGAGACTTACTAAAACTCTTTTCTGAAGGGCGTCTGTCATCATTTCGCATGATTTTTGTCTTCTCAAGCTTCTTGTCGCCCGCCGTCGACTCCGCGGGGCGCGCATGTCGACTTTGGAGTCATGTGGCAATCGCCAAGCAACACAAGAGGGCCCCGTTCAAACTACCGCAAATTGCAGCACAGAGTGCATAACTGAGAGCCAAGATGTTGTCAGGATGGCGGTTAGATTACACCACGGGTGTCAAACTCATTTTAGATCGGGGGCCACATGGAGCAAAATCTACTCCCCAGGTGGGCTGGACTGGTAAAACGATATAACTTCATAATAAAGACAACTTCAGATTGTTTTCTTTGCTTAAAAATAGAACAAGCACATTCTGAAAATGTACAAATCATATTGTTGTTGGGGTTTTTTTACACTTACATGTTGCGGTTAATAATATTCTATCTTTGTCATTATTTATACTTTCTGAAAAAATTATGTGATAATGTTCATCAGACAACTCATTGGTGTTAATTTTCAATCTATCAAGATATAAGAATAATATCAAAATCAAATTACAGAATGTTATTTATGTAGTTTGCTCATGTTCC
>NC_084745.1:20166107-20213607 GCF_033978785.1 Entelurus aequoreus | reverse complement strand
GCCGGTTGTTAGTATAGGATTGCCTATAAAAGCTAAAAATAGCGTTGGACATATGACTTCTTCTGGAGGCTACAAATCATTATAATACTTTATTCTGGTTTTACGTAAAAAAAAAAACCTCTATTTTCAAGGTGTGGCGGCTCCAATTTTGCTTTGGCGGTACACCATCAGTTAAATTAAGAGAAAACCCTGAGACTATAACAATTTGACAGCAGTTATCATGATCAGATAATTTTAAATAAAACATACATCCATCCATCTTCTTCCGCTTATCCGAGGTTGGGTTGCGGGTGCAGCAGCCTAAGCAGGTAAGCCCAGACTTCCCTCTCCCCAGCCACTTCGTCCAGCTCTTCCCGGGGGATCCCGAGGCGTTCCCAGGCCAGCCGGGAGACAGTCTTCCCAACGTGTCCTGGGTCTTCCCCATCGGACATGCCCTAAACACCTCCCTAGGGAGGCGTTCGGGTGGCATCCTGACCAGATGCCCGAACCACCTCATCTGGCTCCTCTCGATGTGGAGGAGCAGCGGCTTTACTTAGAGCTTCTCACCCTAAGGGAGAGCCCCGCCACCCGGCGGAAGAAACTCATTCCGGCCGCTTGTACCCGTGATCTTGTCCTTTCGGTCATAACCCAAAGCTCATGACCATAGGTGAGGATGGGAACGTAGATCGACCGGTAAATTGAGAGCTTTGCCTTCCGGCTCAGCTCCTTCTTCACCACAACGGATCGATACAGCGTCCGCATTACTGAAGACGGCGCACCGATCCGCCTGTCGATCTCACGATCCACTCTTCCCTCACTCGTGAACAAAACTCAGAGATACTTGAACTCCTCCACCTGGGGCAGGGTTTCCTCCCCAACCAGGAGATGGCAGTGCACCCTTTTCTGGGCGAGAACCAGGTTAATAAAACATGGCCTTTTATTTTCCAAAACAATTAATATTAAATAACACACACAAAAGTACCGAAAATTGGTACTGTTAGGTGCTGGTATTGGTTCCTAGGTACCGGGAATCGATACCGTACCGGTACCCATCCCTATTTGGGAGTATCCACAGTTGGCCCTTTGACAAAAAGAGGTCACCAGAGCAAAATTCCCAGCAAAAACTTTAGTGAAAATGTTACCAAAAGAGTGTCAAGGGATGCGTTTGTTGGTCCCCTGGGGTGGGGTGAGGGCAGGGTCCAGGACGAAAGTTAACCCCTCTCCAATTAGTGTTGAGCGCCCTTTGATTACAGGGCGAAGCCACAGAGCAATGCTACAGTGCACGTTCCTCCACCCTCATTAAGGGCCTCATTTTTATCCCCCTACATAGCTGGCGGCACCACCAACCCACGCCCCTCCTATGTCGAATGCAACACCGCTGTTAATTACTGCTGCTCGAGCGCCGAAGAGAGAGCAACCAAACTCTTTATTGAACGTGTGGACAATTAATCTTTTAAAAATGTATCAGAATAAATATCATCTAAACGCCACCGGAGGGAGTGTTGTCGCGGGAGCATATGCTAATCAGCGCTGCAAACTTTAGAGGATGTTCTACATTAGCGGTCATCGGGGAGCAGGTCTCCTCTGGCTGCGGCTTAAAGGAGAGCCTGCAGCGACGTATACGTCCACAAGCTGCACAGCCTACATGAGCGCCAAAGAAAGTTGAGGATTCCTCAGCCCCGTCAAGGTGATATTGCAGAGAGAGAGAAAAAAGAAAAAAAGGAATAAAAAAATAACTAAAAAGCACTTCCTTCTTCTTCAGAGTGTGACTTGTGCACTCCGCTGTGCTAAAAGGCGGCACTTTCATTATTCAAATCAAAGGACGGCCATGGACAACGTGAAAGGGCAGCGCTCGAGGTTGTCCTCATAAAATAAAGAAAGCGCCACCCAAAAAAAAAAAAGCATTCTTCCCTACACTTCCTCCCCTTGCTCGATGCCACACTCCATAAAAGTGCCAAGTGATGCTATTCCTGACGACGGCTAATAGACCATAACTCTGCGCAATTAGGGCCAACTTAGGCGAGCGGCTCTCATACGATGAGTGCATTGTTAAGTGGCGTTATTATGCGGCGCTTTATTGTATTTTTTACAACGGGTGCACCGCGTATGCTGTGTGCAAGAAGTCATAAACAAAGGGAGGTAAAGAATGTCACACTTGCACTCGCTCTCTATGTAAACTCACATGGCTGTAGACCAGTGATTCTCAAACTGTGGTGCGAGTACCAAAGAATCAATTAAATATTTAAACACAGTGTTACTGTTCAAACTGTCTGTCGTGTTAGTGGTCAAAAATATTAAATATACTTGCTAAAGGCCTACTGAAACCCACTACTACCGACCACGCAGTCTGATAGTTTATATATCAATGATGAAATCTTAACATTGCAACACATGCCAATACGGCCGGGTTGACTTATAAAGTGCAATTTTAAATTTCCCGCTAAACTTCCGGTTGAAAACTATGTATGATGACGTATGCGCGTGACGTCACTAGTTAAACGGAAGTATTGGTACACCATTGAATCCAATACAAAAAAGCTCTGTTTTCATCTCAAAATTCCACAGTATTCTGGACATCTGTGTTGGGGAATCTTTTGCAATTTGTTTAATGAACAATGAAGACTGCAAAGAAGAAAGCTGTAGGTGGGATCGGTGTATTAGCGGCTGGCTGTAGCAACACAACCAGGAGGACTTTGACTTGGATAACAGACACGCTAGCCGACGCTAGCCGACGCTAGCTGCGGACCGCACGGATGATCGGGTGAAGTCCTTCGTCCTTCCGTTGATCGCTGGAACGCAGGTGAGCACGGGTGTTGATGAGCAGATGAGGGCTGGCTGGCGTAGGTGGAGCGCTAATGTTTTCAACATAGCTCTGTGAGGTCCCGTTGCTAAGTTAGCTTCAATGGCGTCGTTAGCAACAGCATTGTTAACCTTCGCCAAGCTGGAAAGCATTAACCGTGTATTTACAGGTCCAGGGTTTAATAGTATTGTTGATTTTCTGTCTATCCTTCCAGTCAGGGGCTTATTTCTTTTGTTTCTATCTGCATTTGAGCCCGATGCTATCACGTTAGCTCCGTAGCTAAAGTGTTTCGCCGATGTATTGTCGTGGAGATAAAAGTCACTGTGAATGTCCATTTTGCGTTCTCGACTCTCATTTTCAAGAGGATATAGTATCCGAGGTGGTTTGAAATACAAATCCGTGATCCACAATAGAAAAAGGAGAAAGTGTGGAATCCAATGAACCCTTGTACCTAAGTTACGGTCAGAGCGAAAAAAGATACGTCCTGCACTGCAATCTAGTCCTTCACTCTCACGTTCCTCATCCACGAATCTTTCATCCTCGCTCAAATTAATGGGGTAATCGTCGCTTTCTCGGTTCAAATCTTTCTCGCTGCATTGTAAACAATCGGAAAATGTGAGCAGCTCTTCCTCCTGTGACGTCACGCTACTTCCGGTATAGGCAAGGCTTTTTTTTTATCAGCGACCAAAAGTTGCGAACTTTATCGTCGTTGTTCTCTACTAGATCCTTTCAGCAAAAATATGGCAATATCGCGAAATGATCAAGTATGACACAGAATGGATCTGCTATCCCCCATTTAAATAAAAAAAAATCATTTCAGTAGGCCTTTAAAAGTATATTGTTTTGATTGAATACATAGGCCTACTACGCTACTGTATTTTTATGTTGGTAATTAGAGATGTCCGATAATGGCTTTTTTACCGATATCCGATATTCCGATATTGTCCAACTCTTAATTACCGATTCCGATATCAACCGATACCGATATATACAGTCGTGGAATTAACACATTATTATGCCTAATTTTGTTGTGATGCCCCGCTGGATGCATTAAACAATGTAACTTTACCATGAATTGATTAACGTGGACCCCGACTTAAACAAGTTGAAAAACTTATTCGGGTGTTACCATTTAATGGTCAATTGTACGGAATATGTACTGTACCGTGCAATCTACTGATACAAGTTTCAATCAATCAATCAAAAACAAGGTTTTCCAAAATAAGAGAACAACTTCAACTCCAGTTATGGAAAATTGTGCCAACATGGCACTGCCATATTTATTATTGAAGTCACAAAGTGCATTATTTTTTTTAAAATGCCTCAAAACAGCAGCTTGGAATTTGGGACGTGCTCTCCCTGAGATAATCCTAATACCCACTACAACTATGGGAAATACTATACTTTGACTTTCACAAAGTGCATAATTTTTTTATTTTTTTTAAACATGCCTCAAAACAACAGCTACAAAAACAATGAAGGCACACAGCTTTAGTCCAGAGTATACTAGAGCATACTTGCCAACCTTGAGACCTCCGAATTCGGGAGATGGGGGGTGGGTATATTGTAGCGCTCCGGAAGAGTTAGTGCTGCAAGGGGTTCTGGGTATTTGTTCTGTTGTGTTCATGTTGTGTTACAGTGCGGATGTTCTCCCGAAATGTGTTTGTCATTCTTGTTTGGTGTGGGTTCACAGTGTGGCGCATATTTGTAACAGTGTTCAAGTTTTTTATACCGCTACCCTCAGTGTGACCGTATGGCTGTTGATCAAGTATGCCTTGCATTCACTCATGTGTGTGTAGAAGCCGCATATATTACGTGACTTTGTAAGGAGGAAAAGCGGACGTGACGACAGGTTGTAGAGGACGCTAAAGGCAGTGCCTTTAAGGCACGCCCCCAATAATGTTGTCCGGGAGAAATCCGGGAGAATGGTTGCCCCGGGAGATTTTCGGGAAGGGCACTGAAATTGGGGAGTCTCCCGGGAATATCGGGAGGTCAAAACCGATACCGATAATTTCCGATATTACATTTTAAAGCATTTATTGGCCGATAATATCGGACATCTCTATTGGTAATCAGGGTGGTACTTGGAGAGCAGAGTTTTTTCTGAGGTGAAAAAAGTTTGAGAACCTCTGCTGTAGACAACCATGTGGTGCTCTACCTAGTAGGAAAGTTAAGTAATTACAGTTCTATTTTTTTCAGGCAATGAAAGTAGAACATAGGCCCATGTTTAGATGACAAGTATTGTCCAAAACGCACTAAATTTGATTGCACTCCTAATAAAAGTTTGAGCTGGCTTGCGCACACAAAAAAGATCGGAATTCGGTTTTAGGTCGGCCAATTTATTTTCAAATTTAGCCTGAATTTAGGTCACATCTGCATTTTTAGTCATGGCCTGAAGTGACAAACTGGTTCGCCAATTCGCCAAACTGAGAGGCTTTTAGATGTCCCTGTCTGTTTCAGCTAAGTGAGTCAACAAACAGTGCCAGGGTGTCAGCTCCATGTTTAGCATCATCAATTCCAGAGCCACATAGCCCTGGGACCCAATTAATACGTACATTAGGCGCACCGGGTTATAAGGTGTACTGTCGATTATTGAGAAAATGAAGGGATTTTAAGTGTGCACTATAGTCCGAAAAATACAGTACAAGTAAAATGTAATCTTTATCAGACTCCAGCATAAACGTGCAGAGGCCCCAACGTGTGGCCTTGATGTCACTTGCATGTGCAGTTTGATCAAGTGAAAACAAAGAAAGTTGACTGGATTCCATAAATCTACAAGAAAGTGGCTACTACTACTACTACTTTGCAAAATAATAGCCGCCACAAATGAGTTATTAAAGAAATATAATGTATGAATGGATATACAGTATATAGTGTAATAAATTTGGGAGGGTTGTAATTGTTTTATGGCTTTTTTTCCTCTCTTTCGGCTCTTGGCAAAGACGGTCGCACTCCCTCCCCTCTCCGTGTCTGCCCTGCTTAGCTCGTTGTTTTGTCTTAACTTTCTCGTTGCCTCTTTTTTCACTGCTCTCCAAATCTAAACAAAGGAATTGATCAACTGGCCTCTCAAGAAAATCGACAAGATCTCCGGTTCAGGGGACCCTGTCTGTCTTTACGGAACGGTTGTTGCTGGACACGTGACGAACTCTTGGGAGAAGAAGGAGTGACGCGTGCCTGGCGACTCTTTCAGTCGAGGACGCTGACAATACCTACCTATTCGGAACCATGATAACAGGACATCTGCTGATTGGAGTAAGCGTTGTACTGTATCGACAAATTGGAAGATGCTGGCAGCCGTTCAAGGTAATCTAAAAGCTGCCACAAATGATTGGAGGATGCGAGCAGAACTGTGGACACTCATTTTTGTGATTTTTGGATAACATCAGACCGTTTGCCCTGCAGGCTGAATTTGAGGACCAGAAATAGACAATTAAGAGTCAAAAGTTTTACATTTGTTCACGTTCTCAAACACAACCATTGTAACCTTGATTGTTTTCCTTGGCTACAACTTAGCAAAATTGTTGCTTCAAGATTCCCCTCAAGGACAGTGCAGCGAAGACGAAACAAACTTCTCCTCCCACATGGTATGAAGGACAACGGAGCAGTGCCCTAGTGGCTGGCAGGCCTCTCCCCTCCTGTTGCAAGTCTTGTGGTTTCTGTGTAAAATGTTTACGTGTGCTTATCAAGTTTTTTTCTCAGCCCTCGTCTGTTTCACCTCTCCCCATTGGAGCCCAGTCTGCGATCAACTTTTTTTACTCATCCTTTCCCAGCGTTTACCTTTTCCTCCCACCTTTTATGGGGCGCCGTTAAAGGCCTACTGAAACCCACTACTACCGACCACGCAGTCTGATAGTTAGTATATCAATGATGAAATTTTTACATTGCAACACATGCCAATACGGCCGGGTTAAATTAGTAAAGTGCAATTTAAAATTTCCCGCAAAATATTCTGCTGAAAACTTCTCAGTATGATGACGTTTGCGCGTGACGTCATGGATTGTAGCGGACATTTTGGGACACCATTGTGGCCAGCTATTAAGTCGTTTGTTTTCATCGCAAAATTCCACAGTATTCTGGAAATCTGTGTTGGTGAATCTTTTGCAATTTGTTTAATGAACAATGAAGACAGCAAAGAAGAAAGCTGTAGGTGGGATCGGTGTATTAGCGGCTGGCTGCAGCAACACAACCAGGAGGACTTTGAGTTGGATGGCAGACGCGCTACCGTGAGTACGCATTTGGCTTCCAAACATTTGATCGCTTGCCCGTACGTGAGTGCCGCTATGTGCATGTCTCGTACGTAACTTTGGGGAAATATATGTGCTGTATGAACCTTACGGAGGTACTTTGGGCTGTGGGATTGAGTGTGTTGTGCGGGTGTTTGATTTGTATTGGCGGGTTATATGGACGGGAGGGGGGAGGTGTTTGTTATGCGGATTAATTTTTGGCATATTAAATATAAGCCTGGTTGTGTTGTGGCTAATAGAGTATATATATGTCTTGTGTTTATTTACTGTTTTAGTCATTCCCAGCTGAATATCAGGTCCCACCCGCCTCTCACAGCATATTCCCTATCTGAATCGCTTCCACTGCCCTCTAATCCTTCACTCTCACTTTCCTCATCCACAAATCTTTCTTCCTCGCTCAAATTAATGGGGTAATCGTCGCTTTCTCGGTCCAAATCGCTCTCGCTGCTGCTAACCATGATTGTAAACAATGTGCAGATGTGAGGAGCTCCACAACCTGTGACGTCACGCTACTTCCGGTACAGGCAAGGCTTTTTTATCAGCGACCAAAAGTTGCGAACTTTATCGTCGATGTTCTCTACTCTACTACTTTTTTTTCCAAAATGGCGGCGCGCACAGACGCAGCGGCTCACGGCTCTCTTTTTCAGTGCTCTTTCCTCCTTCTTTTCTTCTTGTTTTTTTTCCTTTTGTGCACCACCTGTACTGCAAACACCCGGTACACCCGCCAGTCACTCTTGGATATCGGGAACTCGCACCAGATATCTGTTTCGAGCGACTTTCACCACGAGCACAACATCCCAGACGACATAGCAAGAGCACCGGGCTCTCCGTGGTTTGTTGTCGGGTCTGGGAGACGGCGCAGACGGAGGAGGGAGAGGAAGCAGAAGCGTGGCCGCAGGTCCGGCGTCTTGCTCAGGCTTAGGAAACAACCCCACAAGCCACCTCTACCGAGCCTGTTCCTCTCCAATGCCAGATCCCTCGTACAGAAGATGGACGACCTGGAGTTACAACTCGCTGGAAACCGCTATGTTCGGGACTGTTGTGCTATGATTATCACCGAAACCTGGCTTCACCCGGAAATACCCGATGCTAGCATGCAGCTAGCCGGCCGCACTCTGCTCCGCCGGGACAGAACTAAGGACTCCGGTAAGAGCAGAGGAGGGGGGCTCTGTATTTACGTGCATGAGAACTGGTGCAACAACGGGACAATCATTGAACAGCACTGTTGCCCGGACGTGGAGTACATGTCTGTTAGATGTCGGCCTTTTTTTCTCCCGAGAGAGCTGTCTGTTGTTATCATCACGGCTGTGTATATTCCACCGGACGCCAAAGTAAACACAGCGCTCTCTCTTCTGCTGAACACCGTCAACGAACAGCAGCGGGCCCACCCCGACGGTGTCCATATCATAGCAGGGGATTTTAATAAGGCCAATCTAAAGACTGTACTCCTTAAGTTCTACCAGCACGTGAAGTGTTCTACAAGGGGAAAGAACACCCTTGACCACGTGTATACCAACGTGAAGCACGCGTACAGAGCTATACCCCTCCCCCAGCTTGGACAGTCAGACCATCTTTCCCTCCTGCTCTCTCCTACCTACACCCCCATCAGACGCCAGGCCAGGCCCATCACAAAGACTGTTATGACCTGGCCTGACGATGCACTCCCCAAACTTCAGGACTGCTTCCAACACACGAATTGGGACCTCTTCCAACAACAGGAGCTGGAGACAGCTACAGGAACGGTGCTGGACTACATACAGTTCTGCATCGGGAATGTGACTGTGGAAAAAACCATCCGGGTTTACCCCAACAAGAAACCCTGGATGACCAGCCAAGTCCGCACACTCCTCAGGGCCCGCGACGCAGCCTTCAGGTCAGGGGACAGGGCACTGTACAGTGCTGCTAGAGCACTGTACAGAGCCGACCTGAAGAGAGGGATTAAAAAAGCAAAGGCGGACCACAGGAGGTGAGAGAGTCCCATCTGTCCAGCAATAACTCACGGGAGGTGTAGCGGGGAATTCATGACATCACGAACTACAGAGGCTGCAATGTGACAACTGCGGATCAGAGTGCGACACTGGCAGAGGAGCTTAACTGTTTCTTTGCCCGTTTCGATATCCGCCAGCGACACTCATCTGCTCCAGCCCTGCCCCCGCCCCCACCGGGCTCCGGCACCACTCCACTCACTGTACAGGAGCACAGTGTCAGACGAGTGCTCCTGGCTGTGAACCCCAGGAAGGCTGCCGGACCAGACGGAGTACCTGGAAAGGTGCTCAGGGCGTGCGCCCACCAGCTCGCTCCCCCCCTCACCAGGATCTTCAACCTCTCCCTGGCTCAGGCAGTCATCCCATCCTGCCTGAAGTCATCTACAATAATCCCGGTGCCGAAGAAGTCTCCCATCACCAGCCTGAATGATTACCGACCAGTGGCCCTCACTCCGGTAATCATGAAGTGCTTCGAGAGACTGGTTCTCCAGCACATCAAGGACCATATCCCTCCAGACTTTGACCCCCACCAGTTCGCATACCGGGCGAACAGATCCACAGAGGACGCCATCGCTGTTGCTCTCCACTCTGCTCTGAACCACCTGGAGCAGCAGCAGAGCTACGTCCGGATGCTCTCTGTGGATTATAGTTCTGCCTTCAATACAATAATCCCGGACAGACTCTGCAATAAACTGGACACTCTTGGCCTCCCCACTCTCACAAACGCCTGGATAAGGGACTTCCTAATGGACCGACCCCAGAATGTGAGACTTGGCCCCCACCTCTCATCCACCCGCACGCTGAGCATCGGCTCCCCACAGGGCTGTGTGCTGAGCCCCCTCCTCTACTGCCTCTACACCCATGACTGCAGTCCAGCCCACAGTGACAACCTTATCGTCAAGTTTGCTGACGATACCACAGTGGTCGGGCTCATCTCCAGGGGTGACGAGGCTGCCTACAGGGAGGAGGTCCTGAAGCTGACGGCCTGGTCTTCGGAGAACAACCTCGCTCTCAACACCAGCAAGACCAGAGAGATCATCGTCGACTTCAGGAGGAGCAGCACCGACCCTGCCCCCATCTACATCAACGGTGAGCGTGTGGAAGGGGTCCACACCTTCAGGTACCTTGGAGTCCACATCTCTAACGACTTTTCCTGGACAGTCAACACCACAGCAATCATCAAGAAGGCTCAGCAGCGGCTACACTTCCTGAGAGTCCTCGGGAAGTACAACCTGAAGCCTGACCTGCTGCTGATCTTCTATCGCTCGTCCATCGAGAGCCTGCTGTATTACAGTGTGGTACAGCAGCTGCACTGCAGCAGACAGGGAGAGGCTGCAAAGAGTGGTCAAGACGGCTCAAAAGATCATCGGCCGCCCTCTCCCCTCTCTGATGGACATCTACACCTCCCGCTGCCTCAACAGAGCCAGTGCCATCATCAAGGACAGCACCCACCCTGGCTCTGACCTGTTCCACCTGCTGCCCTCTGGGAAGCGCTACAGGTGCATTAAAACCAAGACGAACAAGCTAAAAAACAGCTTATTCCCCAGGGCCATAACCACCCTGAACAGACTGCCCCATTGACCCTCATAACTGCCTTCTCTTCGGTGCAATAACCCATTCCACCAACCACCCTGTTTCATGTAGATATTCATGTACATATTCATTTCACCCTCTGTTTAGAGTGTACACTTGTTTTATCGCACTGTATGGAATGGCCTCAATCTCGTTACCCTGCGTAATGACAATAAAGCTGATTCTGATTCTGATTCTAAATCCTTTTAGCAAAAATTTGGCAATATCGCGAAATGATCAAGTATGACACATAGAATGGACCTGCTATCTCAGTTTAAATAAGAAAATTTCATTTCAGTAGGCCTTTAAGTGGCGACCCATCACCGTTCCTGTTCTGTTCCTAATCTTGAATGAGTTTGTGGTGAAAATGGAATTTTGTTGTACTTGTGCAATGACAATAAAGAGCATACCATACCACATCGTAAGTAAAGAGACACGGACATCAGCATGAATTTACATTAGCGTTATTTTTCAACGCACTTACGTTAACAACTCACGCAACGTACGTAACAAGTGAGCAAATACGCCACATCGTACATCTCATTTCCGATTCTTAAACAATTGCTCTCTTTCTGTTTAGAACTTTCAACCGGAAATACAAGGGCCGTTCTGTCTTCTAGTAATCCATAGGGTTTCTACTCGTATGGACTCTTCATTCATCACTCCAAGCAAAGTTGTAAGTTTTACAGTATACAGTAACTGAAATAATTTGTACTCACTAAACTGTCCCTTGTGTGATGTCTGTTGGAGGGTTTTCATGCATATTTGTGCGTGCATCGTAATGCAATGAAGCTAGGGTTGTTGGCATTAGCTAATATGCTAATAGGCTTACCAGTGTCCGTGCCTTTTGTATTGTTTCAGTTTCATAAATTCACCAAAACGTCACAGTGGAGTTATTAAGTCTGTTTAGCTGATTGGAGAGCTAGCTATCCGTTTGATCAGCTGTTTTACTGCCGTGTTACAGGCACCTTTTCAATACGATTAAGGTAGGTGAATAAAGATTTACAAAATCTTAATGTAAATAACGTTGAGTTTTACAACGTATATATTTGTGGCTTATAGTCCGGTGCGGCTATTAATAGAAAAATATATTTTTCTTCTCAAATTTAGTGAATAAGGCTTATATACCAGTTGCCTCAATAGTCCGGAAAATACTATACTGTATATAGCCTAATATCTGTGCACTATTGACTAATGATGCACCATAAATGTGGCCGCCGAAAAAAGACTCATCAAATCCAAAACCGGATACTGTGATGGCGTCTATTTCTGCGCAAACAGGTTACATTTAAGAAAGATCAGATTCCGAATGGATTCTGACTACTTCCTAAGTGGCCCAAATCTGATGCGAAAATATCACATTTTAATCACTTTGGAGCGTTTAAACTAGGGTTGTACGGTATTTTAATTTTCCTGAGGGAACTCTCCTTAAGGAATCAAAAAAGTACTATCTATCTATCTATCTATAGCGGTATTACTTTAGTACCGCGATACTAATGAATCATAATTGGTACTACACCGCCTCTGAAAAGTACCGGTACACCCCCCCACACCCCTGTTGTTGTCACGTCGTGTCATTGCTGGTTTACAAACAGACGAGCATGTTCGGCAGCGCACAATCACGGAGTACTTACAAGCAGACACAGTGTGTAGACATAAAAGGGACAACGGACGCATTTTGGCTTAAAAACTAATGATAAATGTGAAGTTATAACACTGAAACGCCCTCAGGAAGAGGTGCTTTAAGACATGGCTAGCTAGCTAGCGGCTAAAGTCCAGCCCCATTCGGCAGTGTTTTAGCTACTTCTAAATCACTAATCCTCGCCTCCATGGCGACATATAAAGTAAGTTCCTTACAAGTATCATCCCTGCAGGACGAGGAATAGATAAACATGCTTCACTACACACCGTAGCTCACCGCCGTCACAATGTAAACCAACGCCATTGGCGGATCTACACCTAACATCCACTGTAATGATACCAAAGTACAGTAGTGTATCTAGTCCAGACCTGGGTATTCTGCGGCCCGCGGGCCGCATCCGGCCCTTTGTACGTCCCTGTCCGGCCCGCGTGAGGCCAATTATAAATTACAAAATAAATGTAAAAAAGTATCTATGTCGAGCGTGCAATACAACGGTGCTGCTTTTGTTTTGAAAATCGTTATTTGTATAACTTCCGTGTGGACGTATGCGTGTGCGTGATTGTGAGTGAATGTGAACAGCTGCAATTACAAATTACAAAATAAAGTTGAAAAAACATCTATGTCGTGCACGCAATACAACTGTGCTGCTTTTATTTTGAAAAGTATTATTTATGGGCGTGTGTCCGTGTAACCTGCGAGTGAAGGTGCACATGCAGCGACAAGTGATGCACGGTTTACACCCGAGACGCTAAAAAGAGAAAAGTTGATGACGAATGGCTTGTTTCCAACAAGACATGGACTGCAAAGCAACGTTTCCTCTAAGGTGCGTGCCTGCGCAATTGCGCACTGCTCAAGCGTCTGCTGCGCGCAGCAAATATATGCCGCGCACCAAATCAAATCCAATCTGAATTCTAAACAAAATAAACACATTTATTCTGTGTAATTTTGCAATGCAACTTTGAGTGACAGTGACAACAAGCGGCCCTAACGGTGTTCGTCAACACCGTTCAATTGAACACCGTTCAATTATTGTAACGTCTATCGAGATGCTCCGAGGACAGGAATTATATCAATCACTTTATTGAGCAAAACTGTTTATATTCGGACATAACCACACCAAAAACATGAGTAAAACAATTCTATCTCGAAAAACTAGTCATTTTCTGCCGTACAAACCAGGCCAAAACCAACTTGTCATCTGTCACCAACACGCATAGCACTAAACCACTGGTGCGTTTACGGCCACACAAAAAGTCGGACAACTCAAACACCACACAAAGTTACACTATGACTCCTCAGTCATACGTGTGCTTATTTTACTGTCATTTATTATTAATGTTAATTCTATTTATATTAGTCATGGAATGCTGTTACACACACTATGTTGAAGTATTACTATTATTATTAATTATTATTATTATTATTATTATTATTATTTATCTTACGGTATACATCAAAAATAATATTGAGCAAAATGTAATTGAAATATTGTCGATGTGGCCCTCCAGCAGTGCTCGGGTTGCTCATGCGGCCCCCGGTAAAAATTAATTGCCCACCCCTGATCTAGTCTATACTATTGTGATTGCGTCGATATTTTTTGGCATCACAACATTTTCTTTCATTTTTTTAAAATGTATATTATGTTTATAAACTCAGGAAATACGTCCCTGGACACATGAGGACTTTGAATATGACCAATGTATGATCTCTTAACTACTTGGTATCGGATTGATCCTGATTCGATCCGCAGCTTCTACCAACCTAGTCACGTTTGTTGTGTCCTTGAGCAAGACACATCACCCTTGCTCCTGATGGGTTGTGGTTAGGGCCTTGCATGGCAGCTTCCGCTATCAGTGTGTGAATGTGTGTGTGAATGGGTGAATGTGGAAATAGTGTCAAAGCGCTTTGAGTACCTTGAAGGTAGAAAAGCGCTATACAAGTATAACCCATTTACCATTTATCAAACAACAGAAGAATAAGTGATTATTACATTTTAACAGAAGTGTAGATAGAACATGTTAAAAGAGAAAGTAAGCAGATATTAACAGTTAATGAACAAGTAGATTCATAATTCATTTTCTACCACTTGTCCTTAATAATTTTGACAAAATAATAGAATGGAAAATGACACAATATGTTACTGCCTATGCAGCATGAGTTACAATTGCGCAAAAAAAGTAGCCCTGTTATGCTTAATGTTGGAAGTCCACTGCAAAGGGCGTTGGTTCTTAGAATATACTTGTTTTAGTGTTTCAGGTACACTTAATTGCCAAAAATATTTGGCCACCCATCCAAATGATGAGAATCAGGTGTCCTAATCACTTGGCCCGACCACAGGTGTATAAAATCAAGCACTGAGGCATGGAGACTGTTTCTGCAAACATTTGTGAAAAAATGGGCCGCTCTCAGGAGCTCAGTGATTGCCAGCGTGGAACTGTCATAGGATGCCACCTGTGCAACATATCCAGTTTTGAAATGTCCTCGCTCCTAAATATTCCAAAGTCAACTGTCGGCTTTATTGTAAGAAAATGTAAGAGTTTGGGAACAACAGCAACTCAGCCACCATTGGTAGGCCACGTAAACTGACAGAGAGAGGTCAGCGGATGCTGAGGCGCATAGTGCAAAGAGGTGGCCGACTTCCTGCACAGTCAGTTGCTACAGAGCTCCAAACTTCATGTGACCTTCCAATTAGCCCACGTACAGTACACAGAAAGCTTCATGGAATGGGTTTCCATGGCCGAGCAGCTGCATCTAAGCCATACATCACCAAGTCCAATGTAAAGTGTGGAATGCAATGGTGTAAAGCACGTCGCCACTGGACTCTAGAGCAGTAGAGACGCATTCTCTGGAGTGATGAATCACGCTTCTCCATCTGGCGATCCGATGGACGAGTCTGGGTTTAGAGGTTGCCAGAAGAACGCTACATTTCGGACTGCATTGGTGGAGGAGGAATTATGGTGTGGGGTTGTTTTTCAGGAGTTGAGCTTGGCCCCTTAGTTCCAGTGAAAAGAACTTTGAATGCTCCAGGATACCAAAACATTTTGGACAATTCCATGCTCCCAACCTTGTGGGAACAGTTTGGAGCGGGCCCCTTCCTCTTCCAACATGACTGTACACCAGTGCACAAAGCAAGGTCCATAAAGACATGAATGACAGAGTCTGGTGTGGATGAACTTGACTGGCCTGCACAGAGTCCTGACCTGAACCCGATAGAACACTGCTGGGATGAATTAGAACGGAGACTGAGAGCCAGGCCTTCTTGACAAACATCAGTGTGTGACCTCACCGATGCGCTTTTGGAAGAATGGTGGAAAATTCATACAAACACACTCTGCAACCTTGTGAACAGCCTTCCCAGAAGAGTTGAAGCTGTAAAAGCTGCAAAAGGTGGACCGACATCATTTTGAACCCTATGGGTTAGGAATGGGATGGCACTTCAAGTTCATATGTGAGTCAAGGCAGGTGGCCAAATACTTTTGGCAATATAGTGTATTTGGTTTTCTTTGCATTATAAATTGAACGGTACCTGCAAACTGTAATTTGTAGCATAAGTGATGTGTGACAATATGGGGTAGAAGTAGTGCAGACTAGTATCAGAATCCAGCCATCAGAACACTTTAATTGCTACACTGCTATCCTCCAAGCGCACAGCCAACGCATTATTCTACCGCTGACCCATCCGAGCGGAAACGATCATTACATACCTTTTAGCTCAGCAAAAAAAATAACAACATGAAATGCATGCAGTGCAGATGGAAGACATAACGAGGAAACATTTGATTGCGTGTGGCTCGCTGCCAAACGCCGTTTGTGTTTGTTTTTTGTGCACCGAGGAGGAAGTGAGAGTTTCACGACACTTGAGGTGCTAACATTATATAGCAGCTGTTACACAAAAAAAAAAAATGCTTTACGGTCATCTGTCAAGGTGACTGCAGAGGTCTGGCTAAGTTCGCCCATAAAGCCGCTTAGTTAAGATCAAGGTTTAAGAAGTGGATTTGTGCGACGGGGATCGTAAATTGTGTTATATCGTCCAATGTTGTTTGGAAGTTGGTAAAAAAAAAAAAAAAAAATTGAAGGTAAAAATGTACTTCAAGAACAGTGCTCATTTTTTTTCCACAAATCAAACATGCTTTGCAAACAAACGTGCTTTGTCGACAAAAGCTTTGATTAAAACGAGGGTCAGACTGATTTGTGATTAGACGTTAAAACGGCAAATATGAAGCCTCGGCTGGCACTTGTTCAATAACCGAGCCGCCGAGAGTTTGACAGAATAAACATTTCATCTTGATTTGATGGCGAATATCGTTGCATCAACATTTGGAGACTTACTCTCATTACTTCTGCGTGACGCCGCTTTGACTTCTCATTCCCGCCTCGACGCATGAATATACTCCTAATGTGGAATTTGTGATCCCGCAGACGACGCGGCAAAGTTTCAATTTGAAAGATGGGGGGGGGGAACTCGCAAGAAACAGGTCATATAAGGAGGGGAGATAAAAACAGTAATTGTCTCATTTGATGTGCACAGGAGAAGCCATTTGAGATTTATTCAAAGGCGGCAAAAACAGTAAAAAAGATGGCAAAGTGTCTCAAAGGAAGACAACGCAAAAGAATCTATTTAAATAGGTCATGTTTGACGTAGCTTATCCATCTAATCTATTGCTAGTTAGCTTGTTAGGCTAACTATAGCTGTTATATGATAGATGGCGACAACACAAAGCTATTCATCCGGTTTATTTACCTTCAATAAACATTCATGATTTATTCATCTAAGATTGCTAGTTAGCTTGTTAGGCTAATTACAGCTTTTCTATGATAGATAGCGACAACACAAAGCTATTCATCCGGTTTATTTACCTTCAATAAACATTCAGGACTTATTCGTCTAATATTGCTAGTTAGCTTGTCAGGCTAACTATAGCTTTTACACGATAGATAGCTTTTCCCGGCAAAACTCGAACACCCACTTCCTATTAACAACGTCACTTCCCTATCTCTCCCGGAAGTCCCGCCCCCCAGCCAAAGTCATTGGCTAACACCCCGTAGCCAGCCGCTACATAACCCCACAACCCCCTTACAAAAAGTCCTCACCCTCGAGGACTGACCCGTAAGGCAACATTTGGTAACATAGCAGCATGTAAATCAGAGCAACTCATTAGCGCAAACAAAACAGTGTAGACAACGTAACCCTTACAGCACACAAAAGCGGCTTTGCAAACATCCCCCTTCCCTTATTTTCCTTCAGTCTAAGGACACCACAAAATCTTGCAAGCTGTCCGGAGGCCTCTTCTTCCGCCTCGGCCACTCCGTCCCAGACCCCAGGGGTGGGACAACTGGGTCGGGTGTGTCAGTCCTCGGGAGGGAGCTGGAGGGGGCGGGGGACAAGACGGGTAGGGAAATTGGTTCGCCCTGGGGCGTAAGCGGGGAATTGGGAAAGGGCTGGGCGGGCAAGGGAGAAGTCGTCTGTGTATCCGAGGCAGGGGAAGGGGGACCCCCCCTGTAGGGGGCGAGTCTGTCTCTGTGGAGGGCCACTTTCCTTCCCCGGGGAGGCAGCTGGACACGATACACAACCTCTCCCAGCTTCTGTAGTATCCTACAGGGCCCTGTCCATTTGCTGTCCAGCTTGGGATTGCGGCCCTTTTTCCGAATCGGGTTGTAGACCCAGACCAACTCGCCTGGCGCGAAGTCCCTCCATCGGGTCGTCACGTCATAGTAGCGCTTTTGTTTCACACCAGCTTCCTGCAGCTGCTCCAGAGCGAAACTGAGGGCTGAGTCCAGCCGGTCCTGTAATTTCCTGGCGTACTCTGGCCCTGCAGCGAAGGCCGGGGCATCAGGTGGGCGGCCAAAGGCCAGTTCTGCTGGTGTGCACATCTCTCTCCCTAGCATGAGAAGCGCCGGTGTGCACCCCGTGGATTCCTGGACAGCAGAGCGACACGCCATCAGCACCAGGTCACAGCGGCGGCAGAAGTCTTCCACATCTCTCTTCTGCCAACCCCAATAGAACCCCTGTCGCAGCCGTTTAAGTGTTTTGGCAACCCCGAAATGTCCAGACCCACCTTCCCCATGCACTGCCTTAAGTACTTCCCCTTGCAGTCCCTTTGGCACCACCAACTGCCACTGTTCTTCCCCCGTGGCCGTGGCCTTAAATGCCCGCTGCAGCACACCTTGGGACACCCGCATTGAGTCAAATATGGCCCACAGGCCCTTGATAGCCGTGGAGAACGGTGCCACTTCCTCCCAAGGCGGGCGCTGCCGAGCCTCTACCCACTGCAAGACAAGCTGAAGGTCTGTGTCCTCCTCCTGCGCATGCCTCCAGTCAGCATTTGTCACAGTCTGTAGTTCCCTGCAGACAACGTTGCAGGGAACGCGCAGCCTGACTGACGGCCGCACACTCTGCGCCCTCTGCACACCGCTCTTGTTCCCAAGCTTCCCTGCGCTCGCAGTAACGACATATGTCTGCTGCACACGGCCGGCGAGAGATCGCGTCCGCGTTGGAGTGGCGAGCACCTGGCCGATGTTCTATTTCAAAGGCGTATCCTTGTAGGTCTTCCAACCACCTGGTGACCTGACCCTCTGGCTCCCGGAAAGTCATTAGCCACTGGAGGGCAGAGTGGTCAGTCCTAATCACAAAGGGGAGGCCACACAGGTAGTATTTAACGTGTCTGATAGAGAGCACCACTGCCAGGAGTTCTCGGCGGGTGACACAGTAATTCCGTTCCGACTTTGTTAGTTTCTGGCTGAAGTATGCCAACACCCTCTCCCCTTCCTGCCACGGCTGTGCAAGTACACCCCCCAACCCCCACTCCGCTGGCATCAGTGTCTAGTAAGAAAGGCACGGCGAGCTCAAAGAAGGAGCGAGTACTGGGGCCTCACACAGGGCCCGTTTCAGCCCCCAGAATGCCTCCTGGCACCCTTCGGACCACACAAAGTCTTTGCCTTTTTCCAGCAATCGATATAGGGGCACGGCGATTGTAGCAAAACCCTGCACGTGCCTCCGATAGTAAGAGGCAAGCCCGATGAAGCTCTTCAGCTGTCCTTGGTCCCAAGGGGCAGGCCATTCTCTCACAGCCCGCACCTTCTCGCCCATGGCGCCGATGCCATCAGCACCCAGCTCATGTCCCAAGAAGGTTACCTCTCGCCGCATGAAACTGCATTTCTCAGGGTGCAGTTTAAGGCCCGCTGCTCGAATCCTCTCCAGGACTCTCCTCAGGGACCCCAGGGCTGCTTCAAAAGAACGCCCATGTACCAGGATGTCGTCCAGGTATACCAGGTTCTCTTGGCGGGGAATAACAGCCAGCACTTTGTCCATAAGCCGGGCAAAAGTGGCGGGGGAATTACAGAGCCCAAAACTAAGGACTTTGAATTGCCACCATCCCCGGCCAGTACAGAAGGTGGATTTAGGGCGAGATTCGGGAGAAAGGGGAACTTGGTAATATCTGCTTTTAAGGTCCAGAGTGGTGAACCACGAGGAGCCGGAAACTAGGTCCAGGGACTCATCAATACGGGGGCAGGGGTAAGAGTCCTTTGTGGTCACTTCGTTCAGCCGCCTGTAATCCACACAGAATCGCCAATCACCAGCCTTCTTCTTCGCGACCATGACCACAGGTGCCGCCCAGGGGCTCTCAGACGGCTCAATAAAGTCGGCCTGCAGCAGGTCATCCACGGCCTTGTCGCATACCTGCTGTCGAGCGAGGGGTACTTGATGGGCCGCGCCAAGCCAGTGTCTATTACATGCTCTGCCAAGTGGGTTCTTCCCACTTCACTCTCATTCATTGCAAAGCTGCCCTGGAATACCATCAGCAGCTGTTTCAACTGCTCCTGTTGCTGTTTTTCCAGGTCTCCGTACTCCTCTCTCCACACCCCTCCCCCTATGACCGGGGGTGGTGGCTGCGGGCTTGGGGCCGTGGTTGCCCAGGGCTGGCATCCCCGGGTAATAAACAGCTCTGTCTCCCCCCTCATTGGCTGAAGGGAGACAGGGCGAGGGCAGGAGTAGTAACTAGGTCTGGTGTGAGGCAACAAGAATGCAGAGGCACGCGGTGAAACGGGCAGGGGCCCGGGAACTAGGGTACCCATGGCAACTGTAGGGCCCCCCGAAAAGTTAAGTGTACCCCTCCCCATGTCTAGCAGGCACCCAGTGACTTGGAGGAAGTCCAGCCCTAAGATGCAGGAGTCTTGCACGTCTGCCACCCAAACTAGATGGCGAACTCACTTTCCCCCGCACGCCTAACCACAGGAACCCCTTCCCCACCATAGGAGCAGCTGGCCCATGACTGTGCGTAGCTGTACTGCTGTGGGCTCAAGTGGTGTACTGCTGGGCAGAACGTCCGGTCTTACCAGCGTTACCGATGACCCTGTGTCCACCAGGCCCACGGTTGGCACCCCCTGGACAGAGACAGCAACATGGCAGGAGCCCCCTCCTTCCTCTCCCCCTCCGTGTCCAGCCCACTGCCATAGGTGGCACACTGCTGTCATCTACTTCTGGGGGGATGAAGCCCCTCCCCCCTGGCTGTGCCGCTGGGCAGCTCTGGGTGCCCGAAAGCGAGAAGAAGGTGTAGAAGGCAAGTCGTCGTCTGCTTCTGGGGAAGATGGAGTCCCTCACCCCTGGCTGTGCCGCTGGGCTCCTCCGGGTGCCCGAAAGCGAGAAGAAGGTGTAGAAGGCGAGTCGTCGTCTGCTTCTGGAGGGGATGGAGCCCCTTCCCCCTGGCTGTGCTGACGGGCTCCCTCCCCTGCCTGATGAGCCTGGACTGGCGAGTCAGGGTCCGCGGTGAACGTAGGGGCCCGCATACCCATGACTATGCGGGCCCGGCGCCGTTTCCCGGCTCACAACGAGTGGCAGGGCACTCCCTGCGAAAGTGTCCAGGTTGGCCACATCCCCAGCAGACCCGCATGGGGCGCGGGCCACATTGACTTTGCAGAGTCACCGACCTCAGTAGTTCGGTAATTTCTGTCGCCCAAGCCGGAGCCCCGTCACTAGACGGGTGTGACGATGCCGCCATCACTGGACGGGGTTTCATTTCCAGTTCCCCGGCTGCAGCTGCACTCCCCATCATCTCCCTCTCAACGGCAGTTTCCAGTGCCTCCTGCAGGGACCTCAGGTGCTGAAGCTGCACTTGCACACGCAGGTCAGGAGGAGTAATGGCTCCAACAAACAGGTCAGTTGCGAGCTCATTCCGTGCATCAGCAGGCAGGTGACCATATGCACGGCGCACCTGGCCCTCAATGTCATTAGCGAGCCTCCGGAGTGGCTCGCCAGGCTTCCTGCACCTCCCTCTCAGTTCAGTTTTTAAAAGCGCTGGCTGAGACCATCTCCCAAACCTCCTCTTGAGCGCCCTCACCAGGGCTGCGTAGCACCACTGCTGTTCAGGATCCAGAAGCAGGAGGCACGAAAGAACCTCTCCCTCCAGACACAAAGCCAATTGCAATGCTTTGTCCCTTGCTTCCCACCTTCTAGCGTCCGCCAACAGTTCAAATTCAGCGTGGAAAGCCTCCCAATCTGATCCACTGGCAAATTTCACGGGCCGACGAGCCGCTCGTGTGCTGTTCGACGGTCACCCGCTCCAAAACAGTGTCATCCCGCTCAACTTTAAACTTATGCTCACCGGAGCTAAACATGCAAACGGCTTGCGGTCGTAGCTATCTCACAGACTGAAGCTAACTGGCTAATGTGCGGTACGCACCGTGTCCTTCCTGCGACAAAGTCTCTTTCGAAAATCGCCGGTTTTACTTCTGACACCAGTGTAATAATGCCAGGAATGTAGGCTCATACGACTTCTTTGTTTGTCTTGTCTTTTTTGCACAAGATTTAATTCAACCACACAACAGCTCCAATGTGTCTATCCCTTTTCCCGGCAAAACTCGAACACCCATTTCCTATTAAAAACGTCACTTCCCTATCTCTCCCGGAAGTCCCTCCCCCCAGCCAAAGTCATTGGCTAACACCCCGTAGCCAGCCCCTACAATATAGATTATGCTGGTGTTTCATTTTTTAAACTGAGCCTGTTTAGCCACACAACAATAGCTTGCTGGTTTGGTGTTCAAATTAGCCAAATCAACTTTAGCTAGCCAACGTAGTATCAAGTTAGCAAATCTACCAAAACTTCTTAGTTATTAGCTCAACAAGCTAACTTAGTCTTTGTAACAATGACAGACCGCCATCAAGCTGTTGGCGTATTTTCCTACCTTTGTAACAGTCATGACAGATGACGACAAATTTAGTAATCACTGTCTCGCCAATAAGTGTCAGCACTAATTGGATTACAAGTTTACATGTCAATCTAATTGGTTGGTATGTCTATGCTAGCAACAATACAAATGCTACGTAAAGAACATGACTGCACATTTTGGCTCCTGTAACCAAAAGCCAAATGTTATCATTTTGTACATCCAGCTTGGCGGCAATATAAGGAACAAACAAAACATTTAGTTTATTACTGTCTCACCATAAGGCTTAGCCAACTTCATCGAGCTAAGTTTGTTAACCAGGTGGTCAAGTTAGTTAGTCACGTTAGTCAATTTATATGATAGCTAGCTACTATATTAAGGTAGTTATCCAATCTACATGTTTGAAGAGCAATTAATGACTACAAAATAGTATCCATCCATCCATCCATTTTCCTCCGCTCATCCTAGGTTGGGTCGCGGGGGCAGCAGCCTAAGCAAAGAAGCCCAGACTTCCCTCTCCCCAGCTACTTCGTCCAGCTTCTCCTGGAGGATCCCGAGGCGTTCCCAGGCCAGCCAGGAGACATAGTCTTCCCAACGTGTCCTGGGTCTTCCCCGTGGCCTCCTACCGGTCGGACGTGCCCTAAACACCTCCCTTGGGAGACATTCGGGTGGCATCCTGACCAGATGCCCAAACCACCTCATTTGTTTCCTCTCGATGTGGAGGAGCAGCTGCTTTACTTTGAGCTCCGCCCGGACGACAGAGCTTCTCACCCTATATCTAAGGGAGAGCCCCGCCACCCGGTGGAGGAAACTAATTTCGGCCGCTTGTACCCATGACTTTGCCCTTTCGATCATAACCCAAAGCTCATGACCATAGGTGAGGATGGGAACGTAGATCGACCAGTAAATTGAGAGCTTTGCCTTCCGGCTCAGCACCTGCTTCACCACAACGGATCGATACAGCGTCCGCATTACTGAAGACGCCGCACCGATCCGCCTATCGATCTCACGATCCACTCTTCCCTCACTCGTGAACAAGACTCCGAGGTACTTTAACTCCTCCACATGGGGCAAGATCTCTTCCTCAACCCGGAGATGACACCCCACTCTTTTCCGGGCAAGAACCATGGACTCGGACTTGGAGGTGTTGGTTCTCGTCCCAGTCGCTTCACACTCGGCTGCGAACCGATCCAGTCAGAGCTGAAGATCCTGGCCAGATGTAGCCATCAGGACCACTTCATCTGCAAAAAGCAGAGACCTAATCCTGCAGCCACCAAACTGGATCACTCAACGCCTTGACTGCACCTAGAAATTCTGTCCATAAAAGTTATGAACATAATTGGTGACAAAGGGCAGCCTTGGCGGAATCCAACCCTCGCTGGAAACAGGTCCGACTTACTGCCGGCAATGTGGACCAAGCTCTGACACTGATCATACAGGGAGCGGACCGCCACAATCAAACAGTCTGATACCCATACTCTCTGAGCACTCCCCACAAGACTTCCCGAGGGACACGGTCGAATGCCTTCTCCAAGTCCACAAAGCACAGACTGGTTGGGCAAACTCCTATGCACCTGGATTGGCAGACCGGGGTGATGGTTCCTCTCTTTAAGTAGGGGAAACGGAGGGTGTGTTCCAACTATCATGGGATCACACTCCTCAGCCTTCCCGGTAAGGTTTATTCAGGTGTACTGGAGAGGAGGTTACACCGGATAGTCGAACCTCGGATTCAGGAGGAACAGTGTGGTTTTCGTCCTGGTCGTGGAACAGTGGACCAGCTCTATACTCTCTGCAGGGTCCTTGAGGGTACAAAATATTATTCATTTCTAATTTAGCCAACATCATCTAGGTCAGGGGTGTCAAACTAATTTTATCTCAGGGGCCGCATGGTGGAAAATCTGTGCACATGTGGGCTGGACTATTAAAATCATGGTATTAAAACAAAAAAATTAAAGACAACTTCAGATTGTTTTTTTTTTGTCTTACTTTGGCCCAAAAAAAAAAACACATTCTGAAAATATTACAGTAAAAATATAGAAAGAAATACCAGCAGCTGTAAAGTTTAGATCCATGAAGGAAAGAAGAAAGTGAATGAATGTTTATAACTGAATATATTTACATATGCATAAAAATTTGTTATCTTTTGTATAATTTTTTTAATGAATTAAGTAACATTTATGACAACCTTTTTCCAAAACACAATATGGAATGTGAGATATAACAGGATTTGTTTTCAAAACGGTTACAAAAAAGTGGGACCCCAAAAATTGACTGTGAGGCCCCATTTTTATGAGTTGATGGGGTCCCTGGGACCCATTTTGAAAATTCCTAGCACCAACACAGATGGAGTATTGGTGCGTGCAAAACAGCAGCAGGCGGCTGTGGCCTGCGGGCCGGTTCTAATACTAATCAAATATCATCCCGGGGGCCATAGATAATTAATTCGGCCCGCAGGCTTTGACTTTGACACCTAGGATCTAGGTGAACAAGTTAATTTACTTATAGCTATCATGTTGAGATGGTTACTCCATATACAAGGAGTCTTCAATGTTTTCTACGCCAAGAACCCCCAAAATGATGGAGAGATAGAGGGGACACCCTACTTCAAGGGTGCCCCCAGCTCGAGTTTTGTTGTATCACAGCATTTTGTCCAAATAAAAAAAATCTAACCAAAAAAAACTGTAAAAATGTAAGCAAAAAACTCAAATCTAAAACATTCCTACAAATAAATAACACATTTTGTAATTTACAACACTAATCTGACAGTACACTTTGTCTTTAACTATATATTTGTTTTAACTTTTATTTAATTTGTTTATAAAAGGCATCAAAACGGCGCTTGCGTGACTTTTGTCCTACAAACATATCCTGTATAAATTATATTTAAAATTAACCTGGTTCTAAAGCAGTGGTTCTTAACCTTGTTGGAGGTACCGAACCCCACCAGTTTCATACGCGCATTCACCGAACCCTTCTTTAGTGAAAAATAAAATGTTAGTTTTTTTTAAATTCAAGATAAAGTTATATGTTTTTGGTAACACTTTAGTATGGGGAACATATTCTAAGTAACAAAGACTTAAAGGCCTACTGAAACCCACTACTACCGACCACGCAGTCTGATAGTTTATATATCAATGTTGAATTCTTAACATTGCAACAACATTGGTGAATCTTTTGCAATTTGTTTAATGAACAATGGAGATTGCAAAGAAGAAAGTTGTAGGTGGGATCGGTGTATTAGCGGCTGGCTGTAGCAACACAAGGAGGACTTACTTGGATAGCAGACGCGCTAGCCGATGCTAGCCACCAACCGATGCTAGCCGCCAACCGCATCTGTGATCGGGTGAAGTCCTTCGTCACGCCGTCGATCGCTGGAACGCAGGTGAGCACGGGTGTTGATGAGCAAATGAGGGCTGGCTGGCGTAGGTGGAGCGCTAATGTTTTTATCATAGCTCTGTGAGGTCCGGTTGCTAAGTTTCTAAGTTAGCTTCAGCGTCGTTAGCAACAGCATTGTTAAGCTTTGCCAGGCTGAGAATTATTAACCGTGTAGTTACATGTCCATGGTTTAATAGTATTGTTGATCTTCTGTCTATCCTTCCAGTCAGGGATTTATTTATTTTGTTTCCATCTGCATTTGAGCCAGATGCTATCACGTTAGCTCAGTAGCTAAAGAGCTTCGCGGATGTACTGTCGTGGAGATAAAAGTCACTGTGAATTTCCATTTCGCGTTCTCGACTCTCATTTTCAAGAGGATATAGTATCCGAGGTGGTTTATAACACAAATCCGTGATCCACAATAGAAAAAGGAGAGAGTGTGGAATCCAATGAGCCAGCTTGTACCTAAGTTACGGTCAGAGTGAAAAAAGATATGTCTTTCACTGCATTCTAGTCCGTCACTCTAATGTTCCTCATCCACGAATCTTTCATCCTCGCTCAAATTAATGGGGTAATCGTCGCTTTCTCGGTCCGAATCGCTCTAGCTGCGTTGAAAACAATAGGAAAATATGAGGAAGTGAACAACTGACTACGTCACGCTACTTCCGGTAGGGGCAAGGCTTTTTTTTTTTATCAGAGACCAAAAGTTGCGAACTTTATCGTCGTTGTTCTATACTAAATCCTTTCAGCAAAAATATGGCAATATCGCGAAATGATCAAGTATGACACATAGAATGGATCTGCTATCCCCGTTTAAATAAAAAAAAATCATTTTAGTAGGCCTTTAATTTAGAGTTATTTGGTTAGGGTTAGGGTTAGAGGGTTAGGGCCAGGGTTAGAGGGCTTTGGTTATAATAAGGCCATGCCGAATAAGGCATTAATAACTACTTAATAATGACCAGTTCAGAGCCAATATGTTACTAATTTGCATGTTAATAAGCAACTAATTAATGGTGAATATATTCCCCATATTAAAGTGTTACCATGTTTTTTACTGGTGCACAAAATGAACCGTGCATGAACATCACCTTGTTCAAAGAACAAAACCAACACAGTGCATAAACTCACAACAAATTACACACCTGCAAATCAGTGTGACTTCTGCTGTTGCCGTATCCGTAATATGCCGATAGGGGGAAGTTTTTATTTACACGATGAGTCGGGTGTGTCTTGACCTCCGCCAAACCCCTGAGCCTGACTCACCGAACCCCTAGGGTTCCATCAAACCCAGGTTAAGAACCACTGTTCTAAAGCTATTAGGTTATTGTGCAACACTAATATATTCAAATAATAGTGTAGCGCTGCTAATCGCTAGCTGGCAACTAGTGAGATAAATGCTAGCTATCTTAAATGCTAACATGAATATAATATAGTTATCCCACATCCCACCCCCCAGATTGTAAATAATGTAAATAATTAAATGTATATACTCTGATGATTAACTTGTGTGATGACTGTATTATGCTCATAGTATACATTTGTACCATGAATTGATTTACGTGGACCCCGACTTAAACAAGTTGAAAAACTTATTGGGGTGTTACCATTTAGTGGTCAATTGTAAGGAATATGTACTGTACTATCTACCAATCAAAGTTTCAATCAATCAATCAATAGCAGGTCCATCAAAATGTTCTCTTGTCCCAATCAAGCAAATATTTCACGACCCCTCTGTTGAAGAACATACTGTATTTCTAAAAAAAAAAACCTACAAAATTAATAGCTTTCACTGTCTCACTATTCAAATCATTCAGCCAATTCACCTTATGGCCGTAAGACACTATGGCGGGTGAATGGATGCGTGTCCATGGAAGCAATAGAAAAGGTGAGGCGGCAGTAGCAAGGTGACCAGTTTCCAATATCTATGAGAGGCCTTTCCATTTAACTGATATTGGTTTTTTTAGCGCACGGCCCATTTGTGTGCCGTTGGGCCGCTCATTTGGCGTGATTTAGTGTTAAGCGTGTGCGCTCTGGCATCTATTCATCTGTGTTTAACATCTCCGGGGCCACGGGTTCACCTGCCTCCCTTCGTTCCCACCGGAGCTTATTAACCGCCGCCGCAAACGGGAGCACTCCTGGTTAATTACATAAATGGATATGTACACGCCAGAATGTAGCACATCCCGGTTTTATCCCATAAATCAGTAGGCATAAATCTGACTGGGCGTGCCCACCCCTCGCGAAGCCGATTGCGTCGTTCCCCAGCCTTCCTCAATCACGTTTTCCCCACCGGTGGACTTTTGCAAGCTCCCCGCCATAAATACCCGCAGCCCGTGTCGCACGGACGCAAATGTCAAGCTTGGCAATAAATAAAAACATCAAATAGATCATCTCATTAGTCAAATAAACACCGTGTGAAATGAAATGTGGCCTTGTACTTTGCCCTCCGTGAGGTGCTAAAAAGTATTTAGCAATTAATTTGCTCTGTTTAATAATACCTTTGTTTACTTTCCTCGTGTCATCCAAACTTTTCCGCCGCGGTTTTCCACAGCGATGCATTTCAACGAATACAAGTTCAGTCGTATTTTAAAGTTATATTTGTTCAATCAAGCAGGAAAAGTAGTATGAAATGTTGGCAATGCTAATTGAGACAACAAGCTAACTTTGGTGGACTAGCTAGCTGGTGTGTGACATTGTCACAAGTGCGGTTTACAATATTTTCTAAAAGTGAACTTGTTTAAAAAAATTCAAAAAAGCTATATTTCTAGAAAATGTCAGTTACATTTTTTTTTTTTTAATGTAAATTCAGGCAGCACAGATCAAACAAAATTCTGAGCAAATTTGCATGCTAAAATCTGTTAGCACGCAGGGGTAATGCCATAAGTAACAAACTGCTATCTTAGACAATAAATGTATAAATGCAACAATGTAACAATGCCAATAGAAGACCACAAGTAATTTGTAGACCTTTAATTTTCTGCATTTGTTGAAACAGTATTTAATATACAAAACCCAAAACCAGTGAAGTTGGCACGTTGTGTAATTTATAAATAATAACAGAATGCAATGATTTGCAAATCTTTTTAAACTCATATTCAATTGAATAGACTGCAAAGACAAGATATTTAATGTATTTTTTTTTGCAAATAATCATTAACTTAGAATGTAATCAATCAATCAATGTTTACTTATATAGCCCTAAATCACGAGTGTCTCAAAGGGCTGCACAAGCCACAACGACATCCTCGGCTCAGATCCCACATCAGAGCAAGGAAAAACTCAACCCAATGGGACAATGAGAAACCTTGGAGGGGACTGCAGATGTGGGGACCCCCCCAGGGCGACCGGTGCAATGGACGTCGAGTGGATCTAGCATAATATTGTGAGAGTCCAGTCCATAGTGGATCTAACATCAATCAATCAATCAATGTTTATTTATATAGCCCTAAATCACAAGTGTCTCAAAGGGCTGCACAAGCCACAACGACATCCTCGGTACAGAGCCCACATACGGGCAAGGAAAAACTCACCCCAGTGGGACGTCGGTGAATGACTATGAGAAACCTTGGAGAGGACCGCATATGTGGGTAACCCCCCCCCCTAGGGGAGACCGAAAGCAATGGATGTCGAGTGGGTCTGACATAACATTGTGAAAGTCCAGTCCACAGTGGATCCAACACATCAGCGAGAGTCCAGTCCACAGCGGGGCCAGCAGGAAACCATCCCGAGTGGAGACGGGTCAGCAGCGCAGAGATATCCCCAACCGATGCACAGGCTAGTGGTCCACCCGGGGTCCCGACTCTGGACAGCCAGCACTTCATCCGTGGCCACCGGACCTATGCAAATCCCCCTCGCAAGGGACCCCGACTTTGGACAGCCAGCACTTCATCAACAGATATGATGCCCCCCCCCCCCCTCCACGAAGGAGAGGGGGGCAGAGCAGAAAACAAACGGCAGATCAACTGGTCTAAAAGGGGGGTACAATTTAAAGGCTAGAGCAAGGGTAGGGAACCTATGGCTCTAGAGCCAGATGTGGCTATTTTGATGACTGCATTTGGCTCTCAGATAAATCCTAGCTGACATTGCTTAACACGATAAGTAATGAATAATTCCGCTGGTCATCAGTGTTAAAAATAAGCACGTATCAACCAGACTACAAAGCTATCAGCAAAACCATGCAGCATTAATGGTAAGAAGTATTTGATTTATTATTGGTTACCTTCAGAATAACAATGTTATTAAAAAGAAAAAGAGACTTATTATACTCTAAAAATCTTGGTCTTACTTAAAAATGCACGCACTTAGTTGTATTCAGAGTTAAAGAATATTATATGGCTCTCACAGAAATACATTTTAAAATATTTGGCTATTTGCCAAAAAGGTTCCCGACCCCTGGGCTAGAGTATACAAATGGGTTTTAAGATGGGACTTAAATGCTTCTACTACTAATGGCAGCAACACATTGCAAAAAAGTTGGCACAGGGGCATTTTTACCACTGTGTTACATGGCCTTTCCTTTTAACAACACTCAGTAAATGTGACCGGGGTCTCCCTTGTCGTATTTTAGACTTCATAATGCGCCACACATTTTCAAATGGGAGACAGGTCTGGACTACAGGCAGGCCAGTCTAGTACCCGCACTCTTTTACCACGATGCCACGCTCCCCATATCTGCAGTACCCTCCAAGGTTTCATTGTTATCCAATTCGGTTGAGTTTTTTTCTTGCCCTGATGTGGGATCTGAGCCGAGGATGTCGTTGTGCTTGTGCAGTCCTTTGAGACACTCGTGATTTAGGGCTATATAAGTAAACATTGATTGATTGATTGATTGAAAACTATGGCTGTACGGTATGCTTGTACTAACGATATACCGTGGTACTAATGAATTAAAAAAAGTACAATACTGCCTTTGAAAAAGACTGTTGTTTTTTTTTCATGGACTTAATGGCGCGCCGTGGTGACATTGCTGGTCATACGAGCCGAAGCTCATGTTGGACAACACACACACAGAGCACTTACAAGCAGAAACAGTGTGGAGACGGAGGAGGAAGAATGGACATAATTTGGCTTCAAAACCAACAATAAAGGTGAAGCTATAAACACAGAAGTGCCAGTCTGCAAGCGGTGCTTTAAAACATAGCTCGCGGCTCACATCCCTGCACAGCGTTTTAGTTTCTTCTGAATCATTAATCCTCGTCTCCATGGCGACAAATAAAGTAAGTTTCTTACAAGTATCATCCCTGCAGGACGAGGAATAGCTAAACATGCTTCACTACACACCATAGGAGGATACAATAGCTCACAGCTAACAGCGAGCTAGTGCTCCTGAATGTAAAGAAATGTGTGGATCTATACAAATATCGACTGTAACGATACCAAGTGCATGAGCCGTTTTTGATACTACAATGATTACATTGATATGTTTCTATTATCACTAAATTTGTCTTTTTTTATCGTTTATAAACTCAGGAAATACGTCCTTGGACACATGAGGACTTTGAATATGACCAATGTGTGATCCTGTAACTACTTGGTATCGGATTGATATCAAAATGTGTTGTATCACCCAAAACTAATGTAAAGTATCCAAACAAAATACGTGATTATTACATTTTAAGGTGTAGATAGAACATGTTGAAACAGAATATAAGCAGGTATTAACAGTAAATGAACAAGTATATTAATCTATTATCTACCACTTGTCCCACAAAATTATGACAAAATAATACAATAAAAAGCAATATGTTACTGCATATGTGAACAGCCAAATTAGGAGCTTTTGTAACCTGTTTGCTTACTTATTACTAAACAAGAAGTTCTCGTATGTGCGTTATTTTATTTAATGATGAAATTGTCCTTTGATTACAATAAGAAACATATGTTGAATTTTATCATAAGATTTTCTTCTAAAATAAAGCAAATAATGACATTTTTTGTGGTCCCCTTTATTTTGAAAAGCATAAAAATACATTTTACTACTCACACCAAAATATTGGTATCAAAACTGACTTCTGATAACGTTGATGCTATTTCTGGTGTGGAATAGAAGTAATAAATAACTGCACTTACACATGACTGACGGTGAGAGAAAGTGTACTAAACATTTGAGTAAATAGGGTACAATGAAGTGAATATATATATATATATATATATATATATATATATATATATATATATATATATATATATATATATATATATATATATATATATATATATATATATATATACACCAAATTAATATATTTAATTGCGGAGTTGTTTACATGTCTGGTACATTTATATCTGCTGTTTTTATATCAAAAATATGTTATACAAAATATTCCTCTGCGGCCCTGTAGGTGTCTGTAATGCACACTGGAAGGATAAGAACCGATTAAAAAATGGGTTTTTGTGTGTGTTTTTTTTACATGTAACAGTATTGTACCTGGACAATGACACACAAGTCCACAAAAGTATCGTACAAACCCTGTTTCCATATGAGTTGGGAAATTGTGTTAGATGTAAATATAAACGGAATACAATGATTTGCAAATCATTTTCAACTCATATTCAGTTGAATATGCTACAAAGACAACATATTTGATGTTCAAACTGATAAAAAAAATTGTTTTCAAATAATCATTAACTTTAAAATTTGATGCCAGCAACACGTGACAAAGAAGTTGGGAAAGGTGGCAATAAATACTGATAAAGTTGAGGAATGCTCATCAAACACTTATTTGGAACATCCCACAGGTGAACAGGCAAATTGGGAACAGGTGGGAGCCATGATTGGGTATAAAAGTAGGTTCCATGAAATGCTCAGTCATTCACAAACAAGGACGGGGCGAGGGTCACCACTTTGTCAACAAATGCGTGAGCAAATTGTTGAACAGTTTAAGAAAAACCTTTCTCAACCAGCTATTGCAAGGAATTTAAGGATTTACCATCTACGGTTCGTAATATCATCAAAGGGCTCAGAGAATCTGGAGAAATCACTGCACGTAAGCAGCTAAGCCAACAACACCCAGAAACGCCGTCTGCTTCGCTGGGCCTGAGCTCATCTAAGATGGACTGATACAAAGTGAAAAAGTGTTCTGTGGTCTGACGAGTCCACATTTCAAATTGTTTTTGGAAACCGTGGTCGTCGTGGAGGAAAAGAACCATCCGGATTGTTATAGGCGCAAAGTTGAAAAGCCAGCATCTGTGATGGTATGGGGGTGTAATAGTGCCCAAGACATGGGTAACTTACACATCTGTGAAGGCACATTAATGCTGAAAGGTACATACAGGTTTTGGAGCAACATATGTTGCCATCCAAGCAACGTTACCATGGACGCCCCTGCTTATTTCAGCAAGACAATGCCAAGCCACGTGTTACATCAACGTGGCTTCATAGTAAAAGAGTGCGGGTACTAGACTGGCCTGCCTGTAGTCCAGACCTGTCTCCCATTGAAAATGTGTGGCGCATTATGAAGCCTAAAATACCACAAAGGAGACCCTCGGACTGTTGAACAACTTAAGCTGTACATCAAGCAAGAATGGGAAATAATTCCACCTGAGAAGCTTAAAAAATGTGTCTCCTCAGTTCCCAAACGTTTACGGAGTGTTGTTAAAAGGAAAGGCCATGTAACACAGTGGTGAACATGCCCTTTCCCAACTACTTTGGCACGTGTTGCAGCCATGAAATTCTAAGTTAATTATTATTTGCAAAAAAATATATATAGTTTATGAGTTTGAACATCAAATATCTTTTATTTGTAGTGCATTCAATTGAATATGGGTTGAAAAGGATTTGCAAATCATTGTATTCCGTTTACATTTACATCTAACAATTTCCCAACTCATATGGAAACGGGGTTTGTATTTTTGAGACTATAGAGCACCGCTATCTAAGCCGCACCCACCAAATTTTAGTCAAATTATATTAACATTACTGGACTATAACCTGCAGATATATACACCGGTACCCAAACATTCTTAAAAGTACATACCTTAATTGTTTTCAAATTGTGACTGTCACGTGGCTGATCAAACAAAACAGAAGTCAACGTCAAGGACCCACTAGCTGCAAAAGCTAGCTTTCCAAACAGCTAAACAGACTCAATAAGCCCACAGTGACGTTTTGGTGAATTTACGAAACTGAAACAAAACAAAAAGAATGTAGTCATAAGTTAATAATACTATCACAGACTGATTTTATTACGATAGCATGTATACATATGAATGAAAACACTCGTACAGACATTACACACGGGACGGTTTAGTAAGCATGAATTGTTTTAGTTGTATTGTAAAATTACAAAAGTTGCTTAGAGTGGTGAACAAGGAATCCTTTCGAGCAGAAACGCCATGGATTAATACTTTCAGTTCAAGGAATGAAGCAGGAAGTACATTTTCAAACCGCAGTACCTGCAGTGAGCAAAATTGTGCAAAAGATGGTGCCGTAGCACAAAAAAGTCAGTTTTCCTAGAACACTGATAGAGACACTATTTGTTGAATACAATACATTGTGGCCATTACCGAAGAAAAATCCATAAATGAGCTGCACCGTTTTATAGGTCGCAGGGTCCAAAGCGTGGGGGGAAAAAGTAGCCGGTTAGAGTCTGAAAAATACAGTGAGTACAGTAGTTTTGAGTTGTTCTGCCAGGCAATCTTCAAACTCAAAGGAAGTAAACAAATTAATGTTCTTAGAAATGTACAAAAAAGGCTCCTAAAGCATCTTTTAATCTTAATTCAGTCAAGTCTATTGTGTGTTTGTCACCAGGGACTCTCAGGAGCACATAATGCAACGCTAAGTGATCAATAGTGAGGCGGTTATTAATATTTTTCTTTTATGTTCCACACAGGAGAAGTCCCTCTTCCGAAAACAATGGAATGCACAAAGCGAGCAATCTTACTAAAAAATGAGGAAAGGCCTTTGATGCTTTATAATATATGTTGCTGAGAAGTAAAAATAGAAGTCACAGGAGATGAAGTTTCACAGGAAAAAAAGTCACACTTTGCTTTCTAGGTAGGAAGCTAAAAATATCAGTACAATCTTGAAGAGCGAGAACAATATGTGCTTTTTTTTTAAGGAAAGACAACTTTGAGCAGATTTCCGCAGCAAGAAAATGCTAATCAAATATAAATAAAGAAAAACATTCCTTGCCACTTCTTCCAAATCAACACTATTAATTGGCCCACTGCTGTGCCTGCGTAGATTTCCACATGTCACTTTTTTCCATAAGTTTGAAGGGGAATATCAATTATTTCCTTTCAGTCCTGAGGTGCTCTTTGCTGCAATCAGCCGCTGAGTCACAACAGATGGCGGAAATATTTACACACGTTTTTAGATTTCTTTAACACGCACAATACGCGTCATCAAAACAAGTAAAAGCACAATGTTATTTTATTTTTAAATGAACTGGTTCGCTTTGCCATTTCTTATTGCTGATAACTAATGAGCAGCTCAGGGCCATCTTTTTCTCTGCACGGCTTCCGCCCAGGTACGCATCCCAGCCCGGGGCCGTTTGCGCAATCTATTTCCTCACGTGATAGGTAAAAAACAACGTGTATGATTTCCTTCATTTATTTACTAGGATAGAATAAGATAGACCTTTTTATCCCACAGTGGGGAAATTATGTGGTGGCAGTGCAGATACAAAAACAAGGTAAAACACATTAAAACAGAAGAGAAACATTAAAGTACTATGCAATTGTAAACCTTACGGGGTCCGTCGAGAGGCAAGAGTGTTAAGAAATGAGCTAATTGCCAAAAGTGTCAGCTGTGAGACAATTGATGAGAATTGTTACGTCTGCGACCGAGTCGAGTCTTTTGAACTGCTCTTTCAAGTGAAAAATGAGCAGTGATTCGAAGCTGCGAGACATTGGTTTGGAAGATGTTTTTTTTTTTTTTTTTTTAATGCACATGTAGATATAGCGTGGGAAATTGCCCAAGCTGCATGTGTGTGCTACTCGACTGGCGACCTGACTAGAAATGAGTCAGAGTCAAAGGAAACGTACAGATAGCACCGTTGGGATTAGTTTGCCCGCTTCATTGTTCGGGTGTTGATATGCAAAGTGGTAAAAGTAATGAGTCCTATTTTCTATTCAGTTTTAGTCATATATATATATATATATATATATATATATATATATATATATATATATATATATATATATATATATATATATATATATATATATATATATATATATATATATATATATATATATATATATATATATATACATACATATATTAGGGCTGTGAATCTTTGGGTGTCCCACGATTCGATTCAATATCGATTCTGGGGTCACGATTCGATTCAAAATCGATTTTTTTTTTCTCAATTCAACACGATTCTCGATTCAACAATGATTTTTTCCCGATTCAAAAGGATTCTCTATTCATTCAATACATAGGATTTCAGCAGGATCTACCCCAGTCTGCTGACATGCAAGCAGAGTAGTAGATTTTTGTAAAAAGCTTTTATAATTGTAAAGGACAATGTTTTATCAACTGATTGCAATAATTTAAATTTGTTTTAACTATTAAATGAACCAAAAATATGACTTATTTTATCGTTGTGAAAATATTGGACACAGTGTGTTGTCAAGCTTATGAGATACGATGCAAGTGTAAGCCACTGTGACACTATTGTTATTTTTAATTTTTTTTATAAATGTCTAATGATAATGTCAATGACAATAATCACTGCTATGTTGAAATTGTTACTAATATTGATACTGTTGTTGATAATATTAATTTTTGTTTCACTACTTTTTGTTTGTTCTGTGTCGTGTTTGTGTCTCCTCTCAATTGCTTTGTTTATTGCAGTTCTGAGGGGTTGCTGGGTCGGGTTTTGTTTTGGAATTGGATTGCATTGTTATGGTATTGCTGTGTATTGTTTTGTTGGATTGATTAATTTAAAAAAAATAAAAATAAAAATAAAATATTTTTTTAAATCAATAAAAAAAAAAAAATCGATTTTTTAAAAATGAGAATCGATTCGGAATCGCACAACGTGAGAATCGCGATTCGAATCGATTTTTTCCCACACCCCTAATATATATATATATATATATATATATATATATATATATATACACACACAAACACACACATACACTGTATATACCCAGCCCGGCCCCCAGCCAAATTGTTTTAACCCAATGCGGCCCCCCGAGTCAAAAAGTTTGGGGACCCCTGGTGTAGATAATGGATGGGTGCTTAAATTTACAAATAAAATTTACAAAAAAATTAACATTTTCATTAGGGGGTATTTTTGTAGAATTTTGAGGACAAAAACAAATATGGAAAAAGTGAAGCACTGAGAATACTTGCCAGATGCATAAAAAAAAACCTGCCCTGTTAAAGTTTGACACTACAAAAGATTGTTCCAGATGTATCTTATTTTTTATAGGAAAGTTGGCTAAAATGGCCTCAGAGTTAAAGGTAGTAGTACCACCTGTAGCTTCTGCATGTGATCGACAGCCTGCTCATGTGTTTCCAGCCATTTTTTTTTTTAGCCTCAAATGGCAAACAGTATTAATTCCTTTTAAGTAGACTGGCCAGTATAATAAGGCAGCAATCCACTCCAGAGCTTGGCTGCGTCATTATCAAGTGTGTGTGATAGTTCTGTGAATAGACTGCAATGAAAACATCTCGCTTATTGTCTCCATCGCTTCATATGAAGGTGACTTCCACGGCTTTCAGATTCCCCGCTAAATGTCACCGGGATCGTCTTGTTAATGGAAAAGGGTGGCAGACAAAAAAGAATGAGCCTCAAATCCTTATCTGATGGAGGCTTCATGAGCTTTGTAGGCCAATATATGGAGGAAATGTGGCACCGATGAGCCTGCGGGCGGGCGCTCTTTTCACAGCTCCACGTCTTCTTTCAAGCCCCACTGCCAGCCAGATAGCCACTTTTTTTTATTTTTTTTTTTGGGAGGGAGGGGGTCCTTGGCATTTGCGGTTAACACCTGAAAGAAGCTAATTAACAAGAGACTGGAGTATTTAATCACGGCGTACGAGTTCACCGTGCCGCCTGTACTTCATTTATTAAAACTATTATGATTTTAAATAAAGCCATCATTCACTGTCATGGCGGAGGCATTTAGTGCACACAGAAGGTCTAATCTTTTCACAAAGCGTGTGTGTGTGTAACTCTTTCAAATTAGAGGAATATGCAAAACCCCAGGCCATATTGCTGTGTGTTTTTTCTTGTGTGCATGACATTGTTCAGACTTTGCTGAGGTGAAAAGTACATATCCAGGTTCTTATATTTCATTTTGTAGGCAGCCACTTGCAGTGACGTGCGGTGAGGTTCATGGCTGGTGAGGCACTGCCTTCATCACAGTCAGATTTACAAACATATGAACCCTAAAGACTATCTTATTCACCATTTGATTGGCAGCAGTTAACGGGTTATGTTTAAAAGCTCATACCAGCATTCTTCCCTGCTTGGCACTCAGCATCAAGGGTTGGAATTGGGGGTTAAATCACCACAAATTATTCCCGGGCGTGGCGCCGCTGCTGCCCACTGCTCCCCTCACCTCCCAGGGGGTGAACAAGGGGATGGGTCAAATGCAGAGGACACATTTCACCAAACCTAGTGTGTGTGTGACAATCCTTGGTACTTTAACTTAACTTTAACTTTACACATACAAACTGTAGCACACAAAAAGCACATTTAATTAAAAAAAAAAGGTTATTATGGTCTTACCTTTACTTATAAATGAAGTCCATGCGCCGCTGTTGTGCTGAATTAATGCACACCCTGACGGGAGTGTTATATCAACTAAAGCCCACACTTAAACTTTCCACATGCAAGATTAAATCTATTTAAAAAAGTTATTTAATAAGAAGCCAAAAAGTGCAAAAACAATAATGTTCGTGTTGGAGGAGTTGTGAATGAATGAAATATGAAATCCGTGCTGCAGTCTGCAGGTGTACCTAATGTTGTGGCCCTGCGGTCATTCACAACTCCTCCAACACGAACATTATTGTTTTTGCACTTTTTGGCTTCTTATTAAATAACATTTTTAAATAGTGTAACCGAGGGTTTATAAATGTTGCCTATACTGTATAAAACTACAAAATAATAAACACGGAGGCTCCAGTTTACACGAGGACCACTTTATTTACCTTCTTTCAAAAACCTCCGCTCCACTCCAACGTGTCATCACTTCCGCTCTTAGCGCCTTCAAAATAAGAGCGCAAGGCATATACTGTATAACAGCGTGTAACAGGAATTTAACATCACAAAGAGGAAAGCCCATAAAAATAGGTTACAATAGATTCAATCTTGCACGTGGAAAGTTTAAGTGTGGGCTTTAGTTGATATAACAACACACACACGCACACACACACACACACACACACACACACACCCCGTTTTCTACAGCGCATTAACGGGTGCATTAACCGGCACAAGGAGGCGGGCCACTGCAAGCCTCAGCCAGTGTGTCTTCGCAGCAGTTTTATGATCGCTCAGCACAAGAAATACGTTACACACATACAGTTGTTGACAAAATACACTGTACATTATACACCTCAGCTAACTAAACTATGGAAATGTATAATCTAGTTCATATAGCAATACGGTCTCACTGCACAGCAGGCCAGCAGTTAGCCGAGTCCGCAATCCATGGTGAGGCACAAGTGCCTCAACTGGCTGCTGATCACCGCACCGTCTCTTCTCAGTATTTGAACGGCAAATGTGAAAATTCAGCGATTTTGAATAAAAATAATCTAAAACTGGTGAAGTTAAATGGAAAATAACTTTATAGTATAATCAGTGGATACATATAACAATTTAATTTTTTTTTTTCTTTTTACTTTTTTTTTTCTTTCCATGATGGCAGGTGAGGCCCCGCCTCCCCTGCCTCTAGTGACTGCACGTCACTGGCCACTTGTCACTCCACTAAAAAGGTAGGTGAGAGTACTTCTACTTTCTTGTCACTTTATTTCCAGCCAGGAGAGATTAACTCTCAGAGGCACTAAAACGTGCAATTGAGAACAAACACTTATGTTGTTTTTTTCCCACCCAACCAAGAGGGAGCAGTGTATTACACTTACAAACATGCTAAACGTCCATAACAGAGGCTGACGTAGGATTGCTACTTAATTTTCCTGAGGGAACTCTCCTGAAGGAATCAATAAAGTACTATCTATCTATCTATCTCTATTTGAGTTTTCAGGTATGTGCAAATTACCGAGTAAAAACTTTGCATAAGGGAGAAAAGGCCCCGAGATCAATCAATCAATCAATCAATGTTTATTTATATAGCCCTAAATCACAAGTGTCTCAAAGGGCTGAGATGATTAAATACGCCCCTGCACCACGTGTGACAACATACAGGTCGCCAACGCTGGCAATGACAATCTTCATTGCAAAAAGCCGGTCACGTTACAAAAGCATGAAAAGTCACGTATTCATCATTTTTTCACTAATGATCCACATTTGTGTGCGGGCCACGCAATGACGTCCTTTGCAATGCCGAGCAGATTGACGGCGATATATGTTCCATGCGGTGCCTGTTAATTACTTCCAGCAGAATGCACTTGTGATTACAATTGATTACTGGAAGAGGCGGCTGATCTATTCTCTTCGGGGCTCCGACCAGATGTTTAATAACAACTCGTCCAAAGTGCAAGCAACACCTGCGCAATGGACGGGAATTAGTCTCAACACTGGCGAGTTTGTTGACTAAAATAGTAATATGGCGCGTATTTGTGTGGTTGTACGACAACAAAACACTACTTGGTGTGAATGCTAAAGCATATTTGCATATTAAGAGGGGAATGGGGAAGCATATGGTTGGCTCCCTTGATTATTTGTGGGTGTTGGAGGGGATGTGCACTGCTAAAACATTTATAAACAATAGAATATACTTACATACGCTTATAATTCGAACACTCGGAACATGTACAGTTGGAAGGGGATTCATTTGGCCCAATTCGTCACGCTTTACCTGACACATGAAACGTGACAAATTTGGGGCGTGCACTATTTAGTTTAGCAGCCAGACGTCAGCAGAGTGTTGAATATCTTAAATTGTGTTTTGTAGCAATTCCAACTTTAGAGAGAAATGTAATTTAAAACATTTGTACGCACGTACAACACTTAAGACCTTCAGTATATCAGTATGTGGAATTACATTATGGAATGGCTTAAGCAAAGAAATCAACCAATGAACTAATTTAATCCACTTCAAGAAACTCTTCAAACTTAGGGTTTACAAAGTACAAAGAAGAAGAACCATGATAAACATTCTGAATGTATTTCATCCATCCATTCATTTCCTAGATATTCTTACTTATCTCCAATATAACTTACTTCACTAATTAGTAGGTAGGTAGGTCTTTATTGTCATTGCACAAGTACAACAAAACTTTGTTTCCAGCACAAACCCGTTCAAGATTAGACAAACAAACAGTGTACAGGGTTACAGAACAGGAACGCTGATGGGTCGCCACAAGGCGCCCCCTAAAAGATGGGGAAAAGGTCAACGCTGGGTAAGGATGAGTAAAAAAATACAATCTAGACTGGGCTCCTACGGGTGCCCAGTCAGGAGTGGGAAAAAAACCTCCATAGCAAAGCATAAATACATATTACAACGTACATCTCGATATATCTAGCAACCGAGGGGAGGGAGTGGGTGGCCATGATGGCAGGCTGCAGCTCTCAGGCACTGCCCATCCGTCCATCACCCCTATGGGATTTGCGTCAAGGGCGTTGGATTGGGGGTGGGGTATGAGTGTGTGTGGCGTATATTTTTTGTGGATTCATGTGTGTGTGTAAGCCTGCAGTGTGTCTCTGTTCCCCGGCCTTGATGTTGTGCAGCAGATAGTCAGTCCAAAGTCAACAACAACAACAGGTGTGTGTCCATGAGAGACAAGGAGAGAGTTTGTTGTGTCTTCGCCGCACTGTCCTTTGGGAGAGTCTCGAAGCCAGGGAAACAATCCAAGTTAGAATGTTTTGTATGCGAGTGAAAATAAAATTAGCTTTTCACTCTAAATTGTCTATGACTGATCCTCAAAATCCTGCGGGGCAGACAGTCCGATGTGATCCAAATCCCAAGAGTGTCCACAGTTCTTCCCGCATCCTCCAATCATTTGTGGCAGCTTTGGGGTACTTTGAAGACTGCCAGCAACTTCCAATTTGTCGACAAACCAGAGCAACGCTTACTCCAATCAGCAGATGTCCTAATTCCGAATAGGTGGATATCTTCACGTCCTCCACTGAAAGGGTCGACAGGCACGCGGCACTCCTTCTCCCAAGAGTCCGTCGTGTGTCCAGCAACAACCGCTCCGTCACGACAAGCAGGTTCCCCCAAACCCAAGATCTTGTCAATTTCGTTGAGGCCAGTTAAATAGTTCCAATGTTTAGATTTGGAGAGCAGTGCAAAAAGAGGCAACAAAAAAAGTTAAGACAAGACAAGACAAAGAAGCAAGCAGGAGAGATAAGGGAGAGGGAAGGGGAGCGTCCGCCCTCGATGAGTGCCAGTGAGAAAGTGATTATTTATTTATTTGTATTGTTATTACCTATGGAGTATATTGTGAATACATTGAGAACAGGAAGTGAACAAAAGTTTTAGTAACTGTTATGTAAAGGAAAAGAGGTAGGATTAAATAAGCTCTGCTTCTTTCTACTCCTTTTCAAACATGTTGAATAGAGAAACTGGAAATTGTGATGTATCATGTTGTATGCATGCATGTTCCAAATAAACACAAACTCATGTGGAGTGCCATGTGGAGTGGCGCTTTCCATCATTTTCAGCGGACTGCATTGCAAAACGTTTAATCCCCAACCCCCACCCACCCTCCTTCCTCTCACACGAGACCCACCCAGGAATGGGGCCATATGAATCCCTTCCCTACTGATGTGCAGCGACGAAAGCGAGCCCGTGCAGCGTTTGGACACAAAAACAAAAAAGTAATCAATATAAATGTTCCTTCCCAAGCTTTGGCGCCCACGAGGGCCGTTTCATCCCAGTGACCCTCCCTCGTTAAAATTACAATTACGGCCGGCGTGAGCAACAACTACATCCAAGCGAGACCCACCAGGCCAAAGTCCAGGAAAAAAGCAGCCGGGGTTTCACGGAAGCAGCAGCAGTGCAAAATAACAAGTTGTGTAATCACACAACAAAAAAGGTTAAATAATGGTCGCTTTAAAAGTTTGCGATTACTTCATCATCTTCTTCTTCTTCTCGCTTTAATCACGCGGAAATTGATGCTGATTAGAGAGCGCCGGTGGGAGGCCCCTGGCACCGCGTTGCCTATTCTTTGATGTTGTTTTTTTGGGGGGGGAGGAGGTGTTGCGCCGCCCCGTCATTTGAATATCACAGAGCGGGAGCGCCGACTCGGCCACTTGCTGCGCCTTTGTTGCAGTCATTAAAGCAGGTGTCGCGCAGGGTTGTGCGCCTTAATGACAGTCTGCATTTAAATAGCTGCCACTCGTCTGCAAAAAGGGGGCGGGAGGGGAAATGTTTGTTTTCCTTTGGTCCTCCGACGTACTCAGAATGCATCTCTTTTACATAAGCTTAACCTGGCTTCTTGCAAATGAGCGCACAAAGTTGCCCAACCTGGGAAGGTGTTGGCATAGACGGCAAACTTTGATGCTAACCCAGTTGGGGGAGTTGACTTGGAAACGTTTGCCACTGCATGACGACAAGAAAGTAACACTAGGATGCACACGTCGACTGCACAAACGAGGCAGCTAGCAAATGGGCAGACCACAAATTAGACGAAAACAGGCAGTTTTTCCCAAAAGAAATATTTTAAATCCAACCACAGCAGAGGTAGCGTTAGTTTGCACTTAAAGGGGAATTGCATTAAATGTTGCCTACTGTATAATTCACAATCCATGTCTAAGACAAGACCATATCCTTTTTTTGTATGCATTCTAACTTGTACAAAACCCCAAAACCAGTGAAGTTGGCACGTTGTGTAAATGATAAAAATTAAAAAAAACAATACAATGATTTACAAATCCTTTTCAACCTATATCCAATTGAATAGACTGCAAAGACAAGATATTTAACGTTCGAACGGGAAAACTTTGTTGTTTTGTGCAAATATTAGCTCATTTGGAATTTGATGCCTGCAACATGTTTCACAAAAGCTGGCACACGTGGCAAAAAAGACTGAGAAAGTTGAGGCACGCTCATCAAACACTTATTTGGAACATCCCACAGGTGAACAGGCTAATTGGGAACAGGTGGGTGCCATGATTGGGTATAAAAAGCAGCTTCCATGAAATGCTCGGTCATTCACAAACAAGGATGGGGCGAGGGTCACCACTTTGTGAACAAATGCATGAGCAAATTGTCCAACAGTTTAAGAACAACATTTCTCAACAAGCTATTGCAATGAATTTAGGGATTTCCCCATCTACAGTCCGTAATATCATCAAAAGGTTCAGAGAATCTGGAGAAAAGCTGAAAACTTTAGATCCCTCAGGCGGTACTGCATCAAAAAGCGACATCAGGTTGTAAAGGATATCACCACATGGGCTCAGGAACACTTCAGAAAACCACTGTCAGTAACTACAGTTCGTCGCTACATCTGTAAGTGCAAGTTAAAACTCTACTATGCAAAGCAAAAGCCATTTATCAACAACACCCAGAAACGCCGCCGGCTTCGCTGGGCCCGAGCTCATCTAAGATGGACTGATGCAAAGTGGAAAAGTGTTCTGTGGTCTGACGAGTCCGCATTTCAAATTGTTTTTGAAAACTGTGGACGTGGTGTCCTCCGGACCAAAGAGGAAAAGAACCATCCGGACTGTTATAGGCACAAAGTTCAAAAGCCAGCATCTGTGATTGTATGGGGGTGTATTAGTGCCGGACTGTTGAACAACTTAAGTGAAGTGAATTGTGAAGTGAATTATATTTATATAGCGCTTTTCTCTAGTGACTCAAAGCGCTTTTACATAGTGAAACCCAATATCTAAATTACATTTAAACCAGTGTGGGTGGCACTGGGAGCAGGTGGGTAAAATGTCTTGCCCAAGGACACAACGGCAGTGACTAGGATGGCGGAAGCGGGGATCGAACCAGGAACCCTCAAGTTGCGGGCACGTCCACTCTACCAACCAAGCTATACCGCCCCACAACTTAAGCTGTATATCAAGCAAGAATTCCACCTGAAAAGCTTCAAAAATTGGTCTCCTCAGTTTCCAAACGTTTACTGAGTGTTGTTAAAAGGAAAGGCCATGTAACACAGTGGTAAAAATGCCCCTATGCCAATTTTTTTGCAATGTGTTGCTGCCATTAAATTCTAAGTTAATGATTATTGCAAAAAAAAATTTAGTTTCTCAGTTCGAACATTAAGTATCTTGTCTTTACAGTCTATTCAATTAAGTATAAGTTGAAAAGGATTTCCAAATCATTGTATTCTCTTTTTATTTACGAATTACACAACGTGCCAACTTCACCAGTTTTGGGTTTTGTAAATAACCACTAGCAAAAGTCAGCAAACAATGGAGCCAATGAGCGTCGCTCTCTTCCGCCTATAAAGCGCTTTATAAAAAACTCCAACGTTTCCAAGCTGCAAGTATATATGTAATGTAGTAACAGACACATTCAATAACAAGTAATATTTACGTATTTTGCTAATTTTAAGCATACGGCGACGCATCACAACGTTCGCTTTTCCTCAAACAACAACACGACTAAACATGACAGACTTCATGAGAGACAACAAAGACTACTTTGGGACAAATGGTGATTATATTTTTGAGCCTGAATATAAGGAGGATGATCCACCAAGTTTTAGAAGCTGCGTGCTAAACAGATCAGCTTTAGTGAAACACCAAGCATCATGTAGCAGTATTGCTAAGCGCTAGACAAGAAATACAAACATAATAAAACAATCACTTACAGTACAATGTCTGCTCTCACTGGGATGTTCATATCTTCCCCTTTCAGGTGAACAAAACAAGCGTTTTTTCACGTCTTTCTTCCCATCTCCAGGTCCAAGTTGAATGTCAAAGTTGACCAACTTCTCGGTTTATGGTCACATCCCTGGTGATTATTATAATCTAGAATTAACTTTCACCAACTCAGAGGCGATGCCACAGCTCACCGGCTCAGTATGTCAACGTAGCAGCATAAGCGAGTTAGCTCTCTGTGATCAAAATGCCGCTAAAAAGAGTTTGTCTGCATTAGCGCTTATCATAACAATACCGCTAATTCTTGGTTAATATTCAAGTCACGAAATGTAAATATAGTATTGTTGGCAGTTTTTGGATGTTTTAGAGTGTTTTATGTGCGGAATAGAGGACCTCATTAGTTGCATAAAAAAATGCATAAGTATGTGTTCTTTTTTTTACATAAGGATGGTAAATGAAATGCACAATTTAAAAAAATACACTATTTTGCCAAAAGTATTTGGCCACCCATCCAAATGATCAGAATCAGGTGTCCTAATCACATGGCCCGGCCACAGGTGTATAAAATCAAGCACTTCGACTTGGAGAGTGTTTCTACAAACATTTGTGAAAGAATGGGCCGCGCTCAGGAGCTCAGTGATTTCCAGCGTGGAACTGTCATAGGATGCCACCTGTGCAACAAATCCAGTCGTGAAATTTCCTCGCTCCTAAATATTCCAAAGTCAACTGTCGGCTTTATAAGAAAATTGAAGCGTTTGGGAACAACAGCAACTCAGCCACCATGTGGTAGGTTACGTAAACTGACAGAGAGAGGTCAGCGGATGCTGAAGCGCATAGTGCAAAGAGGTGGCCGATTTTCTGCACAGTCAGTTGCTACAGAGCTCCAAACTTCATGTGACCTTCCAATTAGCCCACGTACAGTACGCAGAGAGCTTCACGGAATGGGTTTCCATGGCCGAGCAGCTGCATCTAAGCCATACATCACCAAGTCCAATGCAAAGCGTGTGATGCAGTGGGGTAAAGCACGTCGCCACTGGACTCTAGAGCAGTGGAGACGCTTTCTCTGGAGTGATGAATCATACTTTTCCATCTGGCAATCTGATGGACGAGTCTGGGTTTGGCGCTTGCCAGGAGAACGGTACATTTCGGACTGCATTGTGCAGAGTGTGAAATTTGGTGGAGGAGGAATTATAGTGTGGTGTTGTTTTTCCAGGAGTTGGGCTTGGCCCCATAGTTCCAGTGAAAGGAACTTTGAAAGCTCCAGGATACCAAAACATTTTGGACAATTCCATGCTCAAGGTGGACCGACATCATATTGAACCCTATGGGTTAGGAATGGGATGGCACTTCAAGTTCATATGTGAGTCAAGGCAGGTGGCCAAATACTTTTGGCAATATAGTGTATGTGCAGTTCCCCTTGCATCTATCCAAGAACAGTACCGATGTACCAACTTACTTCTTTCTCTCGTGACTTCATTTGTAAAGCGCTCCCTTTTAAAATATGTATCCAGTCCAAATCTAATTCCGCTTGTTAGCAGCTCGCCGCCAGGTTGCCGGTAAAACTCACCTATCGATCGCCTCATCCTGAGAAAAGGAGCTTAGCGTCACCGCGATCAATAACATCTGCTTAATTGGATATTAGCGGTCAGAAAGTGGACTCGCTTGTCGCCCAAACAAAATAAAAATAGCTGAAATGTTTATAGATTGTGGAGGATACAAAACACGGCAACCATCCTTTGTATATGAAAGGCTTTTTAAATGTATTAAACCACAATTTTTAGAATGATCATGCACACTGCAGTTTTTCCCAATCGCAGCAGTATCAGGGACGTTTGTTTCAGAATTTCTCCAGGAAAAATGCACCAAATCTTAAGGGCAGA
>NC_084745.1:19941107-20158607 GCF_033978785.1 Entelurus aequoreus | reverse complement strand
TGTGATAGATGCCGTATATCACATACGACAATGTAACATTGAGGAGTGAGGACACTGGCATAGCATTGCTACAAAATAACATTCAAATGATGTTTTCTGCATTTAAAAGACTTCCTTGTGCTCTACATAACATGTAATGGTGGTTCTTTGGTCAAAATGTTGCATAGATTATGTTTTACAGACCATCTTCAAGCCGCTTTCTGACCGTCTCTTCAGGATGCGCCCTTTTATGGGCGGTCTTACTTACGTGCCTCCACTTTGACAGCGTCTTCTCCCCGTCATCGTTGTTGTAGTTTTTAACGCTTCCATATGGAGTCTACTGACAGATATAAATTAGAACTATACGCTACCTTGTATCAGAAATTACAACAGCGGAGGATGCATGTGCATGTACGAGCCAGTCTGCCCCAGAACAAAAGGATAGAGATAAAGGAGGAACTTATTGACTACAATGGCGGACCGGCGCAAAACCCTTTAGGTAAAAATCTACCATTATGGATAATTCGCTGACATCACACCAGAGCCAAATTCCAAACGGCTTGTTTGGAGAAAGTATGAAGGAAGGCAAGATTGTTTTATAAATATCTCTGCAATGCCTCCATGGTTTGATTTCACATTTCTTACCAAAAGGTAAGAAAAGTTGGTTTTGCATAAACGGTCCTCTTTAACAGCAACATCAATTATCATGATCAAACATATTGGTTTCATTTACCTTATTCCTTATGGAACAAAACTGTTTCAGTTTTTGTACAATTTAGTTATCGTCATACCTTTTTCGGACTTTAAAGTGCACTGAAAATCCTTTAATTTTCAAAAAAATTGACAATGCGCCATATGTATGAATTCTGGTTGTGCTCACCGACCTCGAAGCAATTGTATTTGGTACAAAGTGTAATGTAAGTGTGACCAGTAGATGGCAGTCAGACATAAGAGATATGTGTGGACTGCAGGTGGAATGACGCCTGTTCAATCAATCAATCAGTTTCCTTTATTTAACTGGGTAAAGACTCATTGAGATTAAAATCTCTTTTTCAAGAGTGACCTGACAAAGAGGGAGGCACAAACAAAGTTACAATAGTAATTACAACAAGACAATACAACAGAACAACAGCAGTCATACTACAACAGGTTAAAAATAATTTAAAACGATTAAGTAATAATTCAATTTAAAAGCAAATACATTGCCCAAAAGAACTGGTTTCTCGATCTTTTAAAATGGACTTAAACTCCCCCAAAGTGATCAATTCTGGTAACCTCAGATCTTTCTGGATGTCATTCCATGACCAGGGAGCAGCAAAACTGAAGTTTTTTTTTACAATAAATGACGCAAGCAAGTACCCGTAACCAAGCAACACCAAAACTTTGATGTTTCATCGAGAATACAGAACATTACACACGGGGCTTCAAAATCCATCAAAAAGTTTTAGTACGACTTTGGTAAGCTACGAAGCCGTCCCACTTGATGGAACGTGGAGCATTACGGCTATTGTAGTCAGACGTACTGTGCTTCAACATACAGCTATTATTATGGTGTGTGTATAAGGACCCCAAAATGTATCTATTAGGAGACATTATCTGGTGTTTTGTTTTCCAATATTATGCAAAACCAACTTTTCTTACCTATAGGCACTTGCTGTTGTGTATTTGGTATCTGCATAAGTCCCGAAAATTTCGGCATTGTAGTACGTGCTGTAGTCAATAAGCTATTTATTTGTCTCTATCCTATAGTTGTGGGGCATTCATCGTCCGTTGTTGCCATTTCTGATACAAAGTAGCGTAAAGTTCTAACTTACAGTATATCTGTCAGTAGACTCGATATGGAAGCGTTAAAAACAACTGGTGCAACAAAGATGGCGGGGAGCAAACGCTAACGAAGGTGAACCACGTAAATAAGACCGCCCACAAAACGGCGCATCCCGAAGAGACTGTCAGATGGTCTTTAAAACATAATATTTTCAACATTTTGACCAAAGAAACACCATTACATGATATGCATACCACAAAAAAAATTCTTAATATGACCCCTTTAAAGCGCCTTATAATCCGGTGCGCCTTTTGTATTAAAATAGACCTGAGTAGACCAGCTCATCGGGAGTGCGCCTTATAATCCAGTGCGCACTATTGTCCAAAAAACTAATGAAAACCAAGGTGCAATTGTACAAAACCCAAAACCAGTGAAGTTGGCAAATGTGGACTTGTCACACCACAGAACACTTTTCCACTTTGCATCAGTCCATCTTAGATTAGCTCGGGCCCAGCGAAGCCGGCAGCGTTTCTGGGTGTTGTTGATAAAATGGCTTTCGCTTTGCATAGTAGAGTTTTAACTTGCACTTACAGATGTAGCGACAAACTGTAGTTACTGACAGTGGCTTTCTGAAGTGTTCCTGAGCCCATGTGGTGATATCCTTTACACACAGATGTCGCTTTTTAATGCAGTACCGCCTGGGGTATCAGAGGTCCGTAATATAATCGCTTAGGTGCAGTGATTTCTCCAGATTCTCTGAACCTTTTGATGATATTACAGACCGTAGATAGTGAAATGCCTAAATTCCTTGCATTAGCTCATTGAGAAATGTTGTTCTGAAACTGTTCGTGCAGTCGACGTGTGCATCCTAGTGTTACATCCTTGTCGTCATGCAGGGGCAAACATTACCAAGTCAACTTCCCCAACTGGGTTAGCGTCAAAGTTTGCCGTCTACGCTAACACCTTCCCTGGTTGGGCAACTTTGTGCGCTCATTTGCAAAAAGTGAGGTTAAGCTTATGTAAAAGAGATGCATTCCGAGTACATCGGAGGCCCCCGGAAAACAATCATTTCTCCTCCCGCCCCCTTCGGCAGACGAGAAATGTTGTTCTTAAACTGTTCGACAATTTGTTCACGCATTTGTCGACAAAGTGGTGACCCTCGCTTCATCCTTTTTTGTGAATGACTGAGCATTTCATGGAAGCTGATTTTATACCCAATCATGGCACCCACCTGTTCCCGATTAGCCTGTTCACCTGTGGGATGTTCCAAATAAGTGTTTGATGAGCATTCCTCAACTTTCTCAGTCTTTTTTGCCACTTGTGCCAGCTCTTTTGAAACATGTTGCAGGCATCAAATTCCAAATGAGTGAATATTTGCAAAAAATAAAGTTTTCCAGTTTCTAACATTAAATATCTTGTATTTGCAGTCTATTGAATTGAATATAGGTTGAAAAGGATTTGCAAATCATTGTGTTTTGTTTTTATTTATGATTTACCGTATTTTTCGGAGTATAAGTCGCTCCGGAGTATAAGTCGCACTGGCCGAAAAATGCATAATAAAGAAGGAAAAAAATATATGTAAGTTGCACTGGAGTATAAGTCGCATTTTTTGGGGGGAAATTTATTTGATAAAACCCAACACCAAGAATAGACATTTGAAAGGCAATTTAAAATAAATAAAGAATAGTGAACAACAGGCTGAATAAGTGTACGTTATATGATGCATAAATAACCAACTTAGAACGTGCCTGGTATGTTAACGTAACATATTATGGTAAGAGTCATTCAAATAACTATAACATATAGAACATGCTATACGTTTACCAAACAATCTGTCACTCCTAATCGCTAAATCCGATGAAATCTTATACGTCTAGTCTCTTACGTGAATGAGCTAAATAACATTATTTGATATTTTACGGTAACGTGTTAATAATTTCATACATAAGTCGCTCCTGAGTATAAGTCGCACCCCCGGCCAAACTATGAAAAAAACTGCGACTTACAGTCCGCAAAATACGGTACACAACGTGCCAACTTCACCGGTTCTGGGGTTTGTATTTGTTGACCAAATGTTGGTTTATTTTGCGCCAATATGCAAGCGGCCTCGACAGCGCCACGCAGCAACAAGTCGTAACTGTGTCACACAGCAGTTCACACTCGTTTCCAACCACCCGTGGCGTGGCTTAATTAATTAACATGTGAACTGCTTCAAGCCTCTGCAGTCGCTGGGCTCACAGTGGCAGAGGAACAAGACAGCCAGCAAATAGCTTTGTCCTACATCTTAATGCAGCGAAGACAACATAATCGCCACATAATTCACTTTGGATTGCTCGTTTTCTCTCACAGGATGCTTGTGTTTATCTCCGGGTGCCGCCTAGACCCTTGAAACGAGGCGGAAGCACAGAGCCCCCTTTTCCCCTCTCCCAGTTCATTCGCGTCCCAGTGGGTCACTGGTAAACACAGCACATCAGCCCCAAGGCCAATTAGCCCGCAACACCCGCGAACTGAGCCGCGAGTTGCGTAAAAAGCGAAGGAGGGGGGCTTCATTCAAAGAGGCAAAAATCAGTGAGTTCAGCTCTCCTAATCACTAAAGGAGCTTAAGTCCCGCGGGGACCATTCAAGCTTTCAGGAAATTTTGAAAAAAAAAAAAAAAAAGAGGCTCATTGTTTGGCAAGCACCATGCTGATGTTGGATAACAAGCGTCTGCGGGACACTCGTCAGTTCACGACCCTGAGAGACGTGACGCACGATGATACGACCGCCCACTGAGCTTCCATCATACTCTGGAAAACTTTCAATTTTCTTGCTAAATCGCAAACCCAGCACGGCTCATCAACTTTGGTAGTCCAGCCAGCGAAAATGGAGGTTAACAGCCTAGCGTGCGGATCACAACCCTTAATTAAAACCACTCCGTATCCCAGCAACAGCAACGGTGGGGCGCCCAGCGAGAAAGCTCCTTGGCGGGGCACCAGAGCCGACGCCGCCGCGGACGGCATACGAGTCACGCTTTGCTACCGGCGGAGGCTTCGGGCGTGAGATGCGTTGTGTGGGCGTTGTTACTGGTGTTTCGTAAAAATTGTCTCCGCAGAAGCGCTGCAAATGCAGACATGCATAATGAAGTAGAATGGCAACACACTGTAGGGTAGCGCAGACCTCCGCCAAGGCCAGGCCAAAAACTACCCCCTACTTATTAACAGATGTGGGTAGAGTACCCAAAAATTGTACTAAAATAGGAGTATGGTTACTTTAGAATAATATGACTCAAGTAAAAGTAGTCATTAAAATAAGTACTTGAGTGAGAGTAAGTAAGTATTCCGCCAAAAAACTACTCAAGTATTGAGTAACTTGTGAGTAACTTTTGATTTATTTTGTAGTTAATTTTAAAGGTTCTCAGACTACAATTGTTGTTGATGTGAGTGTGCGTGTGTAAAATATAAAAATCACATACAATTTGTTGCAACATCCAGTTGGAAGTGGAATTCTTGTAGGCTGAAATGTGAACATTTCTACTGACATAGATGACAGCACATGATATAATTAGGGATGTCCGATAATGGCTTTTTGCCGATATCCGATATTCCGATATTGTCCAACTCTTTAATTACCGATACCGATATCAACCGATACCAATATCAACCGATACCAATATCTATAGTCGTGGAATTAACACATTATTATGCCTAATTTGGACAACCAGGTATGGTGAAGATAAGGTCCTTTTTTTTTTTAAATTGATCAAATAAAATAAGATAAATAAATTAAAAACATTTTCTTGAATAAAAAAGAAAGTAAAACAATATAAAAACAGGTACATAGAAACTAGTAATTAATGAAAATGAGTAAAATTAACTGTTAAAGGTTAGTACTATTAGTAGACCAGCAGCATGCACAATCATGTGTGCTTACGGACTGTATCCCTTGCAGACTGTATTGATATATATTGACATATAATGTAGGAACCAGAATATTAATAACAGAAAGAAACAACCATTTTGTGTGAATGAGTGTAAATGGGGGAGGGAGGTTTTTTGGGTTGGTGCACTAACTGTAAGTGAATCTTGTGTTTTTTATGTTGATTTAATAAAAAAATAATAATAATAATAATTTTAAAAAACGATACGATAAAAAAATGATACCGATAATAAAAAAAACGATATCGATAATTTCCGATATTACATATTAAAGCATTTATCGGCCGATAATATCGGCAGGCCGATATTATCGGACATCTCTAGATATAATTGTTTTTTTTACTAGTTTGAAAGTAATCATTGAAGCTTTGTGCTGCCTCTATGATTTGATTTAGTCTATGTCAACATTTCTGCCTTGTTTTTATTTTCCATTGACAAAATTGTCAATTAATTTCGTCACTGTTTTCGTCAACGTGCATTTGCTGTGATGCATTATCGCATACTTGCCAACCCTCCCGTTTTTAGCGGGAGAATCCCGGTATTCAGCGCCTCTCCCGACAACCTCCCTTCTCCCGACAAACTCCCGGTATTCAGCCGGAGCTGGAGGCCACGCCCCCTCCAGCTCAATGCGGACCTGAGTGGGGACAGCCGTTCTCACGTCCGCTTTCCCAGCAGCTTGCCTGCCCAATGACGTCATAACATCTACGGCTTTTAGAGAGTAGAGTGCACAACAAGCAGAGAGAGTTCTTGGTTTCTTATGTGGGTTTATTGTTAGGCAGTTTCATTAACGTTCTCCCAGCGCGGTAACAACACACAACAACAGCAGTCACGTTTAGTCTACTGTAAAGCAGTTCGTCTGCCATAAACAGCAATGTTGTGACACTCTTAAACAGGACAATACTGCCACCTACCGGACAGCCTGCAGAACACTGAAATTCAAGTATGTCTTTTATTTATATGTATAATAAAATAAAAAATAAAAATAAAATATATATATATAGCTAGAATTCACTGAAAGTCAAGTATTTCATACATATATATATATATATATATAGATATACATATATATATATATATATATATATATATATATATATATATATATATATATATATATATATATATATATATATATATATGTGAAATACTTGATTTGGTGAATTCTAGCTGTAAATATACTCTCCTCTTAACCACGCCCTTGGCCACGCCCCAACCACGCCCCCCGCCCCAAACACGCCCCCCCCCCCCCCCCCCCCGACCACGCCGCCCCCCCACCTCCCGATATTGGAGGTCTCAAGGTTGGCAAGTATGCATTATCGTCAGGGGAAAATAGGCCGTTGACGATAACTAAGACGACAATTTTTAGTCAACAATATTAACACTTGCCACCGACTTGTTATGCCGAGCAAGGAAGAATGCCAGGCTCCGTTTGATTGGTGGAATGGAGTCAAACGTCACTAAAGCGTTGGATTAGCGAAACAGAGTCATGTGACAGAAGGCGCGCTGACAAATGAATTCGTCCTTGCAAGTCTTAATCAATAGATTATAAATAATTACGATATGAATACATTTATCCTAAGTAAAAGTAGCATTTCTTCTTCACAAAAATACTCAGGTAAAAGTAAAATTAACACAAACATTAAAACAACTCTTGTTTCCAAAAGTTACTTAAGTAAATGTAAAAGTAGTGCACTACTACCTACCTCTGCTTATACATTTATTTTGGCATTGATATGTATTTCTGGTCTTGTCACCACCTCCCAGGCAGAAGGACAACACGGCAGTGCGGCTGGATCAAAAGAGACGTCGGAGATGCTTTGCTGAACAAAAAGTTGCTTCATTACAAGCAAGCGCCGTTAAAGAGGTCTGCAGTACCTGGAGGAGCTCAGGTAAAAAATGAAGGACTCCTAACTTGGATAAGCCGAACCATCAGTCTTATATTCCTTCTTTCTCTGTCTGGGTGTGTGCTAAGTCAGGACAGCATGGATTTTTATTTTTTTATTTTTTTTTTATAATGTAATACAATCATGTGTGCTTACGGACTGTATCCCTGCAGACTGTATTGATCCATATTGATATATAATATATATATTGTGTTTTTTATGTTGATTTAATAAAAAATAAAAATTAATAATTGTTTTATTTTTATTTTTTAAATTTCTTGCACGGTACCAATCGGTCCGCGGACCGGTACCGGGCCGCTTCCCGGTGGTTGGGGACCACTGATCTGTACATGGCAGTAATATCACATTCTCGGGTCTAAACCCCTTTGTTAAATTACGGTATTATAAAAACAAATACCACCAAAGTATTTTTTTATGTCCACTGTCTGTTCTGTCGTCCACAAGCTGCAGACATTCTTCATGTATGTTTTACAGGTGAAAAGTGGTTTTCAATCGTAAACTTTCATTGGTGTTCCAACACATTGCACCTAGTTCACCCCTGCTTTTGTTGAGAACCTTAGGGAACTGTTGAATGTTATCTGTAGCTGTGATTTTTGTTGGTAAATGAAAGACGATGGGAGATTATCATCACACATATCTGTCGATGTAAACAAGAGAGTGAGGATGTAAACAAGCGTAGTGCTGTAGACAAGAACCTGAATATGGCTGATATACCGTATTTTCCGGACCATAGGGCGCACCGGATTATAAGGCGCACTGCCGATGAATGGTCTATTTTCGATCTTTTTCCATATATAAGGCGCACCGGATTATAGAGCGCATTAAAGGAGTCATATATATTTTTTTTTCTAAATTAAAAACATTTCCTTGTGGTCTACATAACATGTAATGGTGGTTCTTTAGTCAAAATGTTGCATAGATTATGTTTTACAGATCATCATCAAGCCGCTTTCTGACAGTCGCTTCAGAATGCGTCGTTTTGTGGCTCATTTACGTGGCTCACCTTCAGTAGCGTCTTCTCCCAGTCATCTTTGTTGTAGCGTGCAAGGAAAGGCTAACTGTTTTAATGACATTCAGACTTTACTTAAATCAATAACGGAGCAGCATCTCCTCATCCGGAAACAACAACAACGCCGGAAATGTGTCCCGTGAAAACCCGTTTGACCGGAATTCTAAGAACTAAAGTTCCTTGGGTGAATAATGTAAACTCACTACACCGGTATGTTTTAGCGCTTTCATGGCAAGTTTACTGACAGATATAAGGAAGAACTTTACACTACTTTATATTACAAATGGCAACAGCGGAGGATGAATGTCCCATAACAAGTAGATGGTGAAAAAGAAGAAGCTTATCCACTACGCAGTCGTCACGGACTACAAAAGGCGGACGCGCGCAATTTTTCAGGATTTATGCAGATCCCAAATACAGATCAGCAGGTACCAGAAGGTAAGAAAAGTTGCTTTTGCATAATATTGCGAAACAAAACGCCAGATGATATGTCTTACCTTATACACACACCATAATAATACTCGTATGTTGAAGCACAGTACAATCTATCAAGCGGTGCGGTTTCATAGCTTACCAAAGTCGTACTAAAACATTTTGATAGATTTGTGAGCGCCGTGTGTAATGTTTTATATTTTCAATGGAACATATAAAATGTTGGTGTTGTTTACTTGAGTCATATTGCCACCATATTGCAGTCTACACATATCTCTTATGTTTGACTGCCATCTACTGGTCACACTTATCAATACAACATGTACCAAATAAATTTGCTTCGAGGTCGGTAAGCAAAACTAGAATTATTCCAAATTAGGCGCACCGGGTTATAAATCGAGATTAAAAAAAAAAAATGTTAAGTGTGCCTTATATCTTGGAAAATATGGTAGCTAAATTGTGCTGTTAAAACTATAACTTTAAAGTATTGGCTACGTTCACACTGCAGGGTCGAATGTCATGTTTGGATTTTTTTTGGCAAATCCGATCTTTTTAGTGGCCGTTTAAATTGACAAAAAAAAAGAAAATATTATTAAAGTGAAAGCAACCTGATGTCATGATGTCGCACGCACTGCAGTGTTTACAGAAGTACTGGCACATTTATGGCAATTTCAAGGATTTTGTGCATTCAAAGCCAACATTTTCTGAGCCGAATTATTGCGCTAAGAAAATTAAGAAGGAAGAGGACGAGCATCTTGGCTCTCGCAGTTTTAGTGGTTATTTTGTTTCGACGTCTGCTTGAAGAGCATGTCTGTGGGCGAGCAGTCGGAGACAGGAGTGGTGGAACTTTCACTTGCGTTCCTAAAACATTATTTTCTTAGACAACTTAGACTTAGACAAACTTTATGAAAATTGTTCTTTTCACCTGTTTTCTGATCTGTTATCAACTATTTACCGTAAATTCCGGTTACTTTTTTCTTTCACTTTGAACCCTGCGGCTTATAAGACAGTGTGGCTAATTTATGGATTTTTGTCCGATAACAGCCATTATAAAAATTGTTAAAAAAAAACAACAACAAAAGGATACACAGAGAAAAGTGTTTTATTGTGTATTCTATGCGGCCATCTAATAATAATAATAATACCTGGGATTTATATAGCGCTTTTCTAAGTACCCAAAGTCGCTTTACATGTTTTTCTGAACCCATCATTCATTCACACCTGGTGGTGGTAAGCTACTTTCGTAGCCACAGCTGCCCTGGGGTAGACTGACGGAAGCGTGGCTGCAATTTGCGCCTACGGCCCCTCCGACCGCCACCTATCATTCATCATAATCTAATGAATGAGTAATGCTTTTTTTTTTTCCAACCGGAGTGCCGTTTGTCTTCCAGCCGTGCATGGCGCTTCGACACCTGTGGATTCTTCATTCATAAATCCAAGAAACATTTGTATGTTTTACAATACAACTAAAACTCTTTATACTTACTAACCCGTCCCATGTGTGATGTCTGTAGGAGTGTTTTCATGCATATTTGTACGCGCCATCTTAATGTAATCAAGCTAGCGTTGTTAGCATGAGCTAATATGCTAACATGTTTACGAGTGTCTGTGTTAGCATTACTACGTTACAATGGCATTCTTTTTGCATTGTTTCAGCTTCACTAGTTCCTCAGTAAATTCACCAAAGTGTCACTGTGGAGTTATTGAGTCTGTTTACCTGATTGGAGAGCTAGCTTTTGCAGGTAGTGGGTCTATGTGTTAGGTTCTGTTGGTCTTCAATTCCAAGATGCAGAGATGGCATGCTTTACTGTCAAAAGGAAATAGTGCAACGGGGTAGTGCACGTGCAGGGAACATGCAATTGAAAACAGGAAACAATGACCGACGTCTGTGTGCAGGGCAGGCTGGTTTATAAAGAAGTCTGATTGGCAACCTGGAACAGGTGTGCTCAGATTGCCAATCAGGGATAGGTGTGGGAGAGAGAAGTGGAGCCAAAGTAATGAAGCAAACAGGAAGTACCACGGAAAATAAGAGCACTGGAAAGGAAACAATACCAAACACAGTAAAGAAAATTAATAAAGTCCAAACCTGTCATGTCATTCATGACACTATGAGGATGACTTCTGTTTTGTTTGAAACAAATACAGAATATTTCAGTGTAAATAACTCATTTCACAACATATATATCCGCAACTTATATATTTTCTTCTCAAATGTAGTGGGTGCGGCTTGTATTTATATTTATTCATAAAAATCTGAATTGCACTGTTTACAGAGACATGAAAAAATCTGATTCAGGTCGCATATGGGCCAAAAAAATCGGAATTGACCTGCAGTGTGAACAAGGCTATTGTTACACGTTTTTTTATTTCTATACAGCAGGGGTGTCCAAAGTGCGGGCCGGGGGGCATTTGTGGCCCGCAGCTAAATTTTTAAAGGTCTACGGCACATTTAAAAAATACTATTACAAAAAAACAAACATTTAAATAAACAAGTAAACAGGTGTAATGTAAGGAAACATTTTTGCAATAGTGACACAAATAACACAAAGCTGCCGTGCAGGCAGTTTTTAACTTTAAAACTGTCATTGGTCAAAAAAATAATAAAACATATAATTGTCATATAGATCAGAAGTTAAAATAGTGAGTCAAGCGTTTAAAGTAAAAAATAATAAATATTGATATGACTTATTTTTGACACACCTTTAGTCAAATTGTTTTTAAAACACAAAATAATGACTTAAAATCTATGTTGTTTAAATTATTTATCTATTTAAAGCTCCAATTACAAATCAAATATTCCACTTCGCATATTTTATGGAGGAAAATATAGCATATTATGTGTTTTTGCCATAAAAAACAAGGTTTTCTTAGACAAAAAGAACATTTTATTTTTTTTAAATTTCATGTCAACAGCTAAATTTGAAATTGATCTAAATATATTTTAGCGTTGAAAGTATAACATTTTAATGAATGAAAGACCCTTTTGAGGTGAAATTATTGCAACTTACCATATTTTTTTTGCATTATATTTAAAAAAATATATACTAATAAAATGCATTAAAAAATTGTATAATAATAGTATTCACTGTTAGAAACGGCCCTCTGGGGCCCAACATAACTGCGATGTGGCTCTCAGTGTAAACCATTTTGACACCTCTGCACTAGTACAACGAAATTTAGCAAATAATAGCAAATAAGTAATAAGTCATTAGCCATTTGTTTGATGTTGAGGATATAAGTGCATACTAAAACAATAAGGCCACTCCCATTGAACAGAAGATACCTGGAGTATTCTGACTTTCATTGAAGCAACAAGCCACCTCAAACAGTGTTTAAAGAAAGCATACCAAAAAGTTTTAAGCATCTCTTCAATTCTTCCAGTGGGTTCATCTATTTTTTGTATTCGTCTCCTGTGGGTCATATGGGTTGATGGTGGACTTTGGGCTGGACACAGACCATAAACCTTCACAGACACGAGCAGCCTAACGAGAGCTCCATGTTTCGCTCTCGCTCTCTGTTTCTCACACCGTTTCCGTCTATGCGACCCTAACAGCAGCCAGCGCGTCTCCAAGGACGCGGAGCTCGCACGCTCTGCCAGTCCATCACAAAACAGCATACTGTTTTTTGTGACAAAGTGGCACATCTAACATCTTTCATTTCTCGACATGTTTCTGGCCAGTGAGTGCGTGACTGCATGTAGCAAGATATTGGCATGCCATCATTATTTGCACTTTTTGACGCATATCTTTGATAGTAATAAAACCACACACAGAACACAATTTCACTTAAATACATATACAAAAGGAAGGGGATTCATATGGCCCCATTTGTCGCGGTTTACCTGACACATGAAACGTGACAAATTTGGGGGTTGGACTATCCACTAGTGTTGTCCCGATACCAATATTTTGGTACTTAATATCGATACTTTTCGGTACTTTTCTAAATAAAGGGGACCACAAAAAATTGCAATATTGGCTTTATTTTAACAAAAAATCTTAGGGTTCATTAAACATGTTTCTTATTGCCAGTTAGTCCTTAAATAAAATAGTGAACATACAAGACAACTTGTCTTTTATTAGTAAGTAAGTAAGCAAACATGCTGACATATGCAGTAACATATTGTGTAATTTTCCATTCTATTATTTTGTCAACATTATTAAGGACAAGTGGTAGAAAATGAATGATTAATCTACTTGTTCATTTACTGTTAATATCTGCTTACTTTCTCTTTTAACATGTTCTATCTACACTTCTGTTAAAATGTAATAATCACTTATTCTTCTGTTGTTTGGATGCGTTACATTAGTTTTGGATGATACCACGAATTTGGGTATCAATCCGATACAGGATCATACATCGGTCATATTCAAAGTCCTGAGTTTATAAACATAATATAAATGTTTTTTAAACGAAAGAAGATGTTGTGATGCCAAAAAACATCGACGTAATCAAAGTAGTATCGACTAAATACGCTACTGTACTTGGTATCATTACAGTGGATGTCAGGTGTAGATCCACCAATGCCGTTTGTTTACATTGTGACGCCGGTGAGCTTGATTGATTGATTGGAACTTTTATTAGGAGATTGCACAGTACAGTACAGGTGGCAGAACTTTATCGGCGGTATAGTACCGATAATTATTCATTAGTATCGCGGTACTATACTAATACCGGTATACCGTACAACCCTACTATCCACTTTAGTCGCGACGGCAGTAGAGTGTTGAATATCTTAAAATGTGTTTTGCGGCAATTCCAACTTTGACCTCAGTTGCTATGTAAAGTGGTGCTTTCCATAATTTTCAGCAGACTGCATTGCAAAATGATTACACACCCAGGAACGGGGCCTAATGAATCCCTTCTCTTCTATATTGCAGTTGAATAATTGCAAGAACTAAGTCATAATTACCAGAAAAAAGGGTAAGGCTACAGTGAAAAGTTGCAATTATAAGAAGCAAGTAGTTTTAGGATATCTGTGAGGAGAAAAAAGCTGTAATCTTACAAGAAAAGGGATAACTTTTAGGTTTCTTCTGGTAATGAGAAAAAGCTTCAATTATACCAAAAGATTGCACAACACTATGAGAACTGATTTTAGGAGGGAAACTTTTTTTTTTTTAAAGTGCGACTGATTGCAAGTTATAATAATAATAATAATAATAATAGATTTTATTTGTAAAAAGCACTTTACATTGAGTAAACAACCTCAAAGTGCTACAGTGTATAAAATAAATAAATAGATAAAAAGATAATAAAAATAAATACAAATAAAACATAGAACAGCCAAATAGCTAGAACTAGTATGCATATATCTAAAAAAAAAAAGGCTTTTTTAAAAATAAGGGTTGTTAAGCCTTTTTTAAAAGCATCCACAGTCTGAGGTGCCCTCAGGTGGTCAGGGAGAGCATTCCACAGACTGGGAGCGGCGGAGCAGAAAGCCCGGTCTCCCATTGTCCGTGTTATAGTCATGACAAACATTAAAATAATCTTAGTATTCTAAGTACTGAATCATAGCTACAATAAAATGTGAAGGTAGGAGAGTTATCATTTTGATAGCAAGAAGAAGAGGAAGAATAATTCATAACTATGGTGGAAACTGCAGTAAGGCTAAAAAATTAAGTGTAAGAAACCCACATATTCCGCAGAATTAAGCGCCCATACAAAGAAATCCATGGCTGCTAAAAAAAAAAAAAAGGCCACCATGGGGCCAGGGAAAGTTGAGAGTTGTAGTCTACTGTAGTGTGTAGTGTAGCGGTATTGTGTGTGTGCGTGAGAGCAGTTGAGGTGGATAAAGTTATGTGAGTACACAGTCGTCAATGGTGCGTTCTTGGATATAACACTTTGCCAGCACTTTGACAAAGAAGTTGAGAAACACTCCCCTTCTCCATCTCTGCTAGTAACAGTCTTCAGCACAAATGATGGAGACCAAGAAAGGACCAATCCAAATAAATATCACCCCCTGGGAATTGAATTTTAAAAAAATTCAGTAAAACAAAACAATGTTTACCAGTTTCATCCATCATTTATATCTTCATTCATCAGCTGGAATGTGGTAATATTTCCGGGTGTCTAACGGAATAATTGAATTTACATTATTTTTAATGGGAAAAAATTGCTTCGGTTTTCGTTTAAGTCGGTCGTCGTCTGACATTTTGGAACGGATTACTAATCAATCAATGTTTTCAATCAATGTTTATTTATATAGCCCTAAATCACAAGTGTCTCAAAGGGCTGTACAAGCCACAACGACATCCTCGGTACAGAGCCCACATACGGGCAAGGAAAAACTCACCCCAGTGGGACGTCGATGTGAATGAATGAGAAACCTTGGAGAGGACCGCATATGTGGGTAACACCCCCCCCAGGGGAGACCGAAAACAATGGATGTCGAGTGGGTCTTACATAATATTGTGAAAGTCCAGTCCACAGTAGATCCAACATATCAGCGAAAGTCCAGTCCATAGTGGGGCCAGCAGGAAAACCTAGGACTGAAAAGTTATTGAAATAATGACGTTGTCATATTGCGGTTCAAGTCGTTTAAAGAGAAAACATTTTTTACAAATATAGTTTGTTAAAACCAGTGACGCTACTATTTATTTTTCAATATTTTAAGAAGTCATAATTATGAAAAAAAAGTTGTAATTGTCCAACATCAAAGTCATTATTTTGAAGACAAAATAATTTTTTTCGCTGGACAAAGTTGTCATTTCAAGAGAAAGTCGTAACTTTATGAGAGAAGACATCGCTAGATAAAGGGGATAATTTCTCGAAAAATATAAATACAATAAGTTTTTATTATGTGTAAACCTTCACTTTTTCCACATTTTGCGAAGTTATGTTTGTACATTTATTCCAAAATGGAATGAAGTCATTTTTGTCCTTAAAAATTCTAAAGCAGTGGTTCTTAACCTTGTTGGAGGTACCGAACCCCACCAGTTTCATATGCGCATTCACCGAACCCTTCTTTAGTGAAAAATGTAATGTTTTTTTTTCAAATTCAAGACAAAGTTATGTTTTTTTCCTGGTGGACAAAATGAACTGTGCAAGAACCACAACAAATTACACACCTACAAATCAGATGGAAAATTAGAGGGAACATTGTTTGGGGGCATCCATAATACGCCGATAGGGAGAAGTTTTTATTCACACAATGAGTCGGGTGTCTTGACCTCCGCGGCGGAGGCTCCGCGGCGGAGGCTCCGCCGAACCCCTGAAGCCGACTCACCGAACCCCTAGGGTTCGATCGAACCCAGGTTAAGAACCACTGTTCTAAAGACAATACACCAGACCTGGACAAATTAAAGGCCTACTGAAACCCACTACTACCGACCACGCAGTCTGATAGTTTATATATCAATGATGAAATCATAACATTGCAACACATGTCAATACGGCCGGGTTAACTTATAAATTGCAATTTTAAATTTCCCGCCACACTTTCGGTTGAAAACGTCTAGATATGATGACGTATGCGCGTGATGGAATCAGTTGATGCGGAAGTATTGGTACCCCATTGAATACAATACAAAAAAGCTCTGTTTTCATTTCAAAATTCCACAGTATTCTGGACATCTGTGTTGGTGAATCTTTTGCAATTTGTTTAATGAACAATGGAGACTGCAAAGAAGAAAGTGGTAGGTGGGATCGGTGTATTAGCGGCGGACTACAGCAACACAACCGGGAAGACAGAGATGGATAGCAGACGCGCTAGCCGCCAAACTCACCTTAACTTCCTCCGTCTCGCCGACCGCATCTGTGATCGGGTGAAGTCCTTCGTCGCACCGTCGATCGCTGGAACGCAGGTGAGCACGGGTGTTGATGAGCAGATGAGGGCTTGCTGGCGTAGGTGGATAGCTAATGTTTTTAGCATAGCTCTGTGAGGTCCGGTTGCTAAGTTAGCTTCAATGGCGTCGTTAGCAACAGCATTGTTAACCTTCGCCAGGCTGGAAAGCATTAACCGTGTATTTACATGTCCCTGGTTTAATAGTATTGTTGATCTTCTGTCTATCCTTCCAGTCAGGGATTTATTTATTTAGTTTATATATGCAGTTAAGCACGATGCTATCACGTTAGCTCCGTAGCTAAAGTGTTTCGTCGATGTATTGTCGTGGGGATAAAAGTCACTGTGAATGTCCATTTCGCGTTCTCGACTCTCATTTTCAAGAGGATATAGTATCCGAGGTGGTTTAAAATACAAATGCGTGATCCACAGTAGAAAAAGGAGAGAGTGTGGAATCCAATAAGCCAGCTTGTACCTAAGTTACGGTCAGAGCGAAAAAAGATATGTCTTGCACTGCATCTAGTCCTTCACTCTAACGTACCTCATCCACGAATCTTTCATCCTCGCTCAAATTAATGGGGTAATCTTCGCTTTCTCGGTCCGAATCGCTCTCACTGCATTGAAAACAATAGGAAAATATGAGAGGGCTATCAACTGACTACGCCACGCTACTTCCGGTAGGGGCAAGGCTTTTTTTTATCAGATACCAAAAGTTGCGAACTGTATCGTCGTTGTTCTCTACTAAATCCTTTCAGCAAAAATATGGCAATACCGCAAAATGATCAAGTATGACACATAGAATGGATCTGCTATCCCCGTTTAAATAAAAAAAATTCATTTCAGTAGGCCTTTAAGGCCCGTGGGTAACATGCGTCAAGTTTTTCAATCTGGCCCGCCGGACATTCCCCCCAAAACATTTTTAAATCTTTAAAATGGAAACTGTAGCTGCCATGATGGGCAGTTATGTTTTCAAATTACCGTAAGTCTTGAACTATACAAAGTATTTCAATGGTTGGAATCTGCCCTTTTGCATGATGTACTAGTTACTATGGTAATCTAATTAGTTTCTATGGTAATCTAAGTCACAGCAGCTAAGACGAGGCACCAAGCAGTGTGGGTGGGGAGCGTTTCCACAGAGTGTTTCCACAGAGTGTTTCCACAGCGGCCAGCCTGAAATTCAGAAAGAGATTATGTATCAGATTGTAAATGGGGTTTTTTTACCCTTCGCGTTTATATTTCGCTGTGTTTGTTGCATTTTTGTTGCGTTTCGCTTGATTGTAAAATATGTCGATCGAGAGGGGGTGTGAACGTTCATATGTTGTCAATATTCAGTGTTTTATCGTTCATGGTTAATAGTTAAATCCCACATTTTAAGGCGGTCTGTCATAACGTTTTTAGCATTCAATCAGACATTATTGTGAGGTTTTTTAATTGTGTTCCTAAAAATAGATATACCGGCCTCCCGACACATATATTTCTCTAAATTTGTCCCCCCCCCCGAGTCAAAATAATTACCCAGGCCTGCAATACACCGTAGTGACAATGTAAAAAGGTTAAAACATTCTGCACAATTATTCAAACTCAAATATCACATGAACATAAGTAATGACAGCCTGTGATCAATACTTTGTTGATGCACCTTTGGCAGCAATTACAGTCTTTTTGAATTAAGATGCCACAAACTTGGCACACCTATCTTTGTGTAACCGGTGGTCTTTTCCTCTGCGTTGTGTGGCTTTTAAGGAACACGACCAACACCATGGATTGCTCAGCTGCACTTTACTGACAATACAGAACATACAATTGTCGTCAATAACTTTGTTTCCATCGTCAAGTCCCTCTCCCGTTATCGTGGACAAAAGGGCAGTACAACAGTGAAATAAACATACCTGACAATACAGAACATACAATTGTCGTCAATAACTTTGTTTCCATCGTCAAGTCCCTACACAAATATAATACAGAAAAAGATAGTGAACTTAAATTCTTAACATGACAATGTTTCTGTCGTCGCATGCACGCCTACCTCTCCCGTTATCGTGGACAAAAGGGAAGTTGGAAGGCGTGTCCAACGCATATAAAAAGACAGGTGTCACAGTAATTATTGCAGTAGGAGGGACAATGAGACAATGGTTCCACATTGACAAAACATTTAACAATATCCAGGTATTTACATGTAACTTACACATTTTGTGTAATTATAACAATAATAAAGCATTATAAAATACATTATTTACAAGACATAATTGACCCTGTTACACTCACCCCCCAAGAATTACACAAAAGTCTGGTTTGCAAGAACAGTACGCATGTGTAGCTTGGCGCCTAGCAAGAACTCATAGTACTCTATAGACAAGGTGAGGTGCCTTATACACCACACATATACAGGCCAAACTTTGTGGGTGAGTAGGGAACAATTAGTTTTTCAGAACATTGAGTCCACACAAAGAGCAGCATAAAACAGCTTTCTGGTCATATCTCACACTTAATAACAGTATGGGAGCCTGGCTCGACCCCTAGTATGGACTCAAGTTGAACCATGGACTCTATTAAATGGTAAACAGGTTTAATGACTCTACCAAACCGCGAGGCAAATTGGTTCTCAGCACCAGATGCTTGAGGTGGACCAACTGGGACTAATTGCAGTGAGGGAGCAGGGAGAGCTATCGGGGGATCCAGAGCAGCGATATGGCCACTGTCTGTAGGGGAGACTACTTCAGCGGACTCTGAACACTGAGGCTCATCAAAGGAAGACTGCTCATGGACCCATGAGGCAGTACGGCCATCATCACAAGCATCAGCATTCAAGAGAGAACCAGCATGGGATGTCCGAACCGTTGCAGCTGCGGTATCAGACACCTCTGACTCACACCCATCAAATACTGCTGTGGCAGGCATGACCAGCATCATCATCCAAAGCTCCGTCTAACGGCAGGAAGTTAACCTGGAGCAACAGGTTACGGTGAACAACCCGTTCATTCCCCTCTGGATCCTTGATCCGGTAGATGTGCAGGTCGGGTTTTGAGGCCACCACAGTGTGTATAACAGGCAACCACTTGTCAGAAAGTTTACGCTTCCCTTTGACACCTTTGTTTGCCAACAGCACCTGGTCGCCAAGTGAAAGAGGCTGACCTTTGACCTTTCTGTTGTACTGGTTGCTCTGGTGCTTCTGCTCAGCAGAGCAGTTCTTCTGGGCAAGTGTCATAGCACAATGCAGGTCCTGTAAAAGGGACTTTACATATATGTTATAGTCACAAACAGTCTCACCCAGAAACACATTCTTAAAGAGGAGATCTACCGGCAATCTCGGGGTTCTCCCAAACATCAAATAAAAAGGCGCAAACCCAGTCGTCTCATGCACAGTGCAATTATACACAAAAGTCATTGTCTGGATCATTTGGGGCCATTTCTGCTTGGAGCGAGGGGGCAATGATCTCAACATGTTGCCCAAGGTGCGGTTAAACCGCTCCGTCCCACCGTTTCCCATAGGATGGTAGGGGGAAGTGTGAGACTTGTCAACTCCTGACAACATCAAGAGTTCAGCAATCAGTTAACTTTCAAAATTTGCACCCTGGTCTGAATGAAGGCGCTGGGGGAAGCCGTAAATACAGAAGAAGCTGTCCCATAATTTCCTAGCAACCCTCTTTGCAGTCTGGTCCTGACAAGGAAAAGCATGTGTCAATTTCGTAAAGTGATCAGTGACTACAAGAACATCCACAGATTTGTTGTGGCTGTCTTCAGCTGTCCAAAAGTCAACACACACAAGCTCTAGGGGAGCAGAGGTCTTGATGCTTTGTAGCGAGGCCCTTGCTGAAGGCTCGGGGGTCTTGCTAAGGACACACCTGCGGCACTGTTTCACGTAACTGCGGACATCTTTCTCCATGTCACACCAGAAAAAGCTGTGGCGAGCTAAAGCAAGAGTGCGGGGCTGACCTTGATGACCAGCTTGGTCATGAACGTCAGACAGTGCGTCTGCCTTCAAGGACTCTGGCACAACAAACTGGTACCTCTTTTTCTTGGTCAAAGGGTCCTTTGTGACTCTATAGAGCAGGGGTCACCAACCTTTTTGAAACCAAGGGCTACTTCTTGGGTACTGATTAATGCGAAGGGCTACCAGTTAGATACACACTTAAATAAATTGCCAGAAGTAGCCAATTTGCTCAATTTACCTTTAACTCTGTTATTATTAATAATTAATTATATTTATCTTTGTGGAAACACTGATCATCTTAATGATTTCTCACAATAAAGTTATATAGAAACAGATAAATATCAATATGCAACACTTTATTTTTATATTTTCTCTAAGTGCACATTTTTCAAATTGAACACTTTCAAATGATCACTTCTAAGACAGTCTTGTGAAATCACAATATCCCATTTTAACTAACTAGCCACTAACATTTTTTAACAAATCATGAATTACTTTGCACCATGTTTGTACAAATAATAACTCATGTAAAATACAAAAGTCAACTCTCAAATTTTTAAATCATGTCACACTTTGAACTGGACACCAAATCTGTTATCTGTTTCTTTGTCAGTTAGTGGGAAGCCTGGCATTGCATGCTGTTAACTAGTGTGTTGTACTCTGGTGTGTAACTTGACACTGCAACTCTGAGTGAGTCTTGCAGATGTGCATCAGTGAGGCGTGTTCTGTGTTTGTTCTTGAAGAAGTTCATGTCAGAAAAGGCTGATTCACAAAGATAAGATTTTTCCTCATTGTTTGCGGAACCTTCTTAATCTTTTGGACATATTTTCACAGCAATCTGGCCTTAAGCTTAATTATGATAAATGTAAAATGTTAAGGATCGGAAATCTAAAGGGAACGTCCTTTCGAATGGAATGCAAAGTGCCTGTTTTGTGGACAGATGGACCAGTTAACATACTTGGTGTTGTTGTCCCAGAAAATCTGGAAGATCTAGGCTCAGTAAAGTATGATAATCGACTAAGAAAGCTGGACAAAATTATGCAATTATGGAAAGGGAAATCCCTAACCTTGTATGGTAAAATGTCTATTGCCAACTCGTTAATTATTCCTCAATTTATTTATTTGTTTTTGTCATTACGAGTTCCATCACAAAACTTTTTTAAGATTTATGAGCGGAGGGTCTTCGATTTTGTCTGGAACGGCAAACCAGAAAAGATTAAAAGAAAGGTTTTGTACAAAGAGTATGAATATGGGGGCCTGAAACTTCTCAACCTTGAAGCTATGTGTCTGTCTTTAAAAGCATCAATTGTTCCAAAGATGTATTTAAACATTGAGTGGTACACAAATGTCCTGTTGGACAAAAAACATGTACTGTATCAAAAGAAATTGTATCCTTTTTTACAAGTGATCCCCTCCCAGAGAGTCTGCTGGGAAACATGGCGGGGTTCATAAAGGAAACAATCCACTCATAGTGGTGTTTTCAATTTTATGTGCCAGAAAAAGAGATGATATTTTGCAGCAGTTAATATGGATGAACTCTAATATTGTAATAGATGGAAAGCCTTTCTTTTGGAAAAATATGTTTGAAAGAGGAATCATTTTTGTCAATGATATTATCAATGAGAATGGTAAAATTATGAAGTATGATGAATTTAGAGCTATGTATGGTGATGCTTGCTCAAGCTTTTCATTTTATCAACTAACTGGAGTAATTGGGAAAAGATGTAAACAAATAATTAATTATGGAACTACTAAATTATTAGTTTGTAAACCTCTAATAAGAAATTCTAGTTGGCAAAAAGGAACTAAAATAAATAGAAAAATATATAATTTTTATTTAATAAAGAAATCTTTGAAGGCTGCCTCATACAACACAAATGGAAAATGGGAGGACTTTTTTGACTGCCCGTTGCCATGGGATGCCATATTCAAACTAATCTATAAAACCACTATCGATGTGCAAAATCGTTATTTTCAAATTAAAATTATTTATAACTTCTTACCCACAGGGAAAATGTTAAAATTATGGAATATGACAGAGTCAGATGATTGCCGATTTTGTTGTCAGGAGCCTGAATCCACCCTGCATTTGTTTTGGTATTGTCATATTGTGTCTTTGTTTTGGGTGGAAGTTGAAAAAATGTGTTTAAGGATTGGTTTGTTTATGAAGCTTAATGTGGTTTCTGTTATTTTAGGAGAGTTTATTGACAATCATGATTTAGTCAATTTAATTATAGTACTCGGTAAAATGTTTATTTTTAAGGCCAAAAACAGATATTCACGTAGTATTACTTTCTTTAAAACATTTATTCAGTATTTTCTAACTTTAGAAAGTTACATGGTTGAAAACGATAATGATGCCAAAAAACATTAAAAAAAAGATGAGAAGTCCTCAAAGGCTTATTTTGAAAGTATAATTATGTTTATAGATTATATGATATCTGTTGTTGTGTTCCCTAATTTGTGTGACCTGGACATAATCTGGACTGTACATAAATGCTTATTTTGAAAATATAATTTTGTTTATAAATTATATGCAATCTGTTGTGTTCCCTAATTTTTTTCTGTGTACATGAATGAAGGTGTGTGTTGCTGAGTCCGACTTGGACATTATCTGGACTGGGCCTGGTTTAAAAAACCCTTTAAACAAATCTAATTTCATTGACAACCTGGGGCCGTACTTATCAAGCTTCTTAGAGTGCCATTTTACACTTAAGTCCTGAGAATTTGCGAAATGTAGTCCTACTCTCAAACTTAAGAATAAAAGCTTTTTATCAACGTTCTTAAGTCTAAGAATCACTCCTACTCTCCACGATATTTAAGAGACCTTCAGAGGTGTCTTAAGTGGTTAGGAGTTGCCAGCAGGGGATGGCACTGAGGCGAGAGAGACGTGCGCGAACGTTCAGGGAACGGAACAATGTTTTTTTTTTTTTTTGATGACGAGCAGCTGATCAAACGGTATCGTTTAGACAGAGCGGATATTATTTTTGTCACATATTTAATACTTTTCTATTGCAGTGGGCTAGTATATATAGAGCCACCCACACCAGTTTCAAATTAGTTGCCTAATTAATGAATTGGAAAGAAAATGTTATGACAGTAGCGTATGTGTGTGGCCGTGAGGTGAGTGACGTCAGTGAGTGTGTGGGCGATAGAAGAGAGGGAGCGGTAGCGTGAGTGCCGGCGGGGACTAGTTTGTTTTGTATTATTTTGTAGTTTATTGTCAAAATATACACTCCCATTGTCCACTTAAGTATTTCCAAGATATTTCTTTATTCTTAGACAACGGATTCCCTTCCGTGATTGGTCATTTCTATGGACACAGAAATGACGTCACCTAAAATTCCGTTTACGGCACATAGTAATGTCGTAATTCAGCTCTGAGTGTGACACTTAAGATTCAGTCCTACACTTCGCTGAAAGTGTGAGTAAGACGCTTGATAACTAACTTTTAAGTGCAGCTTTCAGCGAATAATTTATTTACTCTTAAGTCAACTCTTAGCAGACTTCTTAGGAGTAATTCTAAGAAGCTTGATAAGTACGGCCCCTGGTCTGTTGAAGATAAGGCCCTTTTTTAAAAAATAAAATAAAATAAGATAAATAAATAAAAAACATTTTCTTGGATAAAAAAGAAAGTAAAACAATATAAAAATGATTACATAAAAAATAGTAATTAATGAAAATGTTAGTGGACCAGCAGCCTATACAATCATGTGTGCTTCAGGGACTGTGTCCCTTGCAGATGTGTTGTCTATGTTGTGGGAACCAGAATATTGGTAGCAGAAAGAAATAACCCCTTTTGTGTGAGTGGGTGTGGATGAGTGTGCATGGGGGAGGTTGTTTGGGTTGATGCACTGATTGAAAGTGTATCTTGTGTTTTTTCTATGTAGATTAAATTTTTTTTTTTTTTTTAGAACAGGCCCGCGGGCGACTCATCTGGTCCTTACGGGCGACCTGGTGCCTGCGGGCACCGCGTTGGTGACCCCTGCTATAGAGGATGCCATCCAGAAGTATCAGCCTATCCCACTGTTTCAAGACTCTCAGAGTTGTCTGATTTCCATTACAACGTTCGCGTCTGGAGGGCCTGCGTTTTCTATCAACATAATAAGTAGCTCTTAAGATGACTGGGTCTCTTTGTTGGTGAGACTGAAGGTCAGCAAGTGATAGGGAAGGCAAAGTGTCTTGGCCAGGAGTTTCCAATGTTGTGAGGTGGTCAGCTAGTGAGGTAGCACGCTGGCGAGGAGCACTGTCCCATTCATCCAAAGAAGAAAGGATTGAAGAGACATCTTCTTCAGACATTGAACTTTCAATGGTGTCAATGTGAGGATGACACCTCAGTGATTGTGGCTGGCAAGTGAAGCGGAACGCATCCTGCACACATCCATCACTGACATCACAGACCCGATTCAGCAGCTTAGCATAGGGCTCACCCAGCAGCCGCTCCCTCAAAGGAGTCACAAATGGGTCTCTACTGAGTGCATCTGCCACCACATTCTGCCTGCCAGGGATGTGCTTAATCTCAAAATTATATGGAGCCAACTTGGAGACCCACCGCTGCTCACAGGCATCTAGTTTTGGCTTAGTCAGGATGTGAGTGAGGGGGTTGTTATCCGACCAGACAGTAAACCTGTGACCCTTGAGCCAGTGGCTGAATTTATCACAAACTGCCCATTTAAGGGCTAAGAACTCCAGTCTGTGAGCAGGGTAGTTGACTTGGCTGCGGCTGAGAGTTTTGCTTGCAAAAGCAATGGGTCTCGCTCGTTCTTCGCCATCAGGGACCTGGGACAGGACTGCACCCAGACCATCAAGGGATGCATCGGTGCAGAGGATGAAGGGCCTTTCAAAGTCTGGGTGTGCCAGCACCACACTATTAAGAAGTGCACTCTTCAGATCCTCAAACGCCTTCTCACAAGCAGAAGTCCAGTCCTGAGGAGTCAGTTTTCTGAAGGTGCCTGCTCTTCTCCACCCAAAAGAGCTCTTGGCACTCCTCTTCTGTCCTGCAGTCAATGTGTAAAGTGGCTTTGCAAGAGAAGAACAGCCAGGGATGAAATGCTGATAGTACAGCACCATGCCCAGGAAGGACTTGACTTTCCGCTGTGATGGGGTGCAGCCGTCATCCTCCATAAGATCTTTTTTTTCAAAAGCGGAGATGACTTTGACTTTCTCCTGGTCGACTGCAACACCACCGTTGTTCACTACATGAACCAGAAACTTCACGGTCCTACGCAAGAAGTAGCACTTCCTCTGCGCCAGTTTCAGGTTGTTGGCTCTGAGACGCAGGAAGACACTCTCCAGCCGCTTCAGGGCTTCCTCTTCGGATGGAGCAAACACAAGCAGGTCATCCAAATAGCAGAGGAGGCTGGAAAAGTTCAAGTCCCCAAAGATGCTGATCATCATCCGCATAAAGGATGTGGGGCTGTTGCACAAGCCCTGGGGAAGTCTGTTGTACTTGTATAGGCCTAATTGCACAAGGACAGAACTTTATCAAACATGGCCACAACTTGAGCACCAGGGTCGTTAGCTGGTGGGTCAAAAGCGGCCGGCGCCACATTGACAGCAGAAGATGGGTGGAATGGGAAGTTGGACTGATGTGCGACAGCCACAAGTGCATCAGAAGGAGGCTGACTGCAGGAAAGGCCAGGGGAAGGTTGAGGAACAGAAAGCAACAACTGTTGGCGTGCTACCGAGACAGCCTGCGGCGAAGAATAATCAGTCACTGGGCTTTGATTGTAAGCTGACAAGCCCATCACACATTGAGACTGGGCTGCTGTCGTTCTAACCTTTCTTATGTGAGCATCCAGACGCTCCTGAACCTCAGCTGCAGTCCACTGCTCAGGCGTCTTTAGTTGAAACAACAAGGCAAGATGAGGGTAAGGACAGTGGTTAATAAACATGACAACTTCAGCACTGGGGTCCTCAACAGATTTGCCCCGCCTATGGAGACACTCATCAGCAGCATCAATGGACTTGTTGAGATGGATCCAATAGTCCATATCACTCTCACCAGAATGGGGAATAGTGCAGTAAAAGTCTTTCATAGGCAAGTTAGAATATGATAGCTCACTGAAGTTACCTTTCAAAATGTCAAACACTGCAGTGGGCAGGTCAGCTGTATTCAGTTCAGGGCGGCTGCGCAGCGACACCTTTACAACATCCCTCGCTTTGCCTGTTAGTCTGGACATAATTAGCTCAAACATTTCAGGAGGACTGTCACATTTTACTCTATTTAGGTAACATTTCATCATATCTACCCATTCATGAATTGAAAACACATCAGCATTATCGCCCCTTAAGTAAGGTGGTGCTTTGACGTCAGGCTGCACAACTTTCACTTGTGGCGAACCATCATGCCTGGAGGAAGGGCTCACAGCGGTGGACTGAGGCTGAAATGCACTTGGCTGGTGCATCATGCTGATGTTGGCAGAGATGTTGTCTCCTATCTGTTTAGCTAAAGTTGTGATCATCTCTCCAAAAGCATCAACAGATATGACTTGCGTGGGTTCACGCACTGCTTGAGTAACTGGCGTAGAGCTAGAGATGGGGGTCAGTAGCGGGTTAAAAACTGGTTGGTCTATCATGAAGCTACGACTGCTTGACACCAACCTACCCCTCCCCATTCCAAATGTGACACTATGCCCACGACCAGCCATTGTAGGAATCTCAAATATTATGCAAATATTTCACTATAACAACAAAGAGAAATCCCCACGAAGGCAGTATAGCAAAACAAGGGCAATAGTGACACAAGTTGACACATAAAATAAAAAAAAACTTCACTGTAAAGCCCACTGTAAATAGCCCCTGACAAATCAATACATAGCACAGCACTGTAGCATGAAGGGAAAGGGAGGGAGGAGCAGCCGAGTGCAGCGGGCGGGAACTCCAGCAGCTTTCCCGGGCACCAGACGAGCGCTGGTCGGCGATGCAACGGGTCGTACGGCACCAAGTGTAACCGGTGGTCTTTTCCTCTGCGTTGTGTGGCTTTTAAGGAACACGACCAACACCATGGATTGCTCAGCTGCACTTTACTGACAATACAGAACATACAATTGTCGTCAATAACTTTGTTTCCATCGTCAAGTCCCTCTCCCGTTATCGTGGACAAAAGGGCAGTACAACAGTGAAATAAACATACCTGACAATACAGAACATACAATTGTCGTCAATAACTTTGTTTCCATCGTCAAGTCCCTACACAAATATAATACAGAAAAAGATAGTGAACTTAAATTCTTAACATGACAATGTTTCTGTCGTCGCATGCACGCCTACCTCTCCCGTTATCGTGGACAAAAGGGAAGTTGGAAGGCGTGTCCAACGCATATAAAAAGACAGGTGTCACAGTAATTATTGCAGTAGGAGGGACAACGAGACAATGGTTCCACATTGACAAAACATTGAACAATATCCCAGGTATTTACATGTAACTTACACATTTTGTGTAATTATAACAATAATAAAGCATTATAAAATACATTATTTACAAGACATAATTGACCCTGTTACACTTGGACTGTTCCCCCCATTCCACTTTGCAGCACCTCTCAAGCTCCATCAGGTTGGATGAGAAGCGTTGGTTGATGTCTGTACATTGTTGCATTCATCTTAGCCTAGTCAGCGAGGTGACCAAGAACCCGATGGTCACTCTGTCAGAGCTACAGCATTCCTCTGTGGAGAGAGGAGAACCTTCCAGAAGGACAACCATCTCTGCAGTAAAACACCAATCAGGCCAGACGGAAGCCATTTCTTAGTAAAAGTTTGCCAAAATGCACCTGAAAGACTCTCAGACCATGAGAAACTAATTTCTGTGGTCTGATGAGAAAAGATTGAATTATTTGGTGGGAATGCCAGGCGTCATGTTTGGAGGAAACCAGGACCGCTCATCACCAGGAAATTACCATCCCTACAGTGAAGCATGGTGGTTGCAGCATCATGCTTTGGGGTTGTTTTTCAACGGCAGGACTTGGGAGACGAGTCAGGATAGAGGGAAACATGAACGCAGTAATGTACAGAGACATCCTGAATGAAAACCAACACCTCCGATCCAACCTGATGGAGCTTGAGAGGCGCTGCAAAGATGAATGTGTGAAACTGCCCAAAGATAGGTGTGCCAAGCTTGTGGCATCATATTCAAAAAGACTTGAGGCTGTAATTGCTGCCAAAGGTGCATCAACAAAGTATTGTCATTACTTATGTTCATGTGTGAATGAGTATAAAAAAAAACATTTTTACTTTGTCATTATGGGGTATTGTCTGTGGACAAAAATGAGTTGAATCCATCCATCCATCCATCCATTTTCTACCGCTTATTCCCTTCGGGGTTGCGGGGGGCGCTGGAGCCTATCTGAGCTACAATCGGGCGGAAGGCGGGGTACACCCTGGACAAGTCGCCACCTCATCGCAGGGCCAACACAGATAGACAGACAACATTCACACTCACATTCACACACTAGGGCCAATTTAGTGTTGCCAACCAACCTATCCCCAGGTGCATGTCTTTGGAGGTGGGAGGAAGCCGGAGTACCCGGAGGGAACCCACGCAGTCACGGGAGGACATGCAAACTCCACACAGAAAGATCCAGAGGCCGGGATTGAACTCACGACTTTGGAAATAGACCGTAACATAACAAAATGTGGAAAAAGTGAAGCGCTTTCCGAAAGTACTGTACATCACAACTTCTGTCTATTTATGATGTGTTTTCTCGAACTTGTATGACTTTAGCCTTGTGTCAAACTTAGTTTTTCTTCCATTGTTAAAGTTAAAGTTAAAGTACCACACACACTAGGTGTGGTGAAATTACCCTCTGCGTTTGACCCATCCCCTTGTTCCACCCCCTGGGAGTTGAGGGGAGCAGTGAGCAGCAGCGGTGGCCGCGCTCACGAATCATTTTGGTGAGTTAACCCCCAATTCCAACCCTTGATGCTGAGTGCCAATGGTCTAAAGCATGGGTGTCAAACTCTGGCCCGCGGGCCAAATTTGGCACGCCGTGTATTTTCATTTGGCACTTGAGGCAATATTAAATTAACATTAGATCTGGCCCGCCGGTATTATACAGCGGCAGTGCCGCTGTAACACCGCATTCACCGCCAATACTCATACTTGCCAACCCTCCCGATTTTCCTGGGACACTCCCGAATTTCAGTGCCCCTCCCGAAAATCTGCCGGGGCAACCATTCTCCCGAATTTCTCCCGGTCAACATTATTTGGGTCGTGCCTTAAAGGCACTGCCTTCAACATCTTCTACAATCTGTCGTCACGTCTGCTTTTCCTCCATACAAACAGCGTGCCGGCCAAGCCACATATTACATGCAGCTTTTACACACACATAAGTGAATGCAAGGCATACTTGATCAACAGCCATACAGGTCACACTGAGGGTGGCCGTATAAACAACTTTAACACTGTTACAAATATGCGCCACACTGTGAACCCACACCAAACAAGAATGACAAACACATTTCGGGAGAACATCCGCACCGTAACACAACATAAACACAACAGAACAAATACCCAGAACCCCTTGCAGCACTAACTCTTCCGGGACGCTACAATATACACCCCCCGCTACCACCAAACGCCGCTCCTGCCCACAAAGTTAATGTTGATATTTACCTCAGAAGGCTGCAAATAGAAAAGAGGCATTCAATTTTTTATTTAAATTGTATTTAATATACCATTGATGTTTTTTAGTTTGTTTTTTGAAAGTCGATTTTGCACTATTAAGTTATGCAAGCGTTGCTTGTTCCATATTCAGTGTTAAAGCAAATCAGTGTAGCAAACTGAGCAATAATTAACGTTTTATTCATGCACTTTCTCTTGCTACTTCAAGGCTTGAATGTTTGATTCATTCATTATTGTTATTTTATTTTCAAATGTATTATTAGCCTGTGGAAAAAGTTTATTTTGATATTTACCTCAGAAGGCTGCAAATAGAAAAGAGGCATTAAATGTTTGTTTAAATTGAATTTGATATGCCATTGATATTTTTTAATTATTATTATTATTATTTGAAACTCGATTTTGCATGTCACTATAAAGTTATATAAGCCTTGCTTGTTCAATATTCAATGCAAAACTTGTTTGGGTCCCTATTAAAAGATTAATTTGTTCAACCTTGGCCCGCGGCTTTGTTCAGTTTTACATTTTGGCCCACTCTGTATTTGAGTTTGACACCCCTGGTCTAAAGGGTCCCATTTGTATAGTCTTTGGTATGACTCGGCCGGGGTTTGAACTCACGACCTACCGATCTCAGGGAGGACACTCTAACCACAAGGCCACTGAGCAGGTTAACCAAATCAGGTGTTAATCAAAGTTGAAAGTTCGATGCTGACCAAGGTCAGGATGAGACCGACTAGCTGGGTTTTAGGAAGCGAGGCCTCCTTAAATCTCTGAAAACCCGTATCCATTACAGGCTCCAGGAGAGGGTCTGCTCCAGTGCACCGCATACAAGCTAACTGGCACTTGCTCAATACGCTGCAACTCTTCTCGCCACAATTTAGAGCGCTGCCAGGTGTCTCCTGGTGGATCAAACTTCCCAGCAGTCATACTGATGTGTGTGCATGTTACAGCAGAGTAATTCTGCAGTCTGCCTGTGGGGGTGTTGTTGGGTTTCCCCCCCGCTTTCATTTCTTAGTACACAGCTGTCTTAAAGATTCATAAAGGCGCTTGCATTCATATCCATCCTGTTCCATACCAGCAGCAACACATGATGGCTAAAGGGGGGGTGAGAGTGAATCATGGCACCCCAGCGACTTGGAAGTACCAGCATATGCAAATGTTATTTAAATGCATGGACCACTCTGCCTCTGGGTCAGCCCCCGCCACCGCTGCTGAGACGTGGTCACTCCCCGTGCGTAATAGCCCCCTCACGCTGTTTGGATGCGGGAAGAGCGCGGTGACACAAGGTGATGCCGCCATTGCCGCAGGCAGACTAGACGGATGGACTTATTCACCAAAAAGTACTACAGTCGTGTCACACTGGAATGAGGTAAAAATGTGACAAATGACCTCCCGGACTGGCGTCCTTCGCAGTTGTTTTTGGTCTATTTCACATTTATTACACATTTGACAAAAATGTTTCAGACGACAACCACTTCTCAGGAGGATGTATGCAGCAATGTTGTGGGATCCCTGCAAAAGGCGACGACTGTCCCTCTGGACAAGTGGTTCTTAAACTGTTTTCACCAAGTACCACCTCAGAAAACACTTGGCTCTCTAAGGCTATGTCTACACCAAGCCGGATAACCCCTTAAACCAATAATTATTTAGCCTAAGCCCCGTTTCAGCCACACTAAACTACCGTTTAAAGGCCTACTGAAACCCACTACTACCGACCACGCAGTCTGATAGTTTATATATCAATGATGAAATCTTAACATTGCAACACATGCCAATACGGCCAGGTTAACTTATAAAGTGCAATTTTAAATTTCCCACTAAACTTCCGGTTGAAAACGTCTTTGGATGATGACGTATGCGCGTGACGTAACCAGTGAAACAGAAGTATCGGTACCCCATTGAATACAATACAAAATAGCTCTGTTTTCATCTCATAATTCCAAAGTATTCTGGACATCTGTGTTGGTGAATCTTTTGCAATTTGTTTAGTGAACAATGAAGACTGCAAAGTAGAAAGTTGTAGGTGGGATCGGTGTATTAGCGGCGGAATACAGCAACACAACCAGGAAGACTTTAACTCGGATAGCAGACGCGCTAGCCGACGCTAGCCACCGACCGCACGGATGATCGTGGTGAAGTCCTTCGTCCTTCCGTCGATCGCTGGAACGCAGGTGAGCACGGGTGTTGATGAGCAGATGAGGGCTGGCTGGCGTAGGTGGAGCGCTAATGTTTTTATCATAGCTCTGTGAGGTCCTGTTATACTAAGTTAGCTCCAATGGCGTCGTTAGCAACAGCATGTTTAAGCTTCGCCAAGCTGGAAAGCATTAACCGTGTATTTACATGTCCCTGGTTTAATAGTATTGTTGATCTTCTGTCTATCCTTCCAGTCAGGGATTTATTTATTTTGTTTCTATATGCAGTTAAGCACGATGCTATCACGTTAGCTCCGTAGCTAAAGTGTTTCGTCGATGTATTGTCGTGGAGATAAAAGCCACTGTGAATGTCCATTTCGCGTTCTCGACTCATTTTCAAGAGGATATAGTATCCGAGGTGGTTAAAAATACAAATCCGTGATCCACAATAGAAAAAGGAGAGAGAGTGTGGAATCCAATGAGCCAGCTTGTACCTAAGTTACGGTCAGAGCGAAAAAAGATATGTCTTGCACTGCATTCTAGTCCTTAACTCTAACGTACCTCATCCACAAATCTTTCATCCTCGCTCAAATTAATGGGGTAATCGTCGCTTTTTCGGTCCGAATCGGTCTAGCTGCATTGAAAACAATAGGAAAATATGAGAAGGCTATCAACTGACTACGTCATGCTACTTCCGGTAGGGGCAAGGCTTTTTTTTAATCAGATACCAAAAGTTGCGATCTTTATCGTCGTTGTTCTCTACTAAATCCTTTCAGCAAAAATATGGCAATATCACGAAATGATCAAGTATGACACATAGAATGGATCTGCTATCCCCGTTTAAATAAAAACATTCATTTCAGTAGGCCTTTAGGTTCCCCTCCTAGGACAATTTTTTACACGGGTAAGTGCACCGTGTATTTCTTAAATCTCCAGCTCTTAGCTTTGTATGGACTCATTGATCGTTTACAAACTGAGTTCAGAGAGGAAGTGACGCCAGAAAGACCACGCCCCACACAGGAAGTGACGTCAGAAAGAACGCGCCACAGCGAGCTTTATAATGAAGCGGTTTCGTAACTCGGAGCTAACCACTGGAAATATGGAGGCGAGTCATCCAGACATGCCCGTGTTTCTCCTTCCGTCCGTACAGACGCTTGTGGAAATCACACATGAATACCTTAAGAGAAAGCGATTGCAGCTATTTGGGATACAACACTTCTCAGACAGTAAGAGAACTTTTATATGTCCGGGTCAGCTGTGATTCTACTTAGCGAAAAACTTTGTCCATTTGTCGAAAGAGAGTCAACGAGAATGCGGGCTCTCGTGGACGTGATAAAAAAGGTAGCATGTGCTTTGTATTACCTGGCCGTCGAGGGAAGACTACGGAAAACAGTGAATGCATTTGGACTGGTAAAGGAGACTGTATCAGTTATTGAACGCCATGTATGTCGCGGACTCAACGTCTAGGTCCAGAGTATATAAAGTCACCAAAAAGGAATGGACAATGAAGGTGAAGGCAAAAGAGTGAAGAGTGTCCTGACCACATATCTAGATCCCTAGATTAGTTGTTGTCAAATGTTCTTTATCACATTGTTTACTTTTCACAATTTGATTAAGTTATGATGGCTCAGGTGTGATTCACCACAATAGGGCCCAACAGCACACTGGATTCTAGTTATTAGAAATACCACAACACTGGATATTGTTCAGATAAGTTACATTTAAGAACTTGCACACAAAGCAACACTGGAGGTGACTATGACGTGCGCATTTTCCGCGCATACGTATTAGGTTGTGTTGTACTGGCTGACGGAGAGGGGGAGGGGGTCTTAAACGACCATTGTGTGTGTGTGGACAAGGATAAGGTTAGGTGGGATTTACCCTGGATAACCTTAGCTGGCTTAGTGTAGAAGGGGCCTAAGTACCACTATAATGACTAACAATAAGATACAGTAGCGTAGTAGGCCTACACATTCATAAGGCAGAGGTATTATTTAACAAGTAGATTTAATATTTTGGTCGCAGTAACATTACACACAGTTCGAACAGTAACTTGTGATTTAGGGCTATATAAATAAACATTGATTGATTGATTGATTGAACTCTGTGTTGAAATATTTGAGTGATTCTTTGGCGTACTGCTGGATCGGGGGTCGGCAGCGCGGCTCTTTAGCGCCGCCCTAATGGCTCCCTGGAGCTTTTGTATGAAAATGGAAAAAGATGAGGAAAGAAAAATATTTTTTGTTTAATATATTTTCTGTAGGAGGACAAACATGACACAAACCTTCCTGATTGTTAGACTGTTGACATTAAACATGCTTCACTGATGAGAGTATTTGGCGGGCGCCGTTTATTCCTAATTCCGGAAGTGCTTGAACGCACCGGAGTTTGTTTGCATGTACAACTTCCCTTGATGCTGCCACAAAAACACGTGTTTTATGCCACTCCTTTGTCGTCTCTATTTGTCCATCAAACGTCTTATGCTGTGCGTGAATCCACAAAGGTGAGCTTTGGTGATGTTATTGACTTGTGTGGAGTGCTAATCAGGCATATTTGGTCACTGCATGACTGCAAGCTAATTGATGCTAACATGCTATTTATGCTAGCTGTATGTAAATAATGCATCATTATGCCTCGTATTTTAGGTATATTTGAGCTCATTTTATTTGTATTTTCCTTCAACTTGGACACACACATCTTTACCGTTGGCCATTCTAAGCCAGTAATTTCCAGGAGTTATCACACCCTCTGAAAAGCCTCCGTTTTAGTACTGTTTTCCAATGTTGTCAAAATGTGTGGAATAAATATTACATTTCAACATTTCTGTCAAAGAAGATTTGCATCAGCCTGCGACACATAGCCATTTTGATAGTAGGCTAATATAGACACTTACATCATGTGTTGACTTCATTTTAACACTTACACTACCGTTCAAAAGTTTGGGGTCACCCAAACAATTTTGTGGAATAGCCTTCATTTCTAAGAACAAGAATAGACTGTCGAGTTTCAGATGAAAGTTCTCTTTTTCTGGCCATTTTGAGCGTTTAATTTACCCCACAAATGTGATGCTCCAGAAACTCAATCTGCTCAAAGGAAGGTCAGTTTTGTAGCTTCTGTAATGAGCTAAACTGTTTTCAGATGTGTGAACATGATTGCACAAGGGTTTTCTAATCATCAATTAGCCTTCTGAGCCAATGAGCAAACACATTGTACCATTAGAACACTGGAGTGATAGTTGCTGGAAATGGGCCTCTATACACCTATGTAGATATTGCACCAAAAACCAGACATTTGCAGCTAGAATAGTCATTTACCACATTAGCAATGTATAGAGTGTATTTCTTTAAAGTTAAGACTAGTTTAAAGTTATCTTCATTGAAAAGTACAGTGCTTTTCCTTAAAAAATAAGGACATTTCAATGTGACCCCAAACTTTTGAACGGTAGTGTATATCTCGTAACATAAAGAATACGAGACAGAGTTAATTATTTATTTAAATACGTAAATATTACTTGTTATTGAATGTGTCTGTTACTACATTACATATATACTTGCAGCTTGGAAACGTTGGAGGTTTTTATAAAGCGCTTTATAGGCGGAAGAGAGCGACGCTCATTGGCTCCATTGTTTGCTGACTTTTGCTAGTGGTTATTTACAAAACCCAAAACCAGTGAAGTTGGCACATTGTGTAAATCGTAAATAAAAAGAGAATACAATGATTTGCAAATCCTTTTCAACTTATATTTAATTGAATAGACTGCAAAGACAGTATATTTAATGTTAGAACTGAGAAACTAAATTTTTTTTGCAAATGATCATTAACTTAGAAGTTAATGGCAGCAACACATTGCAAAAAAAGTTGCCACAGGGCATTTCTACCACTGTGTTACATGGCCTTTCCTTTTAACAACACTCAGTAAACATTTGAGAACTGAGGAGACCAATTTTTGAATCTTTTCAGGTGGAATTATTTCCCATTCTTGCTTGATGTACAGCTTAAGTTGTACATCACAACAAGAAGCCACACTGTTGTAACACGTGCAGATTGTGGCTTGGCATTGTCTTGTTGAAATAAGCAGGGGCGTCCATGAGAAATACATTGCTTGGATGGCAACATACAGTATGTTGCTACAAAACCTGTATGTACCTTTCAGCATTAATGGTGCCTTCACAGATGTGTAAGTTACCCATGCCTTTGGCACTAATACACCCCCATACCATCACAGATGCTGGTTTTTGAACTTTGCGCCTATAACAATCCGGATGGTTCCATTCCTCTTCGGTCCGGAGGACATGATGTCCAGAGTTTCCAAAAACAATTTGAAATGTGGACTCGTCAGACCACAAAACACTTTTCCACTTTGCATCAGTTCATCTTAGATGAGCTCGGGCCCAGCGAAGCCGACAGCGTTTCTGGGTGTTGTTGATAAATGGCTTTCGCTTTGTACAGTAGAGTTTTAACTTGCACTTACGGATGTAGCGACAAACTGTAGATAATGACAGTGGTTTTCTGAAGTGTTCCTGAGCCCATTTGGTGATATCCTTTACACACTGATGTCGGTTTTTGATGCAGTACCGCCAGAGGGATCGAAGGTCAGGGGCATTCAATGTTGGTTTTCGACCATGCAGCTTACGAGCAGTAATTTTTTAATGATATTACGGACCTTAGATGGTGAAATCCCTTAATTCCTTGCAATAGCTGGTTGAGAAATGTTGTTCTCAAACTGTTCGACAATTTGCTCACGCATTTGTTTACAAAGTGGTGACCCTCGCCCCATCCTTGTTTGTGAATGACCGAGCATTTCATTGAAGCTGCTTTTATACCCAATCGTGGCACCCACCTGTTAACCAATTAGCCTGTTCACCTGTGTTTGATGAGCATGCCTCAACTTTCTCAGTCTATTTTGTCACTTGTACCAGCATTTTTGAAACATGTTGCAGGCATCAAATTCCAAATGAGCAAATATTTGCAAAAAATAACGTTTTCAAGTTCGAACAATAAGTATCTTGTCTTTGCAGTCCATTCAATTGAATATAGGTTGAAAAAGTATCTTGTCTTTGCAGTCTATTCAATTGAATATAGGTTGAAAATAATTAGCAAATCATTGTATTCTGTTTTTCTTTATGATGTACACAACGTACCAACTTCACTGGTTTTAGGTTTTGTAGAATAATAACTACCGTATTTTTCGGACTATAAGTCGCAGTTTTTTACATAGTTTGGCCGGGGGTGCGACTTATACTCAGGAGCGACTTATGTGTGAAATTATTAACACATTACCGTAAAATATAAAATAATATTATTTAGCTCATTCACGTAAGAGATTAGACGTATAAGATTTCATGGGATTTAGTGATTAGGAGTGACAGATTGTTTGGTAAACGTATAGCATGTTCTATATGTTATAGTTATTTGAATGACTCTTACCATAATATGTTACGTTAACATACCAGGCACGTTCTCAGTTGGTTATTTATGCCTCATATAACGTACACTTATTCAGCCTGTTGTTCACTATTCTTTATGTATTTTAAATTGCCTTTCAAATGTCTATTCTTGGTGTTGGGTTTTATCAAATAAATTTCCCCAAAAAATGCGACTTATACTCCAGTGCGACTTATACATGTTTTTTTTCCTTATTATGCATTTTCGGCAGGTGCGACTTATACTCCGGAGCGACTTATACTCCGAAAAATACGGTAAATCACAATTCATTTTTTTAATATTTACAATTACTAAACGTCTAGCTAACACTCAACAAAAGCTCCCCAGATTGACACATTACCTCATTCACAAGTTTAGATACTTCTTTACACTATGTTTTTGATATACAGTACATTTTTTCAGATGACTAAAGTATCGATATTTTGATTTGAGAATCGATAGTACAGCATAAATACCTGGTATCGATATTTCAGTATCCATCCGCACATCACTAGTGACTTTAGCAACCAACAAGTGGTTTGATCTATCTGCCACTAGTAAAAGTCGCTAACTGCTAGTTGCTAGTGCCTACGCCAGGGGTCACCAACGCGGTGCCCGCGGGCACCAGGTAGCCCGTAAGGACCAGATAAGTAGCCCGCTGGCCTGTTCTAAAAATAGCTCAAATAGCAGCACTTACCAGTGAGCTGCCTCTATTTTTTTAATTTTATTTATTTACTAGCAAGCTGGTTTCGCTTTGCTCAACATTTTTAATTCTAAGAGAGACAAAACTCAAATAGAATTTGAAAATCCAACAAAATATTTTAAAGACTTGGTCTTCACTAACTGACAAAGAAACAGATAACAGATTTGGTGTCCAGTTCAAAGTGTGACATGATTTATTTAAAAATTTGAGAGTTGACTCTTGTATTTTACATGAGTTATTATTTGTACAAACATGGTGCGAAGTAATTCATGATTTGTTAAAAAATGTTAGTGGCTAGCTAGTTAAAATGGGATATTGTTATTTCACAAGACTGTCTTAGAAGTGATCATTTGAAAATGTTCAATTTGAAAAATGTGCACTTAGAGAAAATATAAAAATAAAGTGCTGCATATTGATATTTATCTGTTTCTATATATATTTATTGTGAGAAATCATTAGGATGATCAGTGTTTCCACAAAGATAAATATCATTAATAATTAATAATAACATAGAGTTAAAGGTAAATTGAGCAAATTGGCTATTTCTGGCAATTTATTTAAGTGTGTATCAAACTGGTAGCCCTTCGCATTAATCAGTACCCAAGAAGTAGCTCTTGGTTTCAAAAAGGTTGGTGACCCCTGGCCTATGCAGACATATTGGTTCCTCATGTCTGAAAGATCCTGAAAGACAACGAGAATGTTGCAGAGGCTGCGATGTTCGTGTGACAAAACGTGACGCAAAGTACAGCATGGCCAGGTGTAATTAAAGCCAAAGTGCATGTTTGACGGATCAATAATGATGGACGGACAAGACAGAGACGGATAGAGCGCTCAGAAAACAGAGCACTTAGGCGGGCAATGAATATGTCAGGGAGAAGCTTGTAGGGACCGAAAGACAGAGAAGCCAATGAAATACATGTAAGGATCAGCTTGGAGGGCTGTTAGAATTATCTTCATTGATTGGCTCTCGATCTGCTTGGGAGTTTCATGTTTATAATGCCATCGATTCTCCACTCTGAGGGCATTACGGTAGAAAAGTAGATTTTAAAAACGTTAGGTCCTGAAAGTTTTCAACGTGAGCGTTGGGCAGAGGATGCTGCACAGAGTTGAGTACACGCTTCGAAGGATTGCGTCCCGACTTTGATGCTGAAAGCAACAGGGACCCAGTCAATATGGCTGACGGCCAGGACAAGCTCATTGCCTTGGCTTGGCTTCAAAACATTTGCATAACACAACTTAAGCTGTCGCGGGGGGAGAGAGGACGGATATGAGACAAAAACAAGAATGAAAGGAAGCGGTGGCTAATCATAACGTGCGCAGAATGGAGCGCAGTAAAAGTTTGTTGGCAGGCTACTTCCAGGTTCATAGAGAATAACAGGATGGAAGAACTAACAGGTTTTTTTATAAAGCAAAACGCAGATACACAGTGAAGGCCAAAATTTGATCGGAATTGACCAGAAAAGATTGTCCTCATAGTACTTCTGATTAGAACACCACCCATCACTAATCAACAGCTTCTACTTGTTCTAGTTTGATTATAGATAATACTGCTTTGATTGTATATAACACTGTCTAGTTCAGCATTTAAACGCTACGAGTACCAAAGAGAAGATAGTTCTCAGAATGTAACCGTTCCATTCCATATTCCTCAGAACAGGACATTAGATCAACTCCCCTGAAAGAAAAGCTATTTGAGCTGATTGCGCACTTGTGTCCTCATTGTCCAATTGAAGGCCAGTGAACAATGGCAGTTTTTCAACGTCTGAGTCGAGAGGCAATTTGTCAATCAGCGCTTCTCACTGCTGATTGTGGTCTGCTCGGATGAAGACGCCAGGACTCGCCGGTCTGAATCCAGAGGGACAGAAAATTCTAAATAATGTCTTCAGTGCGGGGTTTTGTTCAGAAAGTTTTAACATTTCATGTGTACTTTTTTCTTATTGTATATTAGTCCATGCAGGCGTGTGTAGCGGGGGCAACAGCCTATGCAGAGAAACCCCGACTTGCCTCTTCTCAGTTACTTTGTCCAGCCCTGCCTGGAGGACACTAAGGCGTTCCCCGGCCAGTTGAATGACAAAGTCCTTTTAACGCGTCCTGGTTCTTCCTATAGGCCAGTGGTTCTTAACCTTGTTGGAGGTACCGAACACCACCAGTCTCATATACGCATTCACCGAACCCTTCTTTAGTGAAAAATAAAATGATGTTTTTTTTCAAATTCAAGACAAAGTTATATGTTTTATGTAACCCTAGTTACGAACTAGTAATAGAGGAAACAGGTGAGTAGTAGTCAATGGTGTAAATATCGAACTGGACTAGTATCAGAAGAATCCTAGTGTTTTTAAGAGCCAGTGTTGCATATCAATAATGACACAGACAACGATGAACTTGAATGTTGAATGGCCAAACATGTATTGAAAAGTGCACATATAAATTTACAACAACTGCAGTACATGAAAAATAATGAACAAGAATAAGAAAAGCCGGCAGAATAGAAACCCTTTTTTCAAAGTTCCCAAAGTTTGTTTAAATAGTTCGTTGGGGCCCGTTTCTCTGTAGCTAACAGTGCACTGTATAAGTATTGTCCTACCGCACAGACCGTGGGGGACGGGACGTCAACACTGCACCGCAGTGTCCAGATTCTCAGGTAGCTCGCCACCCAGTATGCACTGGGAATCGGATTGATGGATCTGGGGAATGGGGGGAATCAGTGTTGGAGTTGGAGAGACTGCGGAGCCTCTCATCCACCTGGGCTGGAAAGGCAATGTCGTCCTCTCCACACAAGGTGCTCCAAGGAATTAAGATGGTATTTGAATCACCCAATCAAAAAACCTGACCTAACAATAGATCAGACAAGACCCAATAGCTTGTATTATTCACACACACTGGTTTCAACTGTGTTCTTAAATAACCATGAATTAGCTTAAATACTTTTAACTAGCATTACTTAGCTCAATCATGTCATTAATCACAATCATGCATCTCAAATGCTTTGGTTTACAATGTATTTGTTTTCAAAATATGAAATATCAAAATAAAAGTTAAGCGCTTATTATAGTTCTTTTTTCCAATTGTTCAAATATTCAAAAATATATGAAATGTTTCTTCAAATACAAAAATACAAATACTATTTAAATGCACCTTTAAGTTCACAATTAAACGAGGTAGGTTAATTGCACAAAGTTCACATTAATGCTCAAAATGGACTTTTGTGTAGCAACTTGGAGGTATATAAGGTTAAAACGTGCTAAATCTCTCCCTTGCTAGCACAGGTGAGAGATGCACTAAAAATGACCTCTTCAATCACTAAATCAAAAGTACTCAGTAATCTATTACTTCAGTAAAACAAAAATAATCATAGTGTTCCTAGCATGTGCTGTAAACATGAACAAAATAAATATCACCAACACTTATGGCTTAAATAAAACATCACATCATTGTTATTCACTCACCGCTGATCAAGTGAAATGACTGCACAGGATGTCAGTCAGTGAATATTACACTCGGATGTCACACTGCTCTACAAGGTTCAAACAACACAATATATGGATCAAAAGTTGTATAACAACATTAGAAATGTGGATGGATCGAATTGCAAGCTTTACCGAGTGGATGGCCAAGGATTGATCGACAGGTTCTCCGCGTGTGTTTGCATTGCCACGCGTGGACCGACAAAACCGGAAGGGGAGTTTCTCTTCTTCCACACTACAGGAAGTTGCGTCATAAAACGAGTGACACGGAAGGGCTCACAGGCTCACTGATTGCCCTCTAGAGGTGACAATCATGGAGACAGGTAATTTTTACCTCTGCAATTTCTGTTAAGACACCATGTTTGTGTCAACATTTTTATGTATATTGTGTATTTTCTATTTTAACAACTTGTAGAGCAGGTTAAAAATATAAATGAATAACGTAAAGTGCAGATTAGTTTGTACCTGTTTTAACACTTAGTTATTTAACTGAAATTAATGTATCGTTACTAAATGAATTATTTTAACTCAAATGAATTATTTCAACTCCAGGCATATGGTGTTTTCAAGCCTGGGTTACATTTAGGTAACACTTTAGTATGGGGAACATATTCTAAGTAACAAAGACTTAATTTAGAGTTTTTTGGACACTAGGGGAATATATTGTAAGTAACAAAGACTTAATTTAGAGTTATTTGGTTAGGGTTAGGGGGTTAGGGCCAGGGTTAGAGGGCTAGGGTTATAATAAGGCCATGCCGAATAAGGCATTAATAAGTACTTAATAATGACTAGTTAAGAGCCAATATGTTACTAATTTGCATGTTAATAAGCAACTAATTAATGGTGAATATGTTCCCCGAACATCACCTTGTTCAAACAACAAAACCAACACAGTGCATAAACTCACAACAAATTACACACATGCAAATCAGTGTGACTTCTGCTGTTGCCGTATCCGTAATACGCCGATAGGGAGAAGCTTTTATTTACACGATGAGTCGGGTGTATTTGACCTCCACCGAACCCCTGAGCCCGAACCACCGAACACCTAGGGTTCGATCGAACCTAGGTTAAGAACCACTGCTCTAGGCCTTGTCATGATCCATGGTCCGGATCATGTTTTGTTATGTTCTGTTAGTTTTTGACTCCAAAGTTCCTGTTTTTGTGCACCCTTGTTTGTTTTAGTTACCATGGTTATGTATTATTTCCACCTGTCTCTGATTAGTGTTCGCCCGCTCACCTGCTGCCCGAGCACTAATCAGAGACATTATTTAAGCCTGCCTTTGCCAGTCAGTCGGCCTGGCGTCATTGTTTGCTTCACGCAACCTACTAGTAAGTCTTGTTTGTTTCATGCCACAGTTTCGTGAGTGTTCCATGCCATAGTTTATGCTAAGTGTTTGCTTCATGCTCTCGTCACGTAAGTTTGCTTGTCTACTAGTCCATGCTAAGTGGTAGCTTAGTTTCGAGTGCGATCAGCACATTATTCCTTTTGCTTGTTTTCTGTTTTTTGGTACTTCGCGTTATTTTTGAGAATAAATCATGTTCCTACCTTCACGCGTTCGTCCGGGGTTGTCCTTTCTGCATTCCTTGGAGAACGACCCCGCAGTAAGCTGCGACCCAAACCGTGACAGGCCTCCTGACAGTCAGACATGCCCTGAACACATCCCCAGGTCAGTGTTGCCAACTCGGCGACTTTGTCGCTAAATCTAGCGACTTTTTAATCTTCTTGGCTACTTTTTTTGGTCAACAGCTACTGGGGACAAATCTAGCGGGTTCTTCCGGTGTCTATAGGAGACATTTTTGTGTCTTGTAGTTTGAGGTGAAAGCTTCATCAACGAGCAGTGACGGGTGCTGCCGGTCAGAGCAGAGAACCTCACAGGGGAGGGATTTGCAGCGGTTTGCGCATGTGGTCTGGACTTTTATGGTGCGTTCCAGTTGTGGTGGGGAGTCGGTATTTTAGAGTTCCGAGACGGAAGTTTCGACTGGAGTTTTAAATGTAAATGTTTCTTTACTGTCGCTAGCTAGCTCATCATGTCAGTGCAGGGAGGAGACCAACACGCCTCGAAAACACGAAATGCACATGTGCAAAGTTAAAGCTAAAATACCACAAGCTAGGTGTGGTGAAATTACTGCATTTGACCCTTGTTCCACCCCCTCGGAGGTGAGGGGAGCAGTAAGCAGCAGCGGTGGCCACGCTCGTGAATCATTTTGGTGATTTAACCCCCAATTCCAAACCTTGATGCAGGGAGGTAATGGGTCTCGTTTTTATAGTCTTTGGTATGACTAGGCCGGGGTTTGAACTCACGACCTACCGATAACAGGGCAGACACTCTAACCACAAGGCCACTGAGAAGCTGCCACTGTTTCCGCCTTGGTTTAAAGAGCCGCATGGTGGCCTTTTTTTCATGTCAAGTTAAATAAAATCACTGCAACGTCCCAATTCCATCGTTCATGTTAATGAGCCAGTCATTAGATATGGTTTGTTAGTGAATACCACAACCCTCCATTATTTTGATCAAATTTGATACTATAACATATATCAATGCAGAACAAAATGTATTAAAAAACAACTACAGATCAAAAAAATAAAGGTAACATGCAGTTTTAATCATAATTATATATTTTTTAAACTCACTTTTGTATCTCTCCTACAGCGACCATTACCATAAAATATGCAAATGAGGCGATGATGTCATCTACCCACTTCTCGCTACTTTTAGGATAGCCAATAGCTACTTTCCTTGCTGAGGATTTGGCAACACTGCCCCAGGTAGGCATCCTGACTTGATGTCTGAGCCACTGTCCTTCTAGTCACTACCAAAGCTCAAAAATGAGGGTAGAAATGTGGACCAACTTGTAAACTGAGAGCTTCTGGCCTGGCTCCCTCTGATGTAGAGTTCTCACACACCGCAAATCTGGATCTGACGATCCAGCCTCTCATTTGAACAAATAAATATATAAACAAGCTTTTTTTTTATATATATATATAAAATTCTTGATGTTTATGTTGCTGGGTTTGTAATACCCACTTGTGCCTACAGAGGCAACGATTGGTCTACAGAAGAATTGCCTTGTTCCCTGTTAATACCACTTAGAGCCTCAAGTCAAGTAGACAGTGCTTTAAATGTCATTAAGAATAAAGACTAGTTATTGAATATGATTGTGAAATAAACTGATTTGTAACAGAGCAATGATTTTAAATGCAAATCCCGCCCAAGCTGTATATGTACAGTCGTGGTCAAAAGTTTACATACACTTGTAAAGGCAGGGGCGGCATGGCGTAGTGGGTAGAGCGCCCGTGTCAGAAACCTGAGGGTTGCAGGTTCGCTCCCCGCCTCTTACCATGCCGTTGTGTCCTTGGGCAGGACACTTCACCCTTGCCCCCGGTGCCGCTCACACCGGTGAATGAATGTTGAATGAATGATAGGTGGTGGTCGGAGGGGCCGTAGGCGCAAATTGTCAGCCACGCTTCCGTCAGTCTACCCCAGGGCAGCTGTGGCTATGAAAGTAGCTTACCACCACCAGGTGTGAATGAATGATGGGTTTTTAACATGTAAAGCGACTTTGGGTACTTAGAAAAGCGCTATATAAATCCCAGTTATTATTATTATTATTAAAGAATATAATGTCATGGCTGTCTTGAGTTTCCAACAATTTCTACAACTCTTATTTGTTTGTGATAGAGTGATTGGAGCACAAACTTGTTGGTCACAAAAAAAACATTCATGAAGTTTGCTTCTTTTATGAATTTATTATGGGTCTACTGAAAACGTAACCAAATCTGCTAGGTCAAAAGTATACATACAGCATTGTTAATATTTGCTTACATGTCCCTTGGCAAGTTTCACTGCAATAAGGCACTTTTGGGTAGCCATCCACAAGCTTCTGGTTGAATTTTTGACCACTCCTCTTGACAAAATTGGTGCAGTTCAGCTTTTTTGGACAAAGATAAGACCTTCTGGAGGAAGGTTCTGTGGTCAGATGAAACAAAAATTGAGCTGTTTCGCCACAACACCCAGCGATATGTTTGGAGGAGAAAAGGTAAGGTCTTTAATCCCAGGAACACCATACCTACCGTCAAGCATGGTGGTGGTACTATTATGCTATGGGCCTGTTTTGATGCCAATGGAACTGGTGCTTTGCAGAGAGTAAATAGGACAATGAAAAAGGAGTATTACCTCCAAATTCTTCAGGACAATCTAAAATCATCAGCCCGGAGGTTGGGTCTTGGGCGCAGTTGGGTGTTCCAACAGGACAATGACCCCAAACACACGTCAAAAGTGGTAAAGGAATGGCTAAATCAGGCTAGAATGAAGGTTTTAGAATGGCCTTCCCAAAGTCCTGACTTAAACGTGTGGACAATGCTGAAGAAACAAGTCCATGTCAGAAAACCAACACATTTAGCTGAACTGCACCAATTTTGTCAAGAGGAGTGGTCAAAAATTCAACCAGAAGCTTGTGGATGGCTACCAAAAGCGCCTTATTGCAGTGAAACTTGCCAAGGGACATGTACCCAAATATTAACATTGCTGTATGTATACTTTTGACCCAGCAGATTTGCTCACATTTTCAGTAGACCCACAATAAATTCATAAAAGAACCAAACTTCATGAATGTTTTTTTTGTGACCAACAAGTATGTGCTCCAATCACTCTATCACAAAAAAAATTACAATTGTAGAAATTATTGGAAACTCAGGACAGCCATGACATTATGTTCTTTACAAGTGTATGTAAACTTTTGACCACGACTGTATAAATGTGTTAAATATTTCATAACAATACCAGATAATTGCACATATTTGCCGTCTGATCACTCACACGATGCGCACACTAATATGCATATTAAAGTAGCTGTTGACTTTTCCTTGTCAGACCTGGCACATCCACTAGGAACTTGCAAGTGGAGCAGGAAAAAAAAACAAATAATAGCGAAATAGTGGAGGAAAATAACTGAAATAAAAAGGCTGCAGTGAGCCAGAGAAAATGACAATATGCTGCCCTCTTTGTTATCAATTAATTCTTCATGACTATTTGGTATGCACACTGACCAAAAGATGACGACGCAGCTGATCATAAAACATTTCTGCCACATTCAAATGGCCTTGGATGACAAAACACACAGAAAATTAGAACTGTGTTTATGTACGTGCGTGGAGCGAACATGCTAAATGGATGCCTATGACCTGGCGTGTGTGGCTCTCTCACCATTTTGGCATTTCCAACGCGGCTGACGCCACCTTTTTCTCCTCCTGCAGGCAAAGTCAGACAAATGTTAAACCGTTGAGTGTTGCGTGCCAACAAGGTCTACTTGCACGGCCGACTGATGCAGGAAAACATTGTCAAGACATGGACACGTGCATTTCATGGCACAAAGCAACAAGCTTCAAAAGAACCTAATTCAGGCCAATCAGAAGACGGGAAAAATTAGGCAATTCGCAGAAGACACAATAAGAATCTTACCTTTGAACTAATATTAAAGGATTTATTTCTGAAAAGACAATTGCGCATGATTGTAGGTCCATTTGTTATGTTTTGGAGGAGTAGACGGCACAGACCACAAGGGGGCATAGTAGCTCTATGTTTTATTATATATACACTACCGTTCAAAAGTTTGGGGTCACATTGAAATGTCCTTATTTTTTAAGGAAAAGCAATGTACTTTTCAATGAAGATAACTTTAAACTAGTCTTAACTTTAAAGAAATACACTCTATACATTGCTAATGTGGTAAATGACTATTCTAGCTGCAAATGTCTGGTTTTTGGTGCAATATCTACGTAGATGTATAGAGGCCCATTTCCAGCAACTATCACTCCAGTGTTCTAATGGTACAATGTGTTTGCTCATTGGCTCAGAAGGCTAATTGATGATAAGAAAACCCTTGTGCAATCATGTTCACACATCTGAAAACAGTTTAGCTCGTTACAGAAGCTACAAAACTGACCTTCCTTTGAGCAGATTGAGTTTCTGGAGCATCACATTTGTGGGGTCAATTAAACGCTCTAAATGGCCAGAAAAAGAGAACTTTCATCTGAAACTCGACAGTCTATTCTTGTTCTTAAAAATGAAGGCTATTCCACAAAGTTGTTTGGGTGACTCCAAACTTTTGAACGGTAGTATATATATATATATATATATATATATATATATATATATATATATATAATAAACTCTAGAATGGAGTGTGTCTAAATTCAAGAGTGTATGGTGTGAGACTATGTGTGGGAATTACTTGCTGAGTGTTACCGTGAGTGTTGAGCAAGAGGCGGAAGTCCTGGAGGGGAAAGGCATGCTGGAACGTCCGTGAGACAGGCAGGTTGTCGATCATAATATTTTATTAGAGCGTATCAAAACACGTATTGGTATTTCAGACTTAGCCTTGTCTTGGTTTAACTCTTTTCTTACTGACAGAATGCAGTGCGTCTCCCATAACAATGTGACCTCGGACTATGTCAAGGTAACGTGCGGAGTTCCCCAGGGTTCGGTTCTTGGCCCTGCACTCTTTAGTATTTACATGCTGCCGTTGGGTGATATCATACGCAAGTACGGTGTTAGCTTTCACTGTTATGCTGATGACACTCAACTCTGCATGCCCCTAAAGCTGACCAACACGCCGGATTGTAGTCAGCTGGAGGCGTGTCTTAATGAAATTAAACAATGGATGTCCGCTAACTTTTTGCAACTCAACGCTAAGAAAACGGAAATGCTGATTATCGGTCCAGCTAGACACCGACATCTATTTAATAATACCACCTTAACATTTGACAACCAAACAATTAAACAAGGCGACTCGGTAAAGAATCTGGGTATTATCTTCGACCCAACTCTCTCGTTTGAGTCACACATTAAGAGTGTTACTAAAACGGCCTTCTTTCATCTCCGTAATATCGCTAAAATTCGTTCCATCTTGTCCACTAGCGACGCTGAGATCATTATTCATGCGTTCGTTACGTCTCGTCTCGATTACTGTAAAGTATTATTTTCGGGTCTCCCTATGTCTAGCATTAAAAGATTACAGTTGGTACAAAATGCGGCTGCAAGACTTTTGACAAAAACAAGAAAGTTTGATCATATTACGCCTACACTGGCTCACCTGCACTGGCTTCCTGTGCACTTAAGATGCGACTTTAAGGTTTTACTACTTAAGTATAAAATACTACACGGTTTAGCTCCAGCCTATCTCGCCGATTGTATTGTACCATATGTCCCGGCAAGAAATCTGCGTTCAAAGAACTCCGGCTTATTAGTGATTCCCAGAGCCAAAAAAAAGTCTGCGGGCTATAGAGCGTTTTCTATTCGGGCTCCAGTACTCTGGAATGCCCTCCCGGTAACAGTTAGAGATGCTACCTCAGTAGAAGCATTTAAGTCCCATCTTAAAACTCATTTGTATAATCTAGCCTTTAAATAGACCCCCCTTTTTTAGACCAGTTGATCTGCCGTTTCTTTTCTTCTCTCCTCTTCTCCCCTGTCCCTTGCGAGGGGGAGTTGCATAGGTCCGGTGGCCATGGATGAAGTGCTGGCTGTCCAGAGTCGGGACCCCGGGTGGACCACTAGCCTGTGCATCGGTTGGGGACATCTCTGCGCTGCTGACCCGCTGATGTGTTGGATCCACTGTGGACTGGACTTTCACAATATTATGTCAGACCCACTCGACATCCATTGCTTTCGGTCTCCCCTAGAAGGGGGGGGATTACCCACATATGCGGTCCTCTTCAAGGTTTCTCATACTCATTCACCGACGTCCCACTAGGGTGAGTTTTTCCTTGCCCGTATGTGGGCTCTGTACCGAGGATGTCGTTGTGGCTTGTGCAGCCCTTTGAGACACTTGTGATTTAGGGCTATATAAATAAACATTTATTGATTGATTGAGGTTGTCGGGGGGGTATAGCGAGGCGTCAACAGGTCTGTGTCCAAACAGGGGTCGAGGATCGAGGGAGGCAGTCCGGAATCCAAAAGGAAGTTGAGGCACACAGCTCGTTCACAGGAGATAGAGAAAACACTGCGGGAAACATAAAGGACATAAGACGCTGGAACTGGGAAGGCACAGAGAGAGAGCAAGTACACGGGAGGGGAGCCAGAGACGCGATAGCTTAATGTGTACAGAGAACTACGTTCCGTTACTGGATCTTCGGGTACGCTGGTCTTTATGCCGTCTGCCCTCATCAGACCCAGGTGCGCTGATTGCAGATTGCTTGCAGCAGAGCAGGGGCGTGGCCGTGATGCGGGAAGAGCGAGCAGAGGCGTGTCCCGGCGCGCCTCCAGCAGGAGGCATGCAGGACTGTGCATGCGCCGTGACACCATTATAGCCAATCTGGGGCTGTAAGAAAATAGTCTCTGGAAAAGGCTCACTATTAACTACCCAAACCAGCAACTTCTGAAGTTATTTTTAATTAGTGTTTTGCGCAAAAGGGCGGGGTTTTTTCAGATATCTGTAACTGTCAAAAGAAATAGACCAACTGTTGTTAACAGCTCATTTAATATGCATGTTTATGTCATTACAGCTAATAAGACTGCAGATGGTGTATGTTTTGGGCAAACATTACGGTAACACTTTAGTATGGGGAACATATTCACCATAAATGAGTTGCTTATTAAAGTAACAAAGACTCAATTGAGAGTTATTTGGACACTAGGGGAACATATAAGGGTTAGGGTTACTAATAAGTAATAATTCTGAGATTATTGAGGGAACACTCATAGTTAATGGCTTACTGGTTGTATAATAAGGCCATGCAGAATAAGGCATTAATAAGTACTTAATAATGACTGATTAAGAGCCAATATGTTAGTAATTTGCAACTAATTAATAGTGAATATGTGTTCCCCATACTAAAGTGTTACCAAAATTACAGTTCCCATGATCTTGTGAAATCTTGTTGACGTAACACATTGAATGTAAATACCTTGTCAAGCGACATTCTGTCTCCTTGAGGTGTGATCAAGTGTAGAATGACTACACCAACCACAAATGTCCACTGCAGGAGACACCCGTGATTCTAAATGGGCTACGGTGGTTCAAAGGAAACATTCAGCAGTAAAAAAAAAAAAAAAAGTTTTAATTAAGTCCTACAGACAAATACTAACTGTGGCAAATATGTTAAAACACAGGTTACAAGAGAACAGAATCGAAGAAAAAAACATTTGTTCTTGTAGGTCCAAGGGGCCAGACATGAAAAACGACCACCTTGTCTGAGGCAATAAGGACATGGGCAGAGATTTGGCAGCCACTTATAGATGCAACAATGCACATTTATAATAATTATGGGAGACATGGCACGACAAGCAAATTACACTGAGAGCGTCATTGCTGGTGCATTACTGAACTCTGGTGGTTTGTATCGCAACTGCATGCCAGAGCACAAGCTCCTGCAGATGTAGATGCCAGGAGAAACTGTAAGAGGTAAGAGTGCAGGAATGATTCTGCGTGGAAAGGCAAAGATGGGTTACGTCGTGGTAAACACACATAGAACTGTTATGGCAATATGTCAAAAGACAACATGCTCAATAGGAAACATCCTATGAAATATTGGTGCAGATCTGAATAAAGATGCATAAATGATAATGATAAATGGGTTATACTTGTATAGCGCTTTTCTACCTTCAAGGTACTCAAAGCGCTTTGACAGTATTTCCACATTCACCCATTCACACACACATTCACACACTGATGGCGGGAGCTGCCATGCAAGGCACTAATGCTAGGTTCACACCAACGGCGCTTTGACGGCGCTTTAAAGCAGCATGCAAAGCGGCGTTATAGCGTAACAAAGCCTGATTAAAGCGTGAGGGTCCTAATGGATCGTGGGAAAGCTTGTAGTGAAGCGGGACATGCGGCAAGTTCGCCAAAAATTTTTATACGGTTTAAAAAAATTCTGCGCTCTGTCAAGAATGGAATAAAACGCCGAGAGCGTATCAAAGCATGACAAAGCCTGACAAAGCTCAGCAAAACTTGACTAAAAGCGTAGGAAAGCTTAACAGATCTTGGTTCAAAGCGCGGACACCTACAAATAGGAAGTGACTGTGATATTGACTAGTGACATTGAAACTTTTATGTAAAACCAACGCAGGATTACAAATCCATTCTCTTTTGCATCATTGCCTTTTTTATACGATGATCATTGTTTCTGTACTTCTTTAGAGTTTGCTGTTTGATGTTGCAGTTTGACAATACTGTCTATAATTTTTCTCTATGAAAATGTTAATAATAAAGAGAATATGTTACGTTTTATAAAAGAAATGCCTTTAATTAATTTCAACTAGCATAAGAAATGAAAGACAGATATTTATTAAGATGACAAAAATAAAAGAAATTAAGATATAAAACATAATATAATGAAAAAAAAAGAGAAATTGAAAAAATAAATGAATATGAAAAATGGGTGGATAAAACAAATGCCTTTTAATATTTTCAACTAGCATGAAAGATAGATATTTATTAAGATGACAAAAATAAAAGAAATTAAGATATAAAACATAATATAACGAAAAAAAGAGAAATTGAAAAAATAAATGTATATAAAAAATGTGTGGAAAAACAGTTTTCATTTTTTTCTTATTTTTGTTGTAACAATGCACAACAGAGCTTGATAATCGTGTCAGAGCCTGATTTAAAGCGTCAGGATCGCATCAAAGCATAATAAAGTTCAATAAAGCGTAATAAAACATATCAAAACGTGATTTAAAGCGTATCAAAGAGGGATCAAAGCGTGAGGAACGGTAAGAAAGCGGCAACTAATTCGTATCAGAGCGTATCAGAGCGTATCAGAGTGTATCAAAGCATAACATTACTCCAGAGATCGGGATATTCGTGGAAAAATTGACAAAAATGGCGGCGCTTTGCTCGCCGCTTGAAAGCGCGGCAAGCGCCGTTGGTGTGAACCAGGCATAACCAGCAGCCATCAGGAAATAAAGATGCATGTTTACTTTACCTATCTTAGCTGTGATCAGACGATCAGACATATGCAACTTCAGGAGGCCAAACCAGTGTGCATTGTAAAGTGCCATTCATCCATGCATTTTCTACCGCTTGTCCCTTTCGGGGTCACAGAGGGTGCTGGAGCCTATCCCAGCTGCATTCGGGCAGTAGGCAGGGTACACCCTGTACCAGTGTTTTATAACCTTTTTTGAGGCAAGGCACATTTTTTTTCGTTAAAAAATACGGAGGCACACCACCAACAGAAAACGTTAAAAATTGAAACTCCACCAGGTCGTCGTGCCTTATTTTGAGTTTGTTTGTGTTTTCCTGTGTAGTGCTTTAGTTCTTGTCTTGCGCTGTTATTTCGGTGGCCCTTCCTGTTTTGTTGGTGTTTTCCTGTAGCAGTTTCATGTCTTCCTTTGAGCGCTATTCCCCCCACCTGCTTTGTGTTAGCAAGCAAGACTATTTAAGTTGTTGCTGTCCTTCTTTGTGTGGACATTGTTGATTGTCATGTCATGTACAGGTGTACTTTGTGGACGACGTAAGTTTTTGCTGTCGTCCAGCATTTTGTTTCTGTTTACTTTGTAGCCAGTTCAGTTTTACTTTCGTTTTGGAACTGGAACGATCTCCCACTCCATGTGAGACAGGCCCCTTCTTTGGCTATTTTTAAGAGCCTTCTTAAAACCCATTTTATTCACTGGCTTTTAACCCAGCATGAGAATTTAAACTGTTTTTAACTTTTAACTTTTTTTTTAACTCTTTTTAACTGCTTTTTATCTAACAAATTGTTCTTAGGGTAATTTTGTATTTGCTTTTTTAATGTGTATTTTACTTCTGTTTTAAATTTTATTTTTTAGTCTGTCCTTTGCGTTTATTTCTTTGTGGTGTACAGCCCTTTGTTTTTCAACTGTGGTTGTTTTTAAAGGGCTTTATAAATAAAGTTGGTATGGTATGGTATGGTTTTGCATAGCCATTGCCTTTTCCTTTCCCTTTTGTTAATTTTTACATACCTTTTTACCTGCACGCTGCCTCCCGCTGTGGTCTGCATATTGGGATCACAACAAACCATCCTCGTCTCACCCGACACATTCTGACTTTTACAAAGCAATTAACTACCTGTTGCCACCTACTGACATGGAGTATTACGTGGTTACCCTGCCGAGTTCTACACAGCACAGACACTAAGCAACGGCACATTATTTGCAGATTATAATTATTGATTTGCAAAAAATATTTTTTGGACCAATTAGGTGAAGTTGCACAATTTCCCACGGCGCACCAGACAATATCTCACGGCACGGCACAGTGGTTGAAAAACACTTCCCTGGACAAGTCGCCACCTAATCGCAGGGACAACGCAGATAACATTCACACACTAGGGCCAATCAACCTATCCCCAGGTGCATGTCTTTGGAGGCGGGAGGAAGCCGAACTACCCGGAGGGAACCCATGCAGTCACGGGGAGAACATGCAAACTCCACATAGAAAGACCCCGAGCCCGGGGATTGAACCCAGGACCTTCGTATTGTGAGGCACATGCACTGACCCCTGTTTCACCGTGCATTGTAAAGTGGCTCCAGTTTAGCCATGAATAAACATACACAAAGAAAACTGGTGATCCTAAAGGTGGTCATTTTATTCGCATAGAGTACAGAAAACACTGGCATATCCTCCAATGTTACTAAAAACAAGGTGCAAAGATCATCTCATTTCATGCTCACCACCGCATCGTCCCTCTCCACGGGGAATATTATAATTTCCTTAATGATCCGCTTGGCGATAACGTCGTTGTTTGCGGACAACATCCTCCGTGACATCAAATCGAATGGCCCCCCTAAATTTTCCACACAAAGCTTTTATTAGGATGGGTTTCATGTGCAAAGTTTTCAAAAGAATACAGCCCGCTTTCATCTATTGGCGGGGAACCTCAACGCTCTCCCGTGTTGCAGCGTGGCCCTTTGATCACATTTGAAAGCATACGCACCGTCGACATCCAGCAGCACTCCTCCCGCTTCTGTCACTATAACCGCCCCCGCCGCAATGTCCCAGCAGTGGATCCCGATCTCAGAGAAGGCCTCCGCCGCCCCGGACGCCACCAGGCACATGTTGGTGGCCGCAGTCCCCGACCCACGGAGCCTGTGTGTAAGGGCAAATGGTACAAATTAGCCGCAGAAAAAGCGAGGAATAATAAGAACAGAGCAAGTAAAAAGAAAGAGATTTGATGTTTTAAGGCGAGTGGGAAAAAAACTAGTACGTGGTTATGTATTTTTTTTAAAAAGACAAGTTACAATTTTAAATGCTACACAAGAAGTTAACAGTGATTTTCAACTGAAATTAATAGCTTGTTTTACACCTTTTCCATGGCCAATTCAAGCACCTTTATAAGGACTTTCAAGATCAATTTTCCAGTTTTTCCAGTACCCTTCAAAAGGAAAAAACCAGTGTGAATCAATCCATAGCCTTGTTTTTTAAAGGCCACCAAATGCTGTCTGTAGGAAAAATACGGAAAATCTGCTAAAACCTAATCCTAACATTGAACCAGCAGTTGACTGAATGGGGCATAGAAAATGAAGCAGTTTTTCTGTAGACTACCGTATTTTTCGGAGTATAAGTCGCTCTGGAGTATAAGTCACACCGGCCGAAAATGCATAATAAAGAAGGAAAAAAACATATATAAGTCGCACTGGAGTATAAGTCGCATTTTTGGGGGAAATGTATTTGATAAAACCCATCACCAAGAATAGACATTTGAAAGGCAATTTAAAATAAATAAAGAATAGTGAACAACAGGCTGAATAAGTGTACGTTATATGACGCATAAATAACCAACTGAGAACGTGCCTGGTATGTTAACGTAACATATTATGGTAAGAGTCATTCAAATAACTATAACATATAGAACATGCTATACGTTTACCAAACAATCTGTCACTCCTAATCGCTAAATCCGATGAAATCTTATACGTCTAGTCTCTTACGTGAATGAGCTAAATAATAATATTTGATATTTTACGGTAGTGTGTTAATAATTTCACACATACGTCGCTCCTGAGTATAAGTCGCACCCCCGGCCAAACTATGAAAAAAACTGTGACTTACAGTCCGAAAAATATGGTATACAATGTCATTGGTGTTTGCAAACGTTGTTTACTTGTTTGTTTGTATCATCATCATCATCATTCATGTAAACATCATTCCTTACAAGAAATAACATTATTGTTTACTTGTTTGTTTGTATCATAATTCATGTATAGCTCATTCCTTACCATAAATAACATTAATTATTATTGTTTACTTGTTTGTTTGTATCATAATTCATGTAGACATCATTCCTTACAACAAATAACATTATTGTTTACTTGTTTGTTTGTATCATAATTCATGTATAGCTCATTCCTTACAATAAATAACATTAATTATTATTGTTTACTTGTTTGTTTGTATCATAATTCATGTAGGCATCATTGCTTACAACAAATAACATTATTGTTTACTTGTTTGTTTGTATCATAATTCATGCCTACATCATGTTCATTAAAACAACAACCTCCCGGCATGATGGACCGATGCACCACTGTCCTCTTGGGGGCGACACAGAGCCGTATATACAACAACTTAATGTAAGGGCTCGTGCAAAGCCAACAGATCAAGCGTGTAGCTTTCATTTTTAAGGAAACTTATTTTATTTTTTTCCATTTCATAAATAGCTTTTTGAGTCAGACTGCCGAGAAATATGATGAACATTTCCAAGCATTTACAAGCACTTCACCCAAAATTCAAGCATTTTTCAAACCTTAAAAACACAACATTAAAATCCAAGCATTTTCAAAGTTTTTAAGCACCAGTACGAACCCTGTTTTCTATTTTGTCTGCAGTTATACGGTCTTGGCATTAGGGAGCAGCACATTTTTGACATTTCAAGAAAGAAGCACAAACCCGTGCACTGGTATGCGGAGAATCCTCTGCATGGTGGAGAAGATTTTGTTGACCGTTTCTGCGTTCCTGTTTGTCCCGTGTTCACAGACGATGATGGATTTATGAATATCTGCAGTGACAGCATGCCACGAGGGTTAGTATAAAGGTTGCGGTGCCAGTATAACCGCGGCAAAACGCATTTCCACGGGTTACCTGTCACGTCCGACACCTGTATGCGCTCGTCGTCGCAGAAAGCTCCTTTCCCTTTCCTGGCTTTGTACATCTTGTCTTCAAAGCAGCTATAGACCACGCCAAACTCCAACTGCAAACTTTTGTTGTTACTTTCTCCATCCAACAAGGTAACTAACTGATCTGCAGACTTAATGAGTGCATACCTCCTTTTTGACTGCAAAGGCGATGGACACGGCCACAAATGGGAACCTGTGAATGTGAGAAGGCGAGAAGGAATCTTAAAGGGGAACTCCACTTTTTGGGAATTTTGCCTATTGTTCACAATCATTATGAGTGACAAGAACATACACTACCGTTCAAAAGTTTGGGGTCACCCAAACAATTTTGTGGAATAGCCTTCATTTCTAAGAACAGGAATAGACTGTCGAGTTTCAGGTGAAAGTTCTCTTTTTCTGGCCATTTTGAGCGTTTAATTGACCCCACAAATGTGATGCTCCAGAAACTCAATCTGCTCAAAGGTCAGTTTTGTAGCTTCTGTAACGAGCTAAACTGTTTTCAGATGTGTGAACATGATTGCACAAGGGTTTTCTAATCATCAATTAGCCTTCTGAGCCAATGAGCAAACACATTGTACCATTAGAACACTGGAGTGATAGTTGCTGGAAATAGGCTTCTATACACCTATGTAGATATTGCATCAAAAACCAGACATTTGCAGCTAGAATAGTCATTTACCACATTAGCAATGTATAGAGTGTATTTCTTTAAAGTTAAGACTAGTTTAAAGTTATCTTCATTAAAAAGTACAGTGCTTTTCCTTAAAAAATAAGGACATTTCAATGTGACCCCAAACTTTTGAATGGTAGTGTAAGTATTTTTTTGCTAGGATTTTAAAGATGATGAAAAAATACTTGCAAGATGCGGCTAACGGGAGTCACCGTTGTAGCCTTCAAAGCCCTCTAAAACAACTTCAAAACCCTCCATCAACATTTTATATACACGCTGCAAGTATATATTTAATGTAATGACAGATACGTTCATAACAATATGTAATATGTACAATATTTACCGCATTTTGGTCATTGTAAGCAATACCGGAACCTATTTCCTCAGCGGATTTATTTCTGTTTCCAAAGCAGCGCACTTCCGACTTCCGACAACAAATGTGTGTTCCTACTTCTGGAAACAAACGCGAGTGTGGTCTAACCATGGCAGACTTGGTAACAGACAACGGAGACGACTTTTTTTATGACAAATGAGGATTCACAACCTTATCTTTTTGAAGCTGAATATACAGAGGATGAACTGCTGGTTATAGAAGCGAGCACAAAGAGAGGCTCAAACATTGGAGCAAAATCAATTTGAAATGTCACCGGCCAGCTGGACCAAACGCACAACTGTCCCATCGATTGAGTCACTATAATATTGATCATGATCTTTATTACAATTACAGTACATGCACTGTCCAGCTAGCATTGTACAAAGAAAACTTGAAATGTGGGCTAATACTTTACAAATACTGTAATATGATTGTTCATGTTTTTCAGCCAGTACAAATTGGTGTCCGATCGCATTGTGTTGTGCATTACAAACACAAAAGCCATTCAGCAGCTGACGCAGAAGCTATAGCTTGCCTCTTGCCGTAGCTAGCTTACGGCTTATGCCGTAGCAAGGTGATGTGTTACTACGCTACAAAAAGAGTTCCTCTGTGTTTGCTCTTACAATAACAATGTCGCTACAGCTTTGTTATTATACAAGTTACACAACATAAATGAAGTATTGTTGGTGGTTTTTGAATGCAGTTTTAAAGTGATTCAGAGGCAGAATGGATTGCTCCCATTAGTTGCATTGCTAGCCACCGAGAACAAGCTGGTTATGACAAATTAGAATGCAAAACAAACCAAAACCTTTTTTCTTTTTATCTCTCATAAGTCAGCCCTTTGAGACATCTGTGATTAAGGGCTATATAAGTAAACTTTGATTGATTGATTGATTGATTGATTGATTGATTGATTGATTGATTGATTGATTGATTGATTGATTGATTGATTGATTGTGAATGATAGGCAAAATTCCAAAAAAGTGCAGTTACTCTTTAAAGGAATTTGGCTGCTTGAATTGTTGAGGTATGCAATACACTTCACTGTCATTCAGGTCGGGAAAGTTGCAGTGAAACAATGTTGTATTTTCCAATTGGGCTGTCAAAGTTAACGCAATAACGTGTTAAGTATAAGTTCCTTTAACGGCGCACATTTTTTTGAAAGTGCAATTAACGTGCATGCGCCCTGACTCCTTCCCTTTCTGCAGTGTAGGAAATGTAATGGCGTTCAGTTACTGTTGAGCCAAAAGCGAGAAAATGGCAAGCAGAAATGCACAAAGGATAGATTATGCAAAATCTCAGATCCAAAGCCATGGCAACTTGTTCTCCCGACAAGACAAGACCATTTTTTATTTGATGGCCGTGAGACGTCATCATTGGAGCCAACGTGTGCCTGCGGGTTTTGCTTCTTGCGGAGAGGTGAAGCTTTACTACCGTGTTTGGATTACAGTTGAGTGCATTGATAACATAACAAAGATTGTACACTAACTGCTTATGTAAGATGGCATAAAAGCTCAGCAGAAAAGAAAGATGGTAAAGAGGAAGTCCAGAGTCACTTTTTGAGGAGACTTTCACATTATCAAAACATGTTAAAACACATCTTTTCATACATATCACACACTTTCGACTTTACAATAAAGATCTGTGTCAAATCCAGTCTAACTACCATTACAAAATAAAACATTGTCTTACTTTACATTTATGTTTTCTAAAATAATGGATATTTCTACCTAAATAAATATTTTCTGGCAGCTTGAAATATAGTACAGTATATTCTTTTATAACCTGTTCTGATTGGTAGTCCGCAATTACAGAATGTTTAGCAGGCTGAATATTACATTGTAAAAATTAATAGAGAAGTTTAAAAAACTTTCATGCAGAGATATGAATTCCATAAACTTGTACAACATGAATTGTAAAGAATATTGGAAGCATTCATTCAGGTAGAACATCACAAATCACATGACCAAACATCTTCTACAAACCAACCATGATGGTAACAATTCACATGTTGTGTTGTTTATTTGCGAAACTGGTATCTGAACATGGTGTATCTCCTCTCCTCTGAATGCAAGTGCTTCGACAGCAGGAATACAAATTTGTTATTCCTACAAAATACAACATCTGGCAAGACACCAATGTACTGCAGCTAATTATTTTTATTGAAAGCGTGTTTATGTCCATAATGTGTTGAGCGGTTTAAAAACAGCATCATTAAAATAAAACGCAAACTAATTGTCCAGTCATGGTAATAAAAACTTGAGCATTTTCTGTCCAGGGTACACTTATTAATGATGAAAAATTTTATCTATCTGTGATTAATCACAAATAACTTTGAGTTAACAATAAACAAACTGCGATATTGTGATTAAATATTTAATATTTTTATCGTTTGACAGCCCTAATTAGGAAGTGATGTAGAACAGTGTGAGTGTGTCCCAAGTAAGTTTGTTTTCTAATGTTTTCTAATGTTTCTATCACTGTGGATCGGCAACAGCATGGTACAAGAATATTTTTTTCCCCATTTTGAGTGTCTTACCCATTGGCGTTGTTAGGCCTATTTTAGAATTATTTAAAATATTCTTAGACCCCCCCTAAATAATTTGGTGTTAAAAACAATGACAAATTAGGAGGACCAATAGTCCAATAGTCAACATGATCCACAACATCCTCTAGTATACCTGCAATTGTAAATAATTTAGTTTTTAAGTTTTGTGTTTCTTGTAGAATCTATATAAAGTAATATACATTAGCCTATTGTTAAAATAATGAAAAAAACATCATTAAATATATTTGTTTTATTGTATTGTTACATTAATAGTTGTTGTATTATTATAGGATGGCTTGTTAAACATTTCATAGGATTTTCAGAGGGAGGAAAAACCAAGACATTTAATATAAAATGTAAAATGAATAAATACATAAAAAGAAAAAGAAAAAAATGGTTAAAAGCCATCGTCCCGGGGAGCATTTCATTTCGTCCCGTGCATTTTTTTTACCGTCCCCGGGACGACGGTACTCCGTTAATCTCAAGCCCTGGAAGTTACATTTTATTGTTTGCATTATTTGTTTCAGCATTGCACTTTGAAGATGGTCCCTCAGCTCTTTGACAGCTTTGGCTCTTTTTCAGAACAGCTAAGTCTTTGTTATTTACAGTATATATAAATCTTTCTCATTTCTATTCAGACTTCCATATATATTTAATTCCCTTAACGGCTTGCCATAATATATACACATATATAAATATATAATATACAAGCCAAATTATCCCGATCCAGATATTACTTTAATTCAAGTAATTAAGTAATATTTCCAGGTCTTGAATTTAAAACAATTTTAGTCACATATGTGCCCAAAATGTAATCTGTGCAACTTCAAAATATTTGGGAACAAACAATTATTGTGAATGAATAACATAGAGGCTAATGCCATGACTTTCATTGTGCTTCAGTGTATCTTGAAGGATCATGCAAGTCATTGTTTCTTGTTGATGCTGTAAACAAAATGTCACTGTGCAAACCCATGTTTGTTGTTGTACTGATCACAGATGGAAAATAAACCCACTGAAATAATAATAATAACAACGAATAATTTCCAAGTCTTTGTTAGCCGTTTATGAAGTTTTGTGCTCGTGCGCTACGTTCGCTCGCATCCTGTGCATCTCCTGGAGGCTAAGCCCCCCCTGTCCTTAAAAGCTAGTGACGTCCCTGGTCTTACCCATGAACAAAGTTGGTGGTTCCATCCACAGGGTCAATGATCCATGTAGGTTTGTCGGTTAGAATGCACGGTTTGCCCTTTGCCACCGACTCCTCTCCTATAAAACTGCAGAAGGGATGGAAAAAAAACAGTTGGTTAATTGTTTTCCCTTTATTTGACTAGGTAAAAACTCATTGACATTAAAATGTCTTTGTCACGACGCGGGCTCGATCCCGTGTTGCTCCTGAAACTGAGTGTCAAGATTCCTCCTCTTGCTGCTTGCCCAGACACGCCCCTGCTCGTGCTGAGCGCAGCACGCCCACACAGCAACAAGGCTGCAGACAATCATGCATCTGCGCACCTGCACCTGACAAGAGGGAGCGGCATAAAAGACCAGTGAAGCCAGGAGACCTTCGCCAGAACGTAGCCAATCTCCCCTGAGTAAGCATCACGTCTGGCACCCCTCCCTTGTTCCTTGCTCGCCTTTTTGTGCTCTCCCTCGATCCCGACTTGATGTCTTTTGTGTTTTCCACAGTGTCTTCTGTGATCGTGTCTTGCCTCACGACCTCCTCCCGGATCTTTGCTTGCCTTCCCCGATCCTCGACCACTGCCTGGACCCGGACATCGTTGCCTCTCTCCAGCCCCCGACTGCTTGCCTCCCCGCTGACTGCCTCTTCGCCTTCCCCCTCGGATTCGACGAAGGATACATCCAACACGCACCGACAACACCCTCTGGTAAATTCCACATTGTTAATTCTACACATTGTCCGCATTCATTCACTAGTGGTAGCATACACACCCCACATATTCATCAAAGGTTTTAACAAACCTTCTAAACCGCAGTTCTGCCCTTGTGTTGCCTCCTTCCCTTTGCCTTGTACACAACACTGTTTTGCAAAATGAACCTGGCCCAGAGGGCAGCAAAAACAGGTTTCATGAATACATAGAGCAACAAAAACAGGAGCAGTCGCACAGTATAGTGAAAAGTACAAACTACTTACAACATAAACGTAAAAAATATGCAATAAGTAAAAATTAAATGTTTCAATAAAAACAAGTACAGTGCCCAATAGAAACCTGTTCTCGATCCTTTTAAAATGGCCTCAAAATTCTCCCAAAGTGCTGAGTTCTGTAATTCCTGCCAGGAATTACATGACCATGGAGCAGCAAACCTGAAGGCTTTTTTACCGACACTTTTTTTGGCTCTAGGAACCAACACACCAAGGATGTCCTGTGACCTTAAACTGTAGCGACTGGAGTCTCTCCACATAAAAGAACATAAATAAGGGGGAACCAGAACAAGAAGTGATTTATTCAGTGGTACTTTAACTTTAACTTTATATATAAAAATAAACATCCATCGGGAAAATCTGTGGCCTGACAAAGATGGAATGTTTTCCGTTGCACACAAAGTGCAATGGTGGGTGGACATGTTTGCTACAACCAGAAATAAAACGTAAGGTAGATGTGAGTGATATACAGTATCCAGTTTTTTCTAATAAGTGTCGGTTGCATTCATAAAAAGCAAGTCTCCATAGTCTAGCAAAAGCATAAAAGTGGTCAGGATCAGGCATTTCCTAACTTGGCGGTGGCGTGGCTCAGTTGGTAGAGCGGCCCGTGCCAGCAAACCTGAGGGTTCCGGGTTCCGCCATCCTAGTCACTGCCGTTGTGTCCTTGGGCTAAACACTTTACCCACCTGCTCCCAGTGCCACCCACGCTGGTGTAAATGTAACTTAAATATTGGGTTTCACTATGTAAAAGTGCTTTGAGTCACGAGAGAAAAGCGCTATATAAATATAGGACCAACAAGACTCACGCGTAGGTGTCCTCTCCAAATTCCTGTTTGAGGGAGTCGATGATAATTCTCTCCACCCTCTCATCAGTCTTGGTGACCAAGTCGACGGTGGAGCTCTTGGTCATCACCTTTATTTCACTTTCGCTGGCTTTCCTAATTTCCTGCACATACCAAAAACAAAATATGCCAGGTTTTTTTTCTCCGCCTTGCTCCACCACTTGTCAGAATTTCCCGCGTTTTGTTGTCATTGCACGGATTCCCAGATGACTCAAAACGTACCGCCCCGGCCTTTCTCGCCACTTCCACGGCAAAATCGTACGCCCTCTGACACGGGTCCGCCATCGTTTCGTCCGCTTTTCTTTTCCTTCACAGCAAAATTGAAAACAAGCCAGTTCAGTGCATGAAAGTCTGCTGCATGCAAAACAAGGCAAACATTTGTGTAAGGCTAATAAAGACACCTGATCTTTCACAAAACAATGCATTGTACAACTGACTGACATCCTGCAGCAGAAAGCTTCCCGAGACACGCCTCTTTTAGGAGCACCAAACTGTACAAGCTAAAAAAAAAAAAAAAGAATGATCAGTTAACTGAGCAGTTCATATAATAAGCTTTGGCTCTAGACTAAATATAGCTCACTTCAATAGACTACATTGTAATATAACAGACCAACAGATTTACCTTGAGAATTGATGGTTCACACAGTGGGAACCTCTTCAGACTTCTGGCGCTGCGTGCTATGAGAAATTAACCTTTTGTTTAAGCCGAGGATGGCCGTCGGAAAAGTACTAGCACCGCCTCAGAAAAAAACCACACCTCAGAACAATGTGCAGCAGCATTTGGAAACATATCAATGTAAGCAAGTGGAAAATTTTCTCCTGAATCATCGCACTGCTGCGCACGCTATGGCTTGTTTGCAATCACAACCGCGCCAAGAGAATATTTTCAAAATATGTTGTGGCACAAGTCATTTTTGTACATTTTTTTCTATAATATGATACAGTGTTAGCATGTAGTGGCGACAATATACGACTTGTGTTTGCATTAAAGGCAGGCGAGGCTCGTTCAGACATGCCATTCTTTCCGCACTTTGCATTGACTCAGCCCTGATGTGCAAGTCTTCTTTTGCCATCCAGCTTGAGTCAACACATCTGGCACAAATGTTACATCCAGTCTGCGGAGGCCGAATAACCTAATATTGGTTAAACCGGGGGTCGGCAACCCGCGGCTCTTTAGCTCCGCCCTAGTGGCTCCTTGGTGCTTTTTTAAAAATATATAAAAAAGGAAAAATATGGGGTAAAAATATATTTGTGGTTTTAATATATTTTCTATAGGAGGACAAACATGACATAAACCTTCCTAATTGTCAGAAAGCCCACTGTTTGAAGGCCTACTGAAACCCACGACTACCGACCACGCAGTCTGATAGTTTGTACATCAATGATGAAATCTTAACATTGCAACACATGCCAATTTTAAATTTCCCAGGAAACTTCCGCTTGAAAACGTCTAGGTATGACGTTTGCGCGTGACGTCAATGGTTGAAGCGGAAGTATTGGGACACATTGTATCCCAATACAAAAAGCTCTGTTTTCATCGCAAAATTCCACAGTATTCTGGACATCTGTGTTGGTGAATCTTTTGCAATTTGTTTAATGAACAATGAAGACTGCAAAGAAGAAAGCTGTAGGTGGGATCGGTGTATTAGCGGCTGGCTGCAGCAACACAACCAGGAGGACTTTAAGTTGGATAGCAGACGCGCTATCCGACGCTAGCCGCCGACCGCATCGATGATCGGGTGGAGTCCTTCGTCGCGCCGTCGATCGCTGGAACGCAGGTGAGCACGGGTGTTGATGAGCAGATGAGGGCTGGCGTAGGTGGAGCGCTAATGTTTTTATCATAGCTCTGACGAGGTCCCGTAGCTAAGTTAGCTTCAATGGCGTTGTTAGCAACAGCATTGCTAGGCTTCGACAGGCAGCACAGCATTAACCGTGTGGTTACAGGTCCAGTGTTTGTTTCGGTGTCTCCTGATAGTAGTATTGTTGATCTTTTGTCTATCCTTCCAGTCAGGGGCTTATTTCTTTTGTTTCTATCTGCATTTATGCACCATGCTATCACGTTAGCTCCGTAGCTAAAGTGCTTTACCGATGTATTGTCGTGGGGATAAAAGTCACTGTGAATGTCCATTTCGCGTTCTCGACTCTCATTTTCAAGAGGATATAGTATCCGAAGTGGTTTAAAATACAAATCCGTGATCCACAATAGAAAAAGGAGAAAGTGTGGAATCCAATGAACCCTTGTACCTAAGTTACGGTCAGAGCGGAAAAAGATACGTCCTGCACTGCACTCTAGTCCTTCACTCTGACGTTCCTCATCCACGAATCTTTCATCCTCGCTCAAATCAATGGGGTAATCGTCGCTTTCTCGGTCCGAATCGCTCTCGCTGCTGGTGTAAACAATGGGGAAATATGAGGAGCCCTTCAACCTGCGACGTCACGCTACTTCCGGTACAGGCAAGGCTTTTTTTATCAGCGACCAAAAGTTGCGAACTTTATCGTCGATGTTCTCTACTAAATCCTTTCAGCAAAAATATGGCAATATCGCGAAATGATCAAGTATGACACATAGAATGGATCTGCTATCCCCGTTTAAATAAAAAAAATTTATTTCAGTAGGCCTTTAATATGTTTGTGTTTATGCTTCACTGATGAGAATATTTGGCCAGCGTCGTTTTCTCCTACTAATTTCGGCTGTGCTTGAACTCACCATAGTTTGTTTACATGTACAACTTTCTCCGACGCTGCCACAGAAACACGTGTTTTATTGATTGATTGATTGATTGATTGATTGAGAAGTTTATTGACATCTTAAATAATTTAATCCATGTAATGCTTTAACTCTTGTGTAATGTTCATATTGTTGTTACTCAGCCAGTGTTCGTGGGTCTGATGGACCCGTTGCATTTTGTGGCTTTTAATGCCTCACAATCAAACACTTTTATGTTAAGATACTGAACAGATGTTTACCTTATCCCAATAAACATCTGTTCAGATGTTTATTGGGATAAACAATAAACATCTGTTCAGATGTTTATTGGGATAAGGTAAACATCTGTTCAGTATTTTAACATAAAAGTGTTTGATTGTGAGGCATTAAAAGCCACAAAAATGCAACGGGTCCATCAGACTGGCTGAGTAACAACAATATGAACGTTGCACAGAAAATTTCTCTGCCAGTTTCTGCATCCCACAGGGATTCTTCTTTTGTGTTTCTGCACCTGCGGTTCCCACACAAGGTTGCAACATTGTTTGTCAACACTGTCTGCTCTCATTTTCTCGCACATTTGACCCTCTGATGTTCTGTGTACCTACACTCTGTCCTCCTCCTGTCTAGGCCTGCTGTGTGTGTGTGTGTGTGTGTGTGTGTGTGTGTGTGTGTGTGTGTGTGTGTGTGTGTGTGTGTGTGTGTGTGTGTGTGTGTGTGTGTGTGTGTGTGTGTGTGTGTGTGTGTGTGTGTGTGTGTGTGTGTGTGTGTGTGTGTGTGTGTGTGTGTGTGTGTGTGTTACACAAAACATCAATTTCCACACTTCTATTAGCCCCGGGTCCAGTGGACCCGGGCATCTTATATGTAATAGAAATGTGTAGGGGGGGGGGGTGTATGGTGTGTGGTCATGAAATATGTATTCTGATATATGTTCTTCACAGAAAATGAGCCAAAGTCAGTGAGTCTCAGTTTGAAAAATGTATTAATTGTGTCATTTTTCTTTTAATAAAAACGGGTCCCACAGACCCGAACACCACACAAGGGTTAAAAAAGCAAATGGATGGCACAAAAAGCCAAAAGGCTTTTTATACCATACCATACCATACCAACTTTATTTATAAAGCCCTTTAAAAACAACCACAGTTGAAGAACAAAGGGCTGTACACCACACAAAGAAATACAGGCAAAGGACAGACTAAAAAATAACATTTAAAACAGAGGTAAAATACACATTGAAAAATCAAATACCATTTATCTTAAGAACAATTTGTTAGATAAAAAGAAGTTAAAAAGTTAAAAACAGTTTAAAGTCTCATGCTGGGTTAAAAAGCCCGTGAATAAAAATGGGTCTTAAGAAGGGTCTTAAAAGTAGCCAAAGAAGGGGCTTGTCTCACATGGAGAGGGGATTAGATCGTTCCTGAGTTTGGGACCCGCAAACAGAAAAGGCTCTGTCCCCCTCTAAGCTTGCGCTTTGATTGGGTACCTCCAGGGGGCAGCTGATCAGCAGACCTGAGGAAAGTGGGGCAAGACCATGTAAGGTTTTAAAAGGAGTAAAATAATTTTCAAATGGACTCTAAATGACACAGGCAGCCAGTGGAGGGAGGCTAAAACAGGAGTAATGTGCTCTCTTGCCACTCCTTCTTTGTCTCATGTTTGTCCACCAAACGTTTTATGCTGTGTGAATGCACAAAGGTGAACTTTGTTGATGTTGTTGACTTGCGTGGAGTGCTGATAATCGATGCTAACATGCTATTTAGGCTAGCGGTATGCACATATTGCATCATTATGCCTCGTTTGTAGGAATATTTGAGTTCATTTAATTTCCTTTACTTATGTCCTCTGTGTATTAAATGTATATTTGCATGTCTCAAGACACATTATCCGTATGTAATATTGGCTGCATTTCTCATAGTTGTTTGTGTGCCATGTTGTTCCAGACCACAGCAAAATATTGTACTAACTCCATTAGCCTGTCCTTTCCTTTAATTTGGACACACACATCTATACCGTTGGCCATTCTAAGCTATTCATTTCCAGGAGTTATCTCACCTTCTGAGACATTTACTTAATGTGTTGCCTTCATTATAACACTTACATAAGGCTTTTTACTTTTTTGCGGCTCCAGACAGATTTGTTTTTTGTATTTTTTGGTCCAATATGGCTCTTTCAACATGTTGGGTTGCCGACCCCTGGGTTAAAGGTCGGTGCAAGCAATGAGCAAACTTCGGCTGCGACACTGGACTCTGAGCAATTAGGATGAAGGGGTTTCTAGAACGTTCCGCCAGGGGCCGAAAGCAGCGTGAGATTGCTCTAAAAAAAAATGTTCAAGAGATAAAGCCGAGGGAGGTAATAGGACGAGTAAAACAAATACATCAGTCTTGCTGTCTTCCTGGCAGCTCCAGTATGAATAATTGATCCGGAATGACGGATGTTTTAGATGCTGACCTCCTGGGATTCACAGCTGTAATTGAGGCCAACTACCCTCATGTCGGTCAAGGTCGGGGGTGTGTCTTGTGAAAGGTGTGCAGGATTCTTCACTCTTTCCTCCTGTCTCCGCGGCTTTTTGAAAATGTATTATTCAACAGCTAGAATCAAGGTGCTGTGCATGTCATACCAGGCTGTCAATTATAGGAACATGTGTTTTTAGCAGATTCAAGACAGTTATTGAAATCATTAACGTTCCAGGCTAATTAGTTAAAGTTAAAGTACCACTGATAGTCACACACACACTAAGTTTGGTGAAATGACTCTCTGCATTTGACCCATCCCCTTGTTCCACCCCCTGGGAAGTGAGGGGAGCAGTGAGCAGCAGCGGTGGCGCGCTCGGGGATCGTTTTGGTGATTCAACCCCCAATTCCAACCCTTGATGCTGAGTGCCAAGCAGGGAGGTAATGGGCCTCATTGCTATGTCTTTGGTATGACTCGGCCGGGGTTTGAACTCACGACCTACCGATCTCAGGGCGGACTCACTGAGCAGGACAAATATTAAACATTAGCGTAACTTTTAAACATTTTAAACATTAACATAGCATGATCAGACAAATTAGCTTAGCTTAGCTTAGCATGAGGCAAAAACCAAGTTAACATAACACGATAAGACTAATAAGAAAAAACTATATTAAACATTAGCATAGTATACTTTTCAATTTTCTTCTATTCAGAAAATATTTTCTGTACAATGGATGGAATTTTTACCTGGTTTCGACTCTCATCTGCGGTCTTCTTCCGAAAATATTGTCTGACTAAAAAAATGTTTTAAAGCATACTAACAAAAATACAAAAATAAGCTTTTTGAGCTATAAGCATAGCGTTATGAAAATACTGTTAAAAATGTGCATAGCTTAGCAAGTTTGGAAAACTATTTTAACCCTTGTGTGGTGTTCGGGCCTGTGGGACCCGTTTTCATTTTTTATTAAAAGAAAAATGACACAATTAATTAATTTTTCAAACTGAGACTCACTGACTTTGGCTCATTTTCTGTGAAGAACATATATTAGAATACATATTTTAGACCTGATTCGATTTTGAACATCATTGTCCATGCTGCAGTTTTCGGAGAGGATGCTTCCAAGATATTTGAAGTCTGGGACTATTGCTAGGGGCTTGTCATCGATGTTAAACACAGGTGATTGTGGTCGAGTTGGCGGAGGGGAGATCCACTGGCACAGTACTTCCGTCTTTACAGTGTTCACAGTGAGACCCAGTCTACTACAGGCCTTCACAGCAGCTGATAGCGTCGCCTGCAGATCCTCTGATGTATGTGCCACGAAGGCACAATCATCAGCATACTGTAATTCCACAATGTTCACAGTTTTGACCTTGGTAGCCGCCTGCAGCCTTCTGATGTTAAATAAGCTTCCATCCAACCTGTAATCCACCAGCACACCACTGCTTCCCTCAACTTCTTTGTGCAGTAGCCAGGTGACACTCATGAGGAAGATGTTGAATAGTACAGGTGCAAGTACACAACCCTGTCTGACACCTGTGTATACCTTGAAAGGCCTAGACTCATGTCCTCCTGTTGTTACCTGAGCCATCGTCCCCCGTGGAAACTTTGCAGGATGTTTACAAACTTCCGCGGGCAACCAACCCTGAGAAGGACCGCCCAGAGCAAGTCTCTGTTGACCGTATCAAAAGCCTTTGATAGGTCCACAAACGCCATGTATAGATCTTGATGTTGTTCCCGACACTTCTCTTGTAGCTGGCATGTTGTGAAAATCATATCCACAGTGCTGCGATTTTTCCTGAAGCCACATTGAGACTCAGGCAACAGGTGTTCCGTTATGCTCTGTATGAGTCTTGACAGCATCACTTTGGCAAGAACCTTGCCGGCAGCAGACAGGAGGGATATTCCTCTACTATTGCCACAAACAGACTTCTCACCCTTCCCTTTATATATGGTCACAACATATGTATCCCATTGTTGGGGGACTGCTCCGCGCTTCCATATATCAGCAATATAGTGGAAAATTGCTCTGGTACAGAGATAGCCTCCTTGTTTAAGGATCTCTGCAGGGATGCCATCCGGGCCAGGGGTCTTGTTGTTCTTAAGTGACCTAATTTCAGCCAGGACTTCAGAGAAGGTTGGTGGAAGATCCAGTTCTTCAATAGTTGGGTAGCTGAGCAGCTCATCCAGCACTGCCAGATCAGGGGTGGCAGGTTGGTTTAAAAGTGTCTGCAAGTGTTCCGCCCATCTGTCCACAACTTGTTTCTGGTCCTTTATGAGGGTTGAGCCATCAGCCGACTTCACAGGTGAGAGAGAGGAGTTCCTGGGGCCATGGATGGTTTTCACAGCATTATAGAAGTTGTGCATGTCGTTCTTCACTGCAAAATGTTAAATTTCTTGAGCCTTGTCAGTCCAACATTTTTCAGTTTTCGTAGAACAGACTGTACCTCCTTCCTTGATGTTCTCCAGTGTTGCTTTAGCCTGACAGATGTAGGGTTGTTCAGGGCTGCGTTATGGGCCTTGTGCATGGTGTCCAGTATGGTTCTGATGGATTCAGAATTTTCGTCGAACCAGTCCTGATGCCTCCTACGGCGGTAGCCAATAGACTCGGCTGCAGCCTCATAGAGCTTTGAGCTAAGGCAGGTCCAGTTGTCATCAACACTGCCTTCAGGGCTCAGGAAGGGGTCGATTTCCTGCAGCTTCCCTGCAATGGAGGATCGAAGGCTGTTCCGGGCCTCGTCTGCTTCAAGCCGGGCACAGTCCAACCGCTTCTTTCCAGTTTTTCGGAGACAAACAGGAGGACGTACTGACGCTCGCAACTTGGAGATAATCATGCGGTGGTCAGTCCAGCAGTCAGCACCTCGCATTGCACGGGTGATGTGCACGTCCTTGGTGTCCTTGCGTCTCACAATGACGTAATCCAGCAGATGCCATTGCTTGGATCGTGGGTGCATCCAGGAAGCCTTGTGTTTATTTTTCTGTTGGAAGATTGTGTTGGTGATTGTCAGGTCATGCTCAGCACAGAGACTGAGTAGCCTCATGCCATTGCTGTTGACTTTCTCGATACCATGCTTCCCAATCACTCCTTTCCATATGAGGTGGTTTTTCCCCACCCTTGCATTAAAATCACCAAGCAGGAGGATTTTGTCACTGCTAGGGATGCGCTGTAGGGCCTCATCTAGTTCCTGGTAGAAACGGTCCTTTGCCTCATTCTCGGATGGTAAAGTTGGCGCATAGGCACTGAGAAGAGTTGCGTAGCGGTGTTTTGCAAGGGGAATACGGACAGACATGAGTCTTTCACTTATGCCGGTAGGTGTTTCAGTGAAACTGGGTAGCAGGCTGTTTTTTATTGCCAAACCAACACCATGGTGATGCAGACCTTCTGTAGGGTAACCCTTCCAGAAAAAGGTATAACCCTGGCCTTCTTCCTTTAGGGATCCCTCATCCAGAAGTCTGGTCTCACTCAAGGCGGGGATGTCAATTCCATAACGTCTGAGCTCAGCAGCAACAAGCACAGTTCTTCTTTGCGGCCTGTCAGGGTTATTGTCCAGGAGGGTTCTAATGTTCCATGTAGCCAATTTCAGGGGAACTTGTTTATTTTTTGTTTTTCGACCGCGGTAGTGGAATGTCCCGGTAGGTGCAGTATCCTACCCGGGGTGTGAAGAGTGGGCAATGTTTAGGCCACCTTTTCTAGGCCTTCCCCCAACTTTGGGGTGAGCAGTGTGGCTCCTAAATAGGGCTGCTCAGTCATACAGGGGTCTGCCGAAATCAGCTGCCACTCAATTCCCAGCTGATAGCGACCATTATAGCCCTGTATCGCTGACGTGCAAGGATCTAACTAGAAGCTCCCAGTTCATTCTAACCTGCCCCCGTTATCAGACATCCTGACGCCGTCAGACTTTGTGCTTCAGAATCCAATTGCTGTTCTGGATCCACCAAGGTCAGAAGCAGAGACCTGTGCGGTGATACGTTTTAAGTGCCTCTGGGGGTGCACAGTTCCCAGCCGCACTATCTTCGCCACAAAGAGATGGAGCCTAGTGGCAAGGGGGAAACCCAGGACAACCAGCACCTCTTCATGGCTGCAAGAGGCCGCCGGAACCCTCAGTCTGTCGTGGCCCGCCTACGTGTGCCACCCACCCACCCACCCACACACACACACACACACACACACACACACACACACACACACACACACACACACACACACACACACACACACACACACACACACACACACACACACACACACACACACACACACACACGGCAGGCCTAGACAGGAGGAGGACAGAGTGTAGGTACACAGAACATCAGAGGGTCAAATGTGCGAGAAAATGAGAGCAGACAGACAAACGCTGGCTGAGTAACAACAGTATGAACACTACACAAGGGTTAAAGGCTATCATTGCGTAACCTGACGGAAAGACTGGTTAACATTAGTATAACCTGATAAAAAAGACTATGTTTAACATCAGTATAGCATGATGAAAAGACAGACATTGTGATAGCATAGCATTATGAGAAAACTGAGACGTTGGGATAGCTTAGCATGAAGAGAGAATACACAAACATAAATAATTATCGATTCTCTTATCAATTCTTATTTGAGAAAAAAAGAGAACTAGATGGACCAGCATCAATTTAGTTTAGTTTAAAGATAACCTTGACCTTACAAAAAAAAACTTTTGAAAATAATATAATAAAAAAATATTATTCTATAGAATTTAATAAAAATAAAACGTGGCAATTACACAAGAATGAAACACTTAGTAACATTTTAAAACTTTTAAGAGTTGTCATCTCCCTATACTGGTGAAACTCAAAATATTACAATGGTTTGTTTAGATTTACAAGGAGAAACCATCATATACATAACATGCAACTCAATATATTTCAAGTAGAGATGTCCGATAATATCGGACTGCTGATATTATCGGCTGACAAATGCTTTAATATGTAATATCGGAAATTATCGGTGTCGGTTTCAAAATTATCTGTATCGGTTTCATAAAGTAAAATGTATAACTTTTTAAAACACCGCTTTGTACACGGACGTAGGGAGGAGTACAGAGTGCCAATAAACCTTAAAAGGCACTGCCTTTGCATGCTGGCCCAGTCACATAATATCTACACACAAGTGAATGCAAGGCATACTTGATCAACAGCCATACAGGTCACACTGAGGGTAGCCGTATAAACAACTTTAACACTGTTACAAATATGCGCCACACTGTGAACCCACACCAAACAAGAATGACAAACACATTTCGGGAGAACATCCGCACCGTAACACAACAAAAACACAACAGAACAAATACCCAGAACCCCTTGCAGCACTGACTCTTCTGGGACGCTACAATATACACCCCCCCCCCAAACTCAACCTCCTCATGCTCTCTCAGGGAGAGCATGTCCCAAGCTGCTGTTTTGAGGCATGTTAAAAAAAATAATGCATTTTGTGACTTCACTAATAAATATGGCAGTGCCATGTTGGCACTTTTTTCCATAACTTGAGTTGATCTATTTTGGAAAACTTTGTTACATTGTTTAATGCATCCAGCGGGGCATCACAACAAAATTAGGCATAATAATGTGTTCATTCCACGACTGTATATATCGGTATCAGTTGATATCGGTATCGGTAATTAAGAGTTGGACAACATCGGAATATCGGATATCGGAAAAAAAGCCATTATCGGACATCTCTATTTAGAGGAAACCTTGACCTTACAAAGCCTACAGTGAGGTCTGAAGAGGCACATAGCACCGAAAAAAAACTTTTGAAAATAAATATAAGAAATAATAATTCTTCCATAGAATTTAACAAAAATAAAACGTGGAAATTACACAAGTATGAAACACTTAGAAACATTTTAAAAACTTTTAAGAGTTGTCATCTCCCTATACTGGTGAAACTCAAAATATTACAATGGTTTGTTTATATTTACAAGGAGAAACCATCATATACATAACATACAACTCAATGTATTTCAAGCCTTAATTAGGGCTTACAGTTCATGAAACATTTGAATTTAAATAACTCAGAAAATGTGGGGTCTTCAAAAGCTGTAAGCTAGGACCATCAAAATTACTATAAACAAAGGCTTGACTTACCTCACTCTGTAATTAGTTAATATCTCACATTTCCGACTACTATTGAACATTCACCTCTTTAAAACCAGGAGCGTGTACTGTGGCAAACCGGTTCAAGCTTTTGATCACAACTTATTTGCTGGTCGTCTGTTCTGTGTGTACGCTTCCCTGCCGCGATCAAACAGAGGCTAGCGGCAGACATGAACTGGAGCGAGTACTTAATACCCCCCTCGGATTCAGTCAAAATGTGTCTCTCGTCTCGCTCATTTAAATGAGAAGGCATTCATTTAAATTGAAACAAGTATTAGCGCTGACAGTATAGGCGCTGAGTTAGTGCCTGTAGTATTTACGGCAGATGACGTGCTTGTGGTACTGCTGCTGGGTGGATGATTTTACTATTATTACAAATAGCACTGTTGCAATCTTTTCTTGTAAAACACTGGGAACCGGTTTTGAACAAGAACCGGTTTTCGATTGCCATTCCTAGTCATAGTGGCAAAACTCGACAGTGGTGGAAAAACACAAGAGATATTTTGAGTTATTGCCAACTTGTCTGGAGGTCTTAAAGGGGAAATTCACATGTTCCCCTATCATTCACAATCCCATGAGACAAGAAGTTAGAACACATACGCGTTTCTTTTTTTGTGCATTCTAATTATTAATGGTTCACGTCAAGATCTCGGTAGCACCCATTTCATGGGCAGTGTCATCGGTCATTATACCCGAAGCAATTTTGCACTCACTGTAAAGCATGGGTGTCAAACTCTGGCCATTTGGCCCGCCTTTTAATTTCATTTGGCCCTTGAGGCAATATCAAATTAACATTAGAGCTGGCCCTCCGGTATTATACAGCGGCACCGCAAATTCTCCTACTTGCCAACCCTCCCGATTTTCCCGTGAGACTCCCGAAGTTCAGTGCCCCTCCCGAAAATCTCCCGGGGCAACCATTCTCCCGAATGTCTCCCGATTTCCACCCGGACAACAATATTGGGGGCGTGTCTTAACACTAGAAGTCCCAGCATTTTTCTGTCTACCTAGAAGACCCAGAGAGGGGTCATTTGGCCCGACGCTTTTTCCCGAATACACTAATCACTCATTTTGTTATGGTAATGAGGCTGTTAGGGGCAGTTTGTCTAGGTAGACAGAAAAATTATACATGTGGGAAATGCCGAAAGGAGCAATGGCAGTGCCAGGATTGTGAGTGACTGCTCAAATGTATGTCAGTCACGTTTACATGGACATGGTTTTTCATTCTTTGTAAATATGCTTTTTTCTTTGTAAATTTTTTTTTTTAAACTATTTTTGGCACACAAAAATAACAATTGCTTCTGCAACAACCCTCCACACCAAAACTGGGAAAACAGTTGCTTTTTCATTCTTTGTAAATATGTTTTGTTTTGTATTTTTTTTAACAATAAATGTCAGAGTGTTGATCCCTTCATTCTGTTGATCCTTGCAAAAACACACACAACCTACCTCAGAACTAAAGCTTGAGCTGTAAGGTCCCCTCCCCCACACAGGCTCAAGTGGCCCCCTGCCGTGTGCCACTAACAGCTACATTTTCATAACAAAAGGAGTGTCCACAGGGGGGACTAGGGGTCAAATGACCCTCTTGTGTGTTTTCTAGGTAAAAATGTCAATTGACCCTTCTCTGGGACTTCGCGTGTTAAAGACACTGCCTTTAGCGTTCTCTACAACCTGTCGTCACGTCCGCTTTTCCTCCATACAAACAGTGTGCCGGCCCAGTCACATAATATATGCCGCTTTTACACACACACACAAGTGAATGCAAGGCATACTTGGTCAACAGCCATACAGGTCACACTGAGGGTAGCCGTATAAACAACTTTAACACTGTTACAATTATGCGCCACACTGTGAACCCACACCAAACAAGAATGACAAACACATTTTGGGAGAACATCCGCACCGTAACACAACATAAACACAACAGAACAAATACCCAGAACCCCTTGCAGCACTAACTCTTCCGGTACTCTACAATATACACCCCCCCAACCCCGCCCACCTCAACCCCCCATGCCCTTTCTCTTGCTACTTCAAGGCTTGAATGTTTGATTCATTCATTATTGTTATTTTATTTTCAAATATATTATTAGCCTGTGGAAAAAGTTTATTTTGATATTTACCTCAGAAGGCTGCAAATAGAAAAGAGGCATTCAATTTTTATTTAAATTTTATTTGATATGCCATTGATATTTTTTTATTATTAGTAGTAGTATTTGAAACTCGATTTTGCATGTCACTATAAAGCTATATAAGCCTTGCTTGTTCAATATTCAATGCAAAACTTGTTTGGGTCCCTATTAAAAGGTTAATTTGTTCAACCTTGGCCCGCGGCTTTGTTCAGTTTTCAATTTTGGCCCACTCTGTATTTGAGTTTGACACCCCTGCTGTAAAGGATCTTGCATTTTATAATAGGGTGAGCAAAATCAGGTTTTTGTCTTTTGACTGATTTTAAAATTGTAAATGGTCTGTATTTATATAGCGCTTTAGGGATCTGAGCCGAGGATGTCGCTGTGGCTTGTGCAGCCCTTTGAGACACTAGTGATTTAGGGCTATATAAGTAAACGTTGATTGATTGAAGCTACCATGCAAGGAGCTAACCATGACATAGCAGGAGCAAGGTGGGTGAAGTGTCTTCTTGTTGGTGAAGTTGGCCGTTTCACAACAATGCTTTCTGGGGCCTAGCCCAGCTGGTGGAGGAGCCTTGGAGCACCTTGGACTAATTGCTGGATTGCAATCACGTGACGTAGAGGCACTTCCAGGTTTCAAACGATGGCCTATTCAACTGAGGGCCCGCAGGCCACATCCTGCCTGATCAAAACTTTTAATTTGAAACTCTGTTTTGAATAGTTTATCAAGCCTATTTGGGGGTTGTTCAGCACAACACCCAAATAGGCTTGATAAACCATTCAAAACAGGGTTGCTCATGTAAGCAGGGGGAAACAGTGAAGCATATACAGTTGTGGTCAAAAGTTTACATACACTTGTAAAAGACATAATGTCATGGCTGTCTTGAGTTTTCAATAATTTCTACAACTCTTATTTTTTTGTGATAGAGTGATTGGAGCACATACTTGTTGGTCACCAAAAACATTCATGAAGTTTGGTTCTTTTATGAATTTATTATGGGTCTACTGAAAATGTGACCATATCTGCTGGGTCAAAAGTATACATACAGCAATGTTAATATTTGGTTACATGTCCCTTGGCAAGTTAACTGCAATAAGGCGCTTTTGGTAGCCATCCACAAGCTTCTGGTTGAATTTTTGACCACTCCTCTTGACAAAATTGGTGCAGTTCAGCTAAATGTGTTGGTTTTCTAACATGGACTTGTTTCTTCAGCATTGTCCGCACGTTTAAGTCAGGACTTTGGGAAGGCCATTCTGAAACCTTAATTCTAGCCTGATTTAGCCATTCCTTTACCACTTTTGACGTGTGTTTGGGGTCATTGTCCTGTTGGGACACCCAACTGCGTCCAAGACCCAACCTCCGGGCTGATGATTTTAGGTTGTCCTGAAGAATTTGGAGGTAATGCTCCTTGTTCATTGTCCAATTTACTCTCTGTAAAACACCAGTTGTATTGGCAGCAAAACAGGCCCAGAGCATAATACTACCACCACCATGCTTGACGGTAGGAATGGTGTTCTTGGATTAAAGGCCTTACCTTTTCTGCTCCAAACATATTGCTGGGTATTGTGGCCAAACAGCTCAATTTTTGTTTCATCTGACATCACATGCACAAAGATAAGACCTTCTGGAGGAAAGTTCTGTGGTCAGATGAGACAAAAAATTAGCTGTTTGGCCACAATACCCAGCAATATGTTTGGAGGAGAAAAGGTGAGGTCTTTTTTATCCCAGGAACACCATGCCTAGAATGGCCTTCCTAAAGTCCTGACTTAAAAGTGTGGACAATGCTGAAGAAACAAGTCCATGTCAGAAAATCAACACATTTAGCTGAACTGCACCAAATTTGTCAAGAGGAGTGGTCAAAAATTCAACCAGAAGCTTGCCAGAAGCTTGTGGATGGCTACCAAAAGCGCCTTATTTCAGTAAAACTTGCCAAGGGACATGTAACCAAATATTAACATCGCTGTATGTATACTTTTAACCTAGCAGATTTGGTCACATTTTCAGTAGACCCATAACAAATTCACAAAAGAACCAAACTTCATGAATGTTTTTTGTGACCAACAAGTATGTGCTCCAATCACTCTATCACAAAAAAAAATAAGAGTTGTAGAAATGATTGGAAACTCAAGACAGCCATGACATTATTTTCTTTACAAGTGTATGTAAACTTTTGACCACGACTGTATGTCACAATGAAGCAGCAGTGGGTGAGTAGAAGAAGATCGCACTATCGACCCTGAAAAAAATCAAAATAAATCGCAAAAATCTAATTTTTAACAGCGACTGGACAGCAAAGTATGAATGTATTGAAATTGCTGACTTTGTGATGCCTTTTGTATTCATGGTCGTGTTGTTTTTGGCTGTTTAACCGATGGTTTAACACCGGTTAAGTACATGTAGCGCCAAATTTTACCAGCAGAGGGCGATAAAGCTACGCTTTAGGTTTAAAGGCCTACTGAAATTAATTTTTTTTATTCAAACGGGGATAGCAGATCTATTCTATGTGTCATACTTGATCATTTCGCGATATTGCCATATTTTTGCTGAAAAGATTTAGTAGAGAACAACGATGATAAAGATCGCAACTTTTGGTATCTGATAAAAAAAAAAGGCTTGCCCCTACCGGAAGTAGCGTGACGTAGTCAATTGAACATATACGCAAAGTTCCCTATTGTTTACAATGATGGCCGCCAGAAGTGAGAGAGATTCGGACAGAGAAATCGACGATTTCCCCATTAATTTGAGCGAGGATGAAAGATTTGTGGATGAGGAAAGTGCAAGTGAAGGACTAGTGGGGAGTGGAAGCGAATCAGATAGGGAAGATGCTGTGAGAGCCGGGGGTGCCCTCATATTCAGCTGGGAATGACTACAACAGTAAATAAACACAAGACATATATGTACTCTATTAGCTACAACACAACCAGGCTTATATTTAATATGCCACAAATTAATCCCTAGGCTAGGAGCTAGCATAACAAACACCTAAGTGTTTGTTATGCTAGCTCCTAGCTCCTAGCTACTTGCTCGAGCTAGTTATAGCAAGCGATCAAATGTTTGGAAGCGTACTCACGGTATCGCGTCTGCGTCTGTGTATCCAAATCAAAGTCCTCCTGGTAAGAGTCTCTGTTGTCCGAGTTCTTCGATTTTGACTGCATCTTTCGGGAATGTAAACAATGAAACACCGACTGTGTTGTGTGGCTGACTTCCCTCGCAAAATACTCCGCTTCGCACCGACAACTTTCTTCTTTGCTTGTTCAGCTTCTTTCTCCATAATGCAATGAACAAATTGCAACAGATTCACCAACACAGATGTCCAGAATACTGTGGAATAATGAGATGAAAACAGAGCTATTTCGTATTGGCTTCAATGGGGAACCCATACCTCTGTTTCACTGGCTACGTCACGCGCATACGTCATCCTCCAAAGGAATTTTCAACCGGAAGTTTAGCGGGAAATTTAAAATTGCACTTTATAAGTTAACCCGGCCGTATTGGCATGTGTTGCAATGTTAAGATTTCATCATTGATATATAAACTATCAGACTGCGTGGTCGGTAGTAGTGGGTTTCAGTAGGCCTTTAAATGTGTTAATCCATTTGTTTGCTGTGTAGATTAACACTATATCTTCTATTTTATTTATGTAACACACACAATGGACATTATATTTTTGTAATGTTTATAATTTCAGTCTTACAAACCTGAATAAAGGAAGATGTATAAAGACATAAAACTGAGGGGGAAAAATAATTCAGAAGAAGGAACATCAATCATCAACAAAACTTACCTTCTGTTTCTTCATGCTGTTAACTATCTGTTTAGCTGCACATGCTGGAAACGAGGGAAGAATAATGAACGTATTGACAGTGCAGTGTGAAAGCTGATGTGTTTACTTTGTAAATACGTAAACGCAGTCTCAAAGAAATATAACCTGCGGAGGCACTTTCTAAAGAAACCTCCAAATGGTGAGCTCTTGAAACTGCAGCCCTCTTCATTATGTAGTTGAACAGCCCGGGCTACTGTTTATTTACCTGCATCATCGTAGATTTGGCTGTATTTTGAAAGGTTTAAAGGCAAATATACAAGAAATCCTGAAAAAAAAAAGTATTTAAAATCGGATGGAGTGGATTTTACGGAGCCCCTAAAGGGACATGGGGGAATTTTTCTTTTTAGATATGTATCTCGTGCGCACGAGATAGTTTCTCTATATTATATTATAGTTTGTATGTATATATATATATATATATATATATATATATATATATATATATATATATATATATATATATATATATATATATATATATATATATATATATATATATATATACATACACATAAATTATATGGGTAGATATTTGCTCCAAAAATTGTATTTCTACAAGTAAACAGTACAGTAGGTACTTGATTTATATACAGTATATGTAATGCTATTAAGAGTATTCTAGTAGAATATGCAGAGATAAGATGTGTCAAAATATTACTAGAAATACATTTTTGGCAGCAACAAAGTGGCCATTTGGGTAGATATTTACTCTAAAAAGGGTATTTCAAAAAGTAAACAGTACAGTAGGTACTTGATGTTGATATATGTAATGTTCATAAGGGTATTCTAGTAGAACGCGTGTGTGTAAATATGAAAATATTACGTCGAATTACTTTTTGTAAGGCAATATTACATTTAATGACAATTTTACATAAATGAATACATCCAAACACGTTGTGCATATTTATTATGTGCAGGAAGAAATAACAGTTACAATTGTGTGTGTATCTTTCAAACAAGAAAGAAGTCGGACTAACAGGCACACCCCGCTTTGCTGCAGGTCCGCAAGCCACACCCACCCCCCACAGCCACAGAAGAGGAAAACTGTCCTTTTCCGGGCACGATAAAGTCTTAAATAATGTCAAACCCGTAGCGTTACAATAACTAGGAAGACAAAGTGTTTGTCTCACACCTAGTAATCAGGCATTCACATTTTGCAACAACACACATGGGGGAAAGTCCTAGTTGGAAATACAGCCAAATTAACTCCTGAACTGCTATTTTCACACACACCTCAAACCACGCGCACGCATCCAATGCTTTCTCGTGCGCACGAGAAACTTTTTATTAAAAAAAATTAAAAATAAAAAAAATATATTTATATATATATTTTTTTTTTTTTTTTTTAATAAAAAGTGCGCACGAGATTCATATCTAAAAAAAAAATTCCCCCATGTCCCTTTAGGGGCTCCGTAGGTTTTATACACTCTTAAGAAAAATAATTTTGTTTAAGATTTCCACCATTCATCATCACCAAGACGTTACTGCTCGCTCCGACCTCACTTCATTTGACACTCATATGGATTTAGAGAATAAAAGATTGGAGTTACATCATGTTTTTACATCTGGAGGGGTCCACAAATTAAGCATTAGTTGGTTTAAAAAACAAAGTTGGACTTATGCGTGCACTGCCAACTAAAAAATGTAATTGACAACTAGTGTCGTGCTGCTGTGACCGTGACATTAATGAGAAAAAGGATACGATTGTTTGCAGTTGATTTTCCGCCACAAATATTAGTCTCATCTACAATTCGTGTCTGCAGTTTTTATGCTGTGAAGTTATTTAGCTATAAATGTCCCTGTTGTTTAATAATGCTTGCTTGCGATATCAAGATTCAGTATATGCTGTTGAGCCTACAAGAGTTGTATTCATCCAGTTTATTAATAATTTTTGCTTTCCTGCACAACAACTAAGATTTGAGTTTCTGTAATGAAAATCGAAAACAAAAATACAGTGGATTGGACCAACAATCACAGTATTTATTACTAGAACCTAACATGACGTTAGTTTACTTGCACAAGCAAGTCTTCGTAGTTATATTTAGGCATAGCAACCACAAAGGAACACAAACTAATGCGATCTAGTGTCCCTTTTTACGTTTAGTTATATGAAATACTACTAATGTAGTAGACAATAAACGTGATTGCATCAAAAAAAGTTTCTCAAACAAATCAAATGTTCAAACAAACTTTTTACAAAGTGATCGCTGAAGACACAAGCATGGTCCGATTGTATTCCACAAGATGAGGAAAGTGATATTTTTAAGAGCCATTTCCTTCGATGCACTTTTGTTTTTTTTTCCCTGACTTTATTACCCTTACGAACCACATCTTTCAGGACTCTATGAAAACTATTTCCTTTCTCTTTTTAAACGACTGGAACACCCAAAAACACAACAGCTATACGGCATTTTCTGCTCAAACTCTACACTCATTCTCACTTGTTTCAATGCTGTGCTATAGCTGCTTGACCATCGTGTGATTTAAGCCGCGAAAAAGAAAAACGGATGTGACGGCATATGCAACCCAGCAATTGCCAGCCAAACACGGGCACATTAAAGGCCTACTGAAATGATTTTTTTTTATTTAAACGGGGATAGCAGATCCATTCTATGTGTCATACTTGATAATTTTGCGATATTGCCATATTTTTGCTGAAAGGATTTAGTAGAGACTTTTGGTCGCTGATAAAAAAAAAGCCTTGCCAATACCGGAAGTAGCGTGACGTCACAGGAGGAAGGGCTCCTCACATTTTCCCATTGTTTACAATGCAGCGAGTGAGATTCGGACCGAGAAAGCGACGATTACCCCATTAATTTGAGCGAGGATGAAAGATTTGTGGATGAGGAAAGTGAGAGTGAAGGACTAGAGAGGCAGTGCAGGACGTATCTTTTTTTCGCTCTGACCGTAACTTAGGTACAAGGGTTCATTGGATTCCACACTTTCTCCTTTTTCTATTGTGGATCCGGATTTGTATTTTAAACCACCTCGGATACTATATCCTCTTGAAAATGAGAGTTGAGAACGCGAAATGGACATTCACAGTGACTTTTATCCCCACGACAATACATCGGCGAAGCTCTTTAGCTACAGAGCTAATGTGATAGCATCGGGCTCAAATGCAGATAGAAACAAAATAAATAAACCCCTGACTGGAAGGATAGACAGAAGATCAACAATACTATTAAACCATGGACATGTAAATACACGGTTAATAATTTCCAGCTTGGCAAAGCTTAACAATGCTGTTGCTAACGACGCCATTGAAGTTAACTTAGCTACGGGACGGCGGCGGCGGGCGTTGTAGCTTTCGACGACACCCCGGCTGCCATCAGAGTCGGCAAGAAACATATATTTCCCCAAAGTTACGTACGTGACATGCACACAGTGACACGCACGTACGGGCAAGCGATCAAATGTTTGGAAGCCAAAACTGTACTCAAAGTAGCGCGTCTGCTATCCATCTCAAAGTCCTCCTGGTTGTGTTGCTGTAGTCCGCCGCTAATACACCGATCCCACCTACAGCTTTCTTCTTTGCAGTCTCCATTGTTCATTAAACAAATTGCAAAAGATTCACTAACACAGATGTCCAGAATACTGTGGAATTTTGGGATGAAAACAGAGCTTTTTTGTATTGGATTCAATGGGTCAGAATACTTCCGTATCAACCATTGACGTCACGCGCATACGTCATCATACATAGACGTTTTCAACCGGAAGTGTGGCGGGAAATTTAAAATTGCACTTTATAAGTTAACCCGGTCGTATTGGCATGTGTTGCAATGTTAAGATTTCATCATTGATATATAAACTATCAAACTGCGTGGTCGGCAGTAGTGGGTTTCAGTAGGCCTTTAAAGACAAATAGGCATTCACACTAGCATGTATGCCAATTAGTCTCTAATTACTGTAAACTAACATGCAAGTTTTTGGAATGTGGATAAAACCCACGCTGCGTACCATGAAGAGAATGTGCAAATTCCACACAAGGATTCCCAAACTGAGATTTGAACTGGCAATCCCCTGACTGTGCAACCAACATGGGTACCACTAAGCCATCGCGTGGCCCTTTTGAGAACAAAGCGCTCAACAATGTTGACCTGAAGGACCGTGGCCAACATGTTGGAATACAGCACGGAGCAGAACAATGGTTGCTCACTTCCTCACGGCCAGGAAGGACACACAGGAAGCCATTAAAAGTTGTATTTTACTTCGGGGTGCCAAGTTCCTTCCTAGTCATTTTTTAAAAAGCTTTAATGCCAGCCATGCTGGTCATGATGTAGTGTTGTGTTGCTAAGCGAAAAACATTTTAAGCGTGTTAACCCTAATTTTTACAGAGCCTTAATAAAATGAAGTTGCAAATCAACAAGCTGACAGCCGGTTACAATCATATAATTACAGTAAATTGTGTTGCGTGTTGAAGAAACAAGGAAGAACATCACTCTATGACAGCGGCCAACAAAGCGAAGGCAGTCAACGAGTGCATGGCACTTTAACAAGTATGCCGTAATTACAACAGATGAGCATCAGAAATTTATATTTCAGGGCTGCGGCTGTGTTTGTGGCCTCGACGGGTAGCCAAAAGAAATAACGCAAATAAGAAAAGTCTACACTAGGAACGGTATTCGCATGGCCCTATTTGTCAGGGTTTTGATTGATTGATTGAGACTTTTATTAGTAGGTTGCACAGTGAAGTACATATTCCGTACAATTGACCACTAAATGGTAACACCCGAATAAGTTTTTCAACTTGTTTAAGTCGGGGTCCACTTAAATTGATTCATGATACAGATATATACTATCATATATACCAGGGGTCACCAACCTTTTTGAACCCAAGAGCTACTTCTTGGGTACTGATTAATGCGAAGGGCTACCAGTTTGATACACACTTAAATAAATTGCCAGAAAAAGACAATTTGCTCAATTTACCTTTAACTGTATGTTATTATTATAATTAATGATATTTACCTTTGTGGAAACACTGATCATCTTAATGATTTCTCACAATAAATATATATAGAAACATATAAATATCAATATGCAACACTTTATTTTTATATTTTCTCTAAGTGCACATTTTTCAAATTGAACATTTTCAAATGATCACTTCTAAGACAGTCTTGTGAAATCACAATATCCCATTTTAACTAGCTAGCCACTAACATTTTTTAACAAATCATGAATTACTTTGTACCATGTTTGTACAAATAATAGCTCATGTAAAATACAAAAGTCAACTCTCAAATTTTTAAATATATCATGTCACACTTTGAACCGGACACCAAATCTGTTATCTGTTTCTTTGTCAGTTAGTGAAAACCAAGTCTTTAAAATACTTTCTTGGATTTTCAAATTCTATTTGAGTTTTGTCTCTCTTAGAATTAAAAATGTCGAGCAAAGCGAGACCAGCTTGCTAGTAAATAAATGAAATTTAAAAAATAGAGGCAGCTCACTGGTAAGTGCTGCTATTTGAGCTATTTTTAGAACAGGCCAGCGGGCTACTCATCTGGTCCTTACGGGCTACCTGGTGCCCGCGGGCACCGCGTTGGTGACCCCTGATATATACTATCATCATAATACAGTCATCACACAAGATAATCACAATGAATTATTTACATTATTTACAATCAGGGGTGTGGAGGGGGGGGGGCAGGATATGGACATCAAGTAGTGGACATAGAGAGAGAGAGAGAGAGAGAGAGAGAGAGAGAGAGAGAGAGAGAGAGAGAGAGAGAGAGAGAGAGAGAGAGAGAGAGAGAGAGAGAGAGAGAGATCAGAAGGCATAAGAAAAAGTATCTGCATTTGATTGTTTACATTTGATTATTAGCAATCCGGGGAGGGTGTTAGTTTAGGGTTGTAGCTGCCTGGAGGCGAACTTTTATTGCGGTTTTGAAGGAGGATAGAGATGCCCTTTCTTTTATACCTGTTGGGAGCGCATTCCACATTGATGTGGCATAGAAAGAGAATGAGTTAAGACCTTTGTTAGTTCGGAATCTGGGTTTAACGTGGTCAGTGGAGCTCCCCCTGGTGTTGTGGTTATGGCGGTCATTTACGTTAAGGAAGTAGTTTGACATGTACTTCGGTATCAGGGAGGTGTAGCGGATTTTATACACTAGGCTCAGTGCTAGTTGTTTAACTCTGTCCTCCACCTTGAGCCAGCCCACTTTAGAGAAGTGGGTAGGAGTGAGGTGGGATCTGGGGTGGAGGTCTAGCAGTAACCTGACTAGCTTGTTCTGAGATGTTTGGAGTTTAGATTTGAGGGTTTTGGAGGTGCTAGGGTACCAGGAGGTGCATGCGTAATCGAAAAAGGGTTGAACGAGAGTTCCCGCCAGAATCCTCAAGGTGCTTTTGTTGACCAGAGAGGAGATTCTGTAGAGAAATCTCGTTCGTTGGTTAACCTTTTTGATTACCTTGGTTGCCATTTTATCACAGGAAAGGTTAGCCTCTAGAATGGAACCTAGGTAGGTGACCTCATCTTTCCTGGTGATAACAATGTCACCCACTTTTATAGTGAAGTCATTGACTTTCATGAGGTTGATGTGGGACCCAAACAGAATGGATTCTGTTTTACCCAAGTGTATGGATAGCTTGTTGTCAGAGAGCCAGGTGCAAGTTCTACAGAGCTCAGCACTGAGGATTTTCTCCACCTGTGACTTGTCCTTGCCGGATACCAGCAAGGCAGAGTCATCCGCAAACAAAAACGATGACCCTGAAGGTCCCACGGTCAAACCTAGTGACAAGGGGAGACCGTGCTTTCTCAGTGATGGCACCTAGGTTGTGGAATAAGCTCCCCCAGAGTATTAAGTCCGCCACCACTCTGGACTCTTTTAGAGCACGGCTTAAAACTCACCTTTTTACCGCAGATGACTTTTAATCTATGTTTTCATTGTGAGTCTTAAATGTTTAGTTTAGATTCCTTTGTGTGTCTCAGTCTCTGTTTCTGTTTTTTTGTTTCTCCAGTCGGGCTGCGCCCCGGGCTGATGTAACAGTTGGTTGGGGGGCGCATAATAAATGAAAATAACATAACATAACATAACATAACAAAAACAATTCACAGTCGCATGCCGATGACATGTCGTTTATGTATATTAGGAACAGTAAAGGTCCCAATATACTGCCTTGGGGGACTCCACAGCTCACCGAGAGGGGGGGGGACACGGTGCCGTTCACCTCTACCACCTGCTCCCTCCCCTCCAAGTAAGATTGCATCCAGCTCCATGAGTTTTTGTTAAATCCGATTGCTCTGAGCTTATCCAACAGTATAGCGTGGTTAATGGTGTCAAAGGCCTTCTGAAGGTCCAGCATGACCATGCCGCAGTATTTGCCCGCGTCCACCTCATGTTTGATGTGGTCGGTCAGATAGAGAAGGCATGTGTCAGTGGAGTGGTTAGTTCTGAAGCCGATTGGAATTTGTACATGAGTTTATTAGTGGCAAGGTAACTATCGACCTGTTCATAAACAATTTTTTCCATTACTTTCGAAATGGAACTGAGAATAGAAACAGGTCGGTAGTTGCCAGGTTCCAATTCGCTTCCTTTTTTAAAGAGGGGAGTTACTCTTGCTATCTTAAAATCTTTTGGTACTTGGCCTTGTGTAATTGATATGTTTATTATGTGCGTGCTGATCGGGGCAATGATGGAGGCAGAGTCCCTGAGGAATCTGGAGGGAATATTATCAAGGCCGGTGGCCTTGTTAGGGTGGAGCGCGCTCAATTTTTTAAACACCTCATCAGCTGTGACCATTTCTAATTTGAAATCATCGTTGGATACTCCTAGCTTTCTGTAGAAGGCTTTAATGTGTTCTACACCAAAGCGACCAGAGTGGTGGGACAGCTTGTTGACAAGGGTTGCGGCTATGCTGGTGAAAAAGATGTTAAGTCTGCTAGCTACCTCCATTTTGTCTGTAATGAGGGAGTCACCCTCCTTGATGCTGATGTTGGTGAGTCTTGTTTTAAGTTTCTGGCTGCAACCAGGAAGCTGGTTGTTGAGAATTTTCCAGAGCTCACGTGGCTTATTTGTGTTTTCCTCTATTTTGTCGTTAATGTAATTTTTTTTAAGGATTTAGTCTGGTTGGTTGACTTATTTCTTAATTTATTGCATTGCTTTTTGAGAGTTGAAAGGAGTAATTTGAGGTTGATATTATTGGGTTGTTTATCTACTTCTGTTTTACATTTTTGGTATTCAGAGTATTTCCTGTCTCTGTCTTTTATGGCAGCTAATAGGTCCGGATTCATCCATGGTTCCGAGCGGGCTTTGATCCTGACTGTTTTCACGGGAGCCATGTCATTTAGTATCTTTAGGAACGCTGTTTTGAAGCGATCCCAAGCAACATCGACCAGGTTGCTCGCGAGCACAGGGGACCAGTCCCACTCATCTAATTTTAAATTGAAATTGTCATTGGAGTATTTTTTGAGGGATCTGGATTGGGCTGTTTTGTGGCCATTGGCTTTAGGTTTAGCTATTTTGCGGGTGCAGAAGGTTAGATAGTGGTCGCTAAGACCACAGATCATGACCCCACTATTTTTTATTTTAGGCCGGTCTGAAGTGAGAATGAGATCTATGGTTGATTGGGTGGAATCACACACCCTTGTAGGTAGCGCTGTTAGCTGGGAAAGACTGTGCAGATTACAAAACTTGCTGAAGGATCTGAAGACAGGCGCATCTTTGCGTTAAATATCTGTGTTCAGATCCCCAGTTATAATTTTCTCCACGTTGTCTGTCCCCGCCAAGCATTCTTCCAAAACCCCATAGAAATCACTCTGATTACGGGGTCTATAAACAGTCCCTATTAGTACCGGCTTAGCGTTTTTAAATTTGATTTCCGCCCACACAGATTCCAGGTCATTGTGGTTAAGATCAGTGCGAGTTATGTATTTAATATCCTGGTGAATATACATACAAACGCCCCCACCGTGTTTATTCCTATCCTTCCTGATAACCGAAAAGTTTTCTATTTCTATCTCTGAGTCAGAAATACTTTGATCAAATTTGGTTTCAGAGAAACACAAGATTTTTACCTTCGTGTTGAGGAACATTTCTCTGATTTGGTCGAGTTTGGCTCCAGAGAGGCTGTTCACATTAAGGTGGATGATGTGTAGTCCACTGGAACCAAAAAGGGCATCAGAGTCCGCTGTGTTGTGGTACTGACCAGAAAAGTTGTTGGTTATTATTGCTGTTAAAGTTGAAGAACAGAAGGAAGAGAAAGGAGGAGGCATATTGTTCTTCCTCCAGGTGAAGGGGGAGGGAGGGGGAGGGGCGGAGTTGGAGAGGGGGAGAGGGGGATGCCAGGTAGGGTTGCTGGGGGTGGATTTCCTTTTGGCGGGCTTTTTTGAAGACAAAGAGAACAACGAAAATGTTTTTGTAAAGGCGCCTCTAAATCCAGTGTATGCTGCGTCCTCGACCGTCATACACGAGATGGCCGCGTGGACCCCCGCCATCTCGTGCAGTTCCCTGCCATCATCAATGGCTGGGTCGCCGTCCACCGCCGCCGCGTCGTTCACCGCCGCTGAGTCACTGCCTTCTCTGATGACTGGGTCGTCCTCCAACGCCGCCGCCGAGCCTCCGACTGTGTCGATGAACGGGGCGAAGTCCTCCGCCGAGCCGCCGATCGCTGGAGCACAGGTGAGCTTGAGCTGAGATGAGCCGGTAGCTGAGTTAGCTTCGATGGCGACGCTAGCAGTAGCATTGCTAGTCTTCGCCAGTCGGGACAACATTAACCGTGTTGTTACAGGTCCAGGGTTGAGTTCAGTGTCTCCTGATAGTAGAAGTAATAGTAGTATTATTGACTTTCTGTCTATCCTTCCAGTCAGCGGCATGTTCACTTTGCCTCGATGTGCAGTCAAGCACGATGCTAACACGTTAGCTCCAAAACCAAGGTGCTTCGCCGATGTATTGTCGTGGAGATAAAAGTCACTATGGATGTCCATTTCGCGTTCTTGACTCTCATTTTCAAGAGGGTGAAGTATCCGAGGAGGTTTAAAATATAAATCCGTGATCCACAGTACAAAAAGGAGGAAGTGTGGGATAATCCGAGCAGTTGTTTGAATTCCCGATCGGGAGCGAAAGAGGGTGCGACCGCTCATCTCGGCGTCCTACTTACCTGGGTTTACCTGCATGCCCGGTTCTAGGCAGGTATATATGAAGGGGCGGTCAGAAATGTGACGGGGGCCTCATATACACAACGTTGCATCATACTACAGCACTTTATTTCAGTGCTTATAAAGTAGTAACATTGTCTTCTTCATTGAATTTGGTTGTTAGCTACAGTATGTGTCCAACTCCAACCTGGACAAGTGGATTGCATTTCATCAGGCCTCTACAACTTGGATGCTCCGCTTTTTTTATTTTTTTATTTTTAATTTACCCAGTCCCAACCTGAAGACTAAGCTTCCGCTGGTAGAGCTCTTAAGGTCACTGAGGTATACAACCCTCTGACCACAATAAGGTGACAATCCCTCGGGGGCACTAAAATAATACAATTTAAGTAAATACAATGTACCGTATTTTTCGGAGTATAAGTCACACCTGCCGAAAATGCATAATAAAGAAGGAAAAAAACATATAAGTCGCACTGGAGTATAAGTCGCATTTTATGGGGAAATTTATTTGATAAAACCCAACACCAAGAATAGACATTTGAAAGGCAATTTAAAATAAATAAAGAATAGTGAACAACAGGCTGAATAAGTGTACGTTATATGACGCATAAATAACCAACTGAGAACGTGCCTGGTATGTTAACGTAACATATTATGGTAAGAGTCATTCAAATAACTATAACATATAGAACATGCTATACGTTTACCAAACAATATGTCACTCCTAATCGCTAAATCCCATGAAATCTTATACGTCTAGTCTCTTAAGTGAATGAGCTAAATAATATTATTTGATATTTTACAGTAAAGTGTTAATAATTTCACACATAAGTCGCTCCTGAGTATAAGTCGCACCCAAGGCCAAACAATGAAAAAAACTGCGATTTATAGTCCGAAAAATACGGTATTCAATTTATTCACATTTTATCAACCATCAAAAAAGGTATCATAACTACATGGCCTAATTCTAAAATGTAATTAAACCTTAAGTAGGACTTCACACACCCAATAGTCAATATTTACAAAACTGAAAAGTTTAGTAGTCCTCTGAATAATACAAAAACATTCTTCTCAAACTACTTTTATAACAGGTCAGCTGCATCATGCCTCAAAGTTGATGTATTATCTACTCATTTACACAGAGAAACTTAAAAACTAATGTTTATGCTAGGCCTCTGGCAAAGCAGGTATGTGTGTTGTGAAACGGCGTTACGATGCATGCCTTCATCATAACACATGTACGTTATCAAAGAGCTGCGATTAGATAAATTCTGAACTTGTCCCACCCATTTATTGGTATGTAAATCTCGTTGTGATGGTCGATTCGATTCGCATCTCAATACATGGGTTTTGATGCGAATCAAAAACGATTAATTTTATTTTTTTCGGTTTTTGATATGATTGATATGAACGATTCGATGGTTAACATTTGTTGGTCAAATTCTTTTTTACATCACAAAAGAAAATCATTCCTTCCTGTGCATACGTTCCTCCTCATGTTAGAGGATGAATAGTTAAGACCTTCACACCAAGTGCTCAGACTTGATCGGTCCAAGCTAAGTCTGTGAGCATGAACTGATGAAAACTACTCGAAGGAGAGCCCAAACGTCTTCTAAGACAACTGATCAGTTGAATGCCATGAGAATAACAACAAAATGAATGAGAACACTCATAAAATAAGCACATTCTATGAAAGTGACATGCTTCCAGTATATTAATTTTTTTTAAACACGACATTTATCCCCAAAGATGTTAAAGTAAAAAGGCAAACATGTCACGTGTCAAATATACTTTATTTCTTTTCCACGAGTCAAGTCAAGACGCTTAGGGGTTTGAGCAAACAGCTTGACTGGAGGGCAGGACTTCCAGGACAAGGATGGGAAATGAAGCGTGTTGTTGAGGTGAAAAGTGAAAGGAATGTTGCCGGAAAAGAGAGCGAGACACGGAGATTGAGCCCATTGTACGAGAACGTTGCATTTTGTAAAATTAAAAAAGACAAACTGGGAATCTGTCTGAGCTGGCATTACTAGGAATTAGGGATGTCCGATAATGGCTTTTTGCCGATATCCGATATTCCGATATTGTCCAACTCTTTAATTACCGATACCGATATCAACCGATACGATATATACAGTCGTGGAATTAACACATTATTATGCCTAATTTGGACAACCAGGTATGGTGAAGATAAGGTCCTTTTTTAAAAAATTAATAAAATAAAATAAGATAAATAAATTAAAAACATTTTCTTGAATAAAAAAAGAAAGTAAAACAATATAAAAACAGTTACATAGAAACTAGTAATTAATGAAAATGAGTCAAATTAACTGTTAAAGGTTAGTACTATTAGTGGACCAGCAGCACGCACAATCATGTGTGCTTACGGACTGTATCCCTTGCAGACTGTATTGATATATATTGATATATAATGTAGGAACCAGAATATTAATAACGAAGGAAACAACCCTTTTGTGTGAATGAGTGTGAATGAGTGAAAATGGGGGAGGGAGGTTTTTTGGGTTGGTGCACTAATTGTAAGTGTATCTTGTGTTTTTTATGTTGATTTAATTAAAAAAATAATTAAAAAAATAAAAATAAATAAACAACAACACCGATACTGATAATTTAAAAAACGATACCGATATTTTCCGATATTACATTTTTAAAGCATTTATCGGCTTATCAGCAGGCCGATATTATCGGACATCTCTACTAGGAATGTTACAATATTCACGGACGGCCCTGCGATGAGGTGGCGACTTGTCCAGGGTGTACCCCGCCTTCCGCCCGAAGCAGCTGAGATAGGCTCCAGCACCCCCCGCGACCCCGAACAGGACAAGCGGTAGAAAATGGATGGATGGATGGCACAGCACAGAGACGGTCCGCAGTGTTGACGTTACGCATCTTGTGGAAATCAAGGGTAATAATTTGGCAAGCTCGCATTGTTTTAAAGATAATCTGTCACATGATTGTTAGTCTTGCGCAACACCCGGTCCATGTATCTACATCTATTCCCGTCTCCGGTTACGTAAGTAACGTAACAAGCGTGTGACTCTTTTCACGGACAACCTTGGCTCTTGTGTTATTTTAAAGGCAAAAACTGTCAACTAATTTCTAGTTCAGAGAAATAATCGGTTAACGACCCTACCCATTTACTAGATAAAATTAAATGATCAAGTTTTCTTTTTAACAACATTTTCGTCTCGTTTTCGTTTGTCGACACTAGTGTGCTGAGAGGAAGGGTGTGTGTGCGTGTGTTTGTGTGGGTGCCCGTAGCGGCTCGGCTAGATCTTCCCTTACTGCCACAGCTCCGAGCTCCACGTCACCCGATTGAGAGGTAAGTGTGCTAGCCACCAAGCTACAAGCCCGAGCTGCAAACGCAGCTGCTAGTACACTCTTTGAAATTGTCAGGGAGTAAGGTTTACCATCGTACACACAGACCAGCCACCCTGGCTGGCCTTCGTTACACAGGGACTCGCGGAAACTGACACAACAAGGGACAAAGATGAAGGAAGATGAAACTAGTGTATCATGTCCCTTTTTCAGCGGATTTCTCCACTATGCAGATAATGTTATCAACTTGTAACATATTATTTTTTGAGTATATCAAAATGTACTTTCTGAACTTCAAAAATCTAGATTTTAGGGGAAAAGACGAATGTCTTTTCCCCTAAAATCTTCTTGGACGTGCAATAAATGAATCATTTGAGAGGGCTCTGCCCCCTCTTGCCCCTACGTAGAGCCGGCCTCATTTACCAGACACATGAAACATTACAAATTGGGGGGTGCACTATCCGCTTTAGTTTCCAGATGACAGTAGAGTGTTGAAGATCTTAAAATATGTTTTGTGGCAACTCCAAATTTGGCCACAGCGTCATTTGCTATGTAGAGTGGCGCTTTCCATGATTTTCAACGGACTGTATTGCAAAATGATTAACCTCCACTCTTCCTTTCACGCAAGATCCACCCTGGAATGGGGCTATATGAACCCCTTCCCTACTGTTGTCATCTTCTGTGACAATTACATATTTCTTTTTTTTTTTTTTTAAAGCCACTGGAGAGGACGCTTCTTCTTGGACGTGCAATAAAGTGCTCCCTCATCAACTGCATGACTTACTGTACTTTCAACTACTTTATTGCATTTGGAAAAAAGTACTTCGGTTTTCATATGATTTGGTTCGGAACAGATTACTAACTAAAACCGAGGTACCACTGTATGTAGACAGATGTGTGCCTGCCTTTAGGAATATACATTATTTATTACAATGTGGACTCCACACTACTAATAAAAGTCTCAATCAATCAAAAAAGTTGATAACACTTCTTAAAATTATTCAGTGAAGACATGATGCATCTGCACTCAAGTTTGAGCTTCAAAGGGTGTGAATTGCTTGGATTTACACAACCCAAAACCAGTGAAGTTGGCACGTTGTGTAAATTGTAAAAAAAAAAAAAAATACATCCATCCATTTTCTACCGCTTGTCCCTTTTGGGGTCGCGGGGAGTGCTGGAGCCTATCTCAGCTGCATTCAGGCGGAAGGTGGAGTACACTCGGACTGGAAAACTTCATTTTTGCAAATATTAGCTCATTTGGAATTTGATGCCTGCAACATGTTTCAAAAAAGCTGGCACAAGTGGCAAAAAAGACTGAGAAAGTTGAGGAATGCTCATCAAACACTTATTTGGAACATCCCACAGGTGAACATGCTAATTGGGAACAGGTGGGTGCCATGATTGGGTATAAAAGCAGCTTCAATGAAATGCTCAGTCATTCACAAAAAAGGATGGGGCGAGGGTCACCACTTTGTGAACAAATGCGTGAGCAAATTGTCCATCAGTTTTAGAACAACATTTCTCAACGAGCTATTGCAAGGAATTTAGGGATTTCACCATCTATGGTCCATAATATCATCAAAAAGTTCAGAGAATCTGGGGAAATCACTGCACCTAAGCGATGATATTACGGACCTTCGATCCCTCAGGCGGTACTACATCAAAAAGCGACATCAGTGTGTAAAGGATATCACCACATGGGTTTAGGAACACTTCAGAAAACCGCTGGCAGTAACTACAGTTGGTCACTACATCCGTAAGTGCAGGTGAAAACTATACTATGCAAAGCGAAAGCCATTCATCAACAACACCCAGAAACGCCGCCGGCTTCGCTGGGCCCGAGCTCATCTAAGATAGACTGATGCAAAGTGGAAAAGTGTTCTGTGGTCTGACGAGCCCACATTTCCAATTGTTTTTGGAAACTGTGGACGTCATGTCCAATAGAACCATCCGGATTGTTATAGGCGCAAAGTTGAAAAGCCAGCATCTGTGATGGTATGGGGGTGTATTAGTGCCCAAGGCATGGTAACTTATACATTTGTGAAGGCACCATTAATACTGAAAGGTACATACAGGTTTTGGAGCAACATATGTTGCCATCCAAGAAATGTTATCATGGACCCGTAAATTGATTTAAATTCAATTCAATGGGAGATTTTGATTTAAGATGCAAGTTTTAAGTTAACAGCTGTGTCACAGACCCAATTAAGCTCGTAAGTTGAGCTAATACTGTATTTCATTTTGGAATAAGGCTATGAAAAATATTTCCCAAATGCTCTATCTGCTGAACATAGAAGCTACAAATAATTGGAGTCAGGTTCACCAGTTTGGTGAAATTAGCGGATGGTATCTTGTCATAACATGTTGGCATTTTTCATACAGTATTTCACAACAAAATTACATTTATTACATTTGGCCAGTGTATTTGAATTTGAAACGGTCTTGCCCGGAGCACCAAGTTTCGCCGCCTTCATGTTGTTTCTTTTGTTTTGTCTTCTTGGAGCCGAGGGTTGGGCATGGTGCGTGCATCTCTTACGCTCTATTATGTCTAAAAGTGCAGATGATGGACAGGTTGGCATGTGTCATGACTGACTCTAAGAGCGCCTCCACCTTGCCTATACGGAGCCTTGTGCTTTGTACAGGGCAAAAACAACAGGCCCGCTTGTGTGGGTTTGTCTGTTTAGTCTCCTGATAGCCACACTCAAAATGATCCAACAAGGAGAGCAGACGATGTGGAGAGAGGTATTTAATGTTGGTGGATACAGAAACATAATAGTTATCTCTTTAAATGGACTACAATGTTCACAGTGCCAATAAAACAGTTGGTGTCATGATTGACATGAATCAGAAAGTTATTCAGGGTTAAATTATGCTGAATCAGCATGTGCGAATGATACAAATTCATATATACAGCATGTGGCATTTCAGAGGTGAAACGTCAGCCACATACGCCAAAAAGCGACACTAGTATGTACCAAGAATGTGACCATTGTGTTAGGTTTGTAGTTTTTTTTACTTTAAATCAGAGGTGCCTAACTTTTATCACCATTACAGCTACTTTGACAGTGAATTAAATTTAAATCTCGCCGCTCAAGAAGTGCGGTTATGGTGTGTTGTTATGCTCTTTGTTATTAAATACAAGCATAATGTCCATGAGGAACACTTTAAAAAAATACAAAGAGTTTACTCAAAAATCAATGGTGACAGCTCCTGTTGGGAGACCCATGCTATAATAACTTTCAACACTGCTGTTCTTCTTACAGACCACTTACTCACAACTTACATACATTTGTGAATAACATATACAAGAAAGTATAATGGATCAAAATATCTAAAACTACACTTGATTACACTATTGACATAAATATTCTGCCCCTTAATAAAATCTAACAACCATTTGTATTTGTCAATACAATGCTCTGCCATACCCTAAAATTTGCACCAAAAAACTACTATTAATTAATTACAGCAAATGTTCATACATATATTTCTATTTAAACCATCACTATATAATACTGTACATATAGTAATAGAGTCATAAGTTTAAAACTGAAGCAATTTGTTTACATTCATACAGGACAGGAGTGCTCCTCTGTTTTTAGGTTCGCATTGCTGTGGTGTTTTTAGGAATTAACTGCAAAAACTGAATTCTTGAGCCAGTCTGATGTTATTCACAAGACAGATAAAAGTGTGCCTGCCTCAAAGACATGTGCATCAAAAAAGCCACATGCGCGTCACAAATTCAATTGGAAAGCAAGCCGAGTGAATGCTGGACTAAGCTACTCCTCGGAGGTAAGGGTGACGTGTTCGCTCCTGAAAGCAAACCCTCGGCTTGTTAGATGTGTGAATACCCGTTAAATTGGCAGGCGGGTGCAGCGGGCGCGGCGGCAGCAGTTTTACGAGCCATCTGCGTCGTCCCTGCCGACGCCAAACTCTGTTACCTGCGCGGCGATGCGCTCGGCCACGGCTCTGCTGCTAGCCACAATCAGCCGGCGGGACATCAGATCAAACGGGCCACCTGGATGAGAGACGGAGGAGGACATGCAGCGTTAGCATTTCATGTCGCATATGTTCATCATGTGGCTGAGACACTCCTAGAGGAGTAGTACGCGGCCTCAAGTCATCTTCTTGGATGTTTGGCCTTCAAAGTGGAGAATGATGCATGACGCGGGCCTCCTTTTAAAGTTACCATGAACCCCTTCACTGCCCAGCGTGTCAAATTTGCATAAAAGGTCTGCAGATATGATACGTGACATCCAAATTAGACTGGAAGCGACACGTCCTTGACGGAGTATGTAAAGTAGGGACACACTGAAAGGTGTTTATAATGTGCTTGCTTCCTCTCTCGTGTTGCTTTAATACCATTTTAACACGGTGGTCATGCATGAGCTTTTTTAATCTTTGTTGAGGAAGATTGCATTGCTAGAGCCTTTCCACTTCCTGTTTTGAGGAAAAACAGAACGAGCCAAGATTAAGTTAAGACGCTTGTTTCAACTTGTAGCTTATATAATGTCACCGCAGGACAGAAGAGAAGACGACGTGGAGTTAGTCTCTCCTTTGCAGATTTTCTACAAGATTTTAGAGTATGTCTGCGGGATTTTATGTCCACTTTTGAAAGTATGGAATATTGTATGTACAAGAAGTTACCATAAAGTAAGGTGACTCAATCCAAAAGGCCCCCTATTGTGCAAAAGTTACTTTTTTACAAGATGTCCTATGTGGGTATGAGTAGGGCCGGGCGATATGGACCAAAAGTCATATCCCAACATATTTTGTCTGAATCCCGTTATACGATATATATATATATATATTTATTTATTTTTTTCCGGAAGGTGAATCTAGAGAAAGTCAAACCCAAATATGCTTGTCAAGTTGTTTTGTTGAAACAAATACTTGACATGAGTAAATTCTGGAAATGTTTAAGTTTCATCCGTAGATAAATATTAAAAATAATATGGGATAGTAAAGTATAATCTTCAATCTTTAATGAAACAAACCTTTAGCTATGCTGAAATCCTCAGCTAATAACTGAAACACAGGATAACAAAATATAAAATAAAGTCCCTGGTTTAAGAATACATTTTAAACATCAGCAGCAAATTTAAAATAATTCACCTTTAACAAAAGTGTTTATTTTAGCTCAACAATTTTAGAAGGCTGTCAACTGCAGAATGCTGTGTGGCAGCTGACAATATTGCTACTGCCGCTTAACACCCTGTCAGATTGTGTATTCAGTTGTTGTGGCAGTGCTTCTTGAGCAAAGTAGTTGTGACTGGGAAGCTCACATAACGAGTTAATTATTTCTGGCAGCTTTTTAGAGATGTTTTTTTTCATACCGTTGCAACTGAGAACATATCTATTTACACAAAGTTTATATTTTGACAGAAATGTCTTCTCCATCGTTTTCAAGTGCATCCATCTCTCTCGCATTGTTGATTTGATAGAATCACGTACATTGAAACTCGCCACGCTGGTGTCATGAACACTTGTTGCCCCGAGTGATGCTGAATGTTGCCGAGGTTTGAGTCAAACGGACCTGATTACTGGCAACAATACTGCTGAGGATTATTTTTTATTAAGAGCAAAGTCCGGGGAAAAACAGGACTGTCAAGACGCCAGGAAAGGAGGACAAAATATGAGATTTCCCAGCAAAAAGGGGAGGTTGACAGGTATGCTTCACACACTCCTTGTACTGGAGTTTGGGTTAAGTGAGCGCGGCTCCTACTCTGCTTCCACGTCAAGACAATAAGTATTACAATTATTGGTATGGCGGTATTGTCTGAAATACTGGTATACCGCACTGCCTTAGGTATGAGCAACAAACTCAAGCATCTCCGTCACTTGTTTGCTTCACTTTAGAGAGAAAAGGTGCTGAAACAGACACTTTTTGTTACATCTTTTTTTTTAATTCAGGCTTCACTACACTGCACTTTTTTGGAAATTTACCTATCATCATTTACCTATCATTCACAATACTATCAATGTTGTTGAAGGGAAAAAGCGAACATCGGGATGGCATTGCATGCTTAAAATGAACAAAATATGTAAATATTACATGTTATTATGAATGGCGCTTATACTACATTACATACAGCAGTGTTTCCCACACATTCATTTATTTGTGGCGGCCCGCCACAAAAGAATTACGTCCGCCACGAATAAAAAAAAATTAAAAATTAAAATTAAAATTTTTAATTTTTTTTTGTCCTCTCCAGCTTCTCAGGCAAATCATATAGTTGATGTAGATGCCCATATCGGCTGTTCAGATTTACTTTACAAAAGAGAAGTGTAGGATACTTCTCTTGTTGCCTTATTTGTATTTGACTTTATTAAATGTATTTATATTAGAAACACAACATGTGTATATAACAAAGGGTGCAAAGTCTGCAGGCAGTAAGAAACACATGGTTAAGTGTAGGGAGTAAAACGGATGGCAGTCTAAAGTTCAAGATTTTTGGAGCTCTTTGTTCAGTGGATCAGATGTTTGATGAAGCTATGTTTTCTGTTTATTTGTTACTGACTGTGGCAGGACACCTCTGCCTCTGTTTCACTTTATGTTGCTGGTAAATAATATGGTTGTAGTAGTAGTAGGCTAAAGTTAAATTATTTAGTAAGCACTAATTAAAGGGGCAGAGCTTTAAGAGACATTTTAGCTTTTATATTTTATAAGATATATTTTTTGTAAGAACCACAATTAATAAATATATTTCAGTGAATAACTTATTGTTCAAATATGTATATAAATATGTACATAAAGTGTTGTAATTATATTGTAAAATGGGTGGATGGATGGATGGATGTCCGTTTAAAACAAAACTGTTAATATTAATTAGTAAGTATACATTTTTTGAGCCTTTTTAGAGAAAATCATATCATTGTAGTAAATTATGCAAATTACACGATGATGTAATGGTGACCACGCCCATAGCCACGCCCCCACCGCCACAGGTATCTTGGCAGTCTATGGGAAACACTGTACAGTATATACTAACAGAATGTATATAAAACATTGATAGAAATTTTTGAATGCTTTTTAGAGCGCTTTATAGGCAGAATAGAGTGATCCCCATTGGCTCCATTGTTAGCTGACTTTTTCCAGCATTTATTTATGAGTTAGAATGCATGAAAACTAAACATGTGTGCTTGTCTCACATAAGGATTGTGAATGACAGACAAAATTCCAAAAAAGTGCAGTGTCCCTTTAAAACAAAGCCTGAAGCTCTGGCGATTACAAATGTCCAGAATATCTTCTTAAGATGAAGAAATAATGGATATCTCGGACCTCTATTATAGCCTCTGATTTAAGCATTCACTGTATGATACGATTATGAATGCAGTTATCACACCTGATATGTCCGTGATAACTCCTCCAGCCTCGGTGACGATGGCGGCCCCTCCAGCCATGTCCCAGCAGTGAATGCCCATGTGGAAGTAGGCGTCGGCCGAGCCACATGCCACCAGACACATGTTGATGGCTGCGCTGCCTGGCGAGCGAATACTGGTGGGGTGGGAAGAAGACTTTGAATCGGACAGGTTATGACAGCAAACTAAGGTTGCACAAAAATAATCACGATGTTGGCAGTCATGATTAAATGAGGGTGATCATCAGCGATGACATTTTAAAAGCAGGTTCAGCTGCATATCAAATCAAGCACTTTTACAGCTGTGGCGGTAGAGGAAAGCAACAGCAGTTTGTCCAAAGAACATCAACAATGACATATCACCATAAGTGTAGCTAAAGGCAAGACTACATGTTAAAGGGGAACTGTAGTTTTTTTAAATTCACAATCCTTATGAGAGACATGCAAACATGTTTCTTTTCTTATGCATTCTAATTCGTAATTAAACGTAAATGAAAATCCGCTAACAATGGAGCCAATGGGAATTGCTCTCTAAATAACATCCAAACACTTCCATCAATGTTTTATATACATTCTGTAGGTATGTAATGTAGTAACAGGCACATTCATAATAACATGTAACATTTATGTATTCTGATCATTATAAGAATACGGCAGCGCATAAATTTTAGAGACGCATCGCAACGTTCGCTTTTTCCTTCACCAATATACTACTACTAATCATGGCAGACTTTTTGAAAGACAACAAACAAATACATAATAAATGAAATAATCACTTACTGTACAATGTCTGCTCTCACTGATGGGATGTTCAAATATTGCCCTTTAGATAAACAATTATTTATAATCCTTGGAAAAGGTTCAAAAAAAAAAAGCCTGTGTCACCAACTAGCATCTTTTTGTGTTTCTCTCGCCATCTCCAGGTATAAGTTGAATGTCACAGATGACCAACTTCTCAGTTTATGTCCACAACCTTTTTCTATCCAGGTGAGAGGCATGGTTTATAAACTTTTACCAGCTAACAGGCAATCATGATGAAGCAGCTCAGTATGTCAACACTGCAGCTGCATAAGCTTGTTAGTGCTCTGTTGTCACGGCGCGACTAACAATAAGTTGTCTATGTAAACGCTTATAATAACAATATTGCTAATACTTGGTTAATATTCAGCGCACAACATGTAAATGTCTTACTGTTGGCGCTTTTTGGATGCATTACTCTTATTAGCACCATTGCTAGCCACCTAGAACAAGCCGATTATTACAAATTAGAATGCAAAAAAAATACATATGTTCTTGTCTCTCATAAGGATTGTGAATAATAAGCAACATTTCAAAACAAGTGTAGTTCCCCTTTAAAATTAATAACACACAAAAAGACAATTATGTTTCTTCAAATCTGTTGATAACATTTATTTAGCCCTTTTTCAGACTAATTTATACCTTATTAAAAGGTATTAAAACCATTTCCACAAGTAGATTGCTGACCTGTGGGAAACAGTTTTACCCAATATAAACAATCGTAATTAAGAATTGTAATATCAATATTGATAAACATAGTGGTGATTATTATTTTGGCCAAGATTGTGTAGCCCTACAGTGAACTCCATGAACTAGAATGACACCCAGTGAAGTGCACGACGACATAGAGTACACCTTAAAGGAGCCATATGTAACAATTTCATGTCAAGTCATCATTTAAAGGCCTACTGTAAAGAATTTGTTTTATTTAAAACGGGGATAGCAGATCCATTCTGTGTGTCATACTTGATCATTTCGCGATATTGCCATATTTTTGCTGAAAGGATTTAGTAGAGAACATCGACGATAAAGTTCGCAACTTTTGGTCGTTGATAAAAAAAGCCTTGCCTGTACTGGAAGTAGCGTGACGTTGCAGGTTGAAGGGCTCCTCACATTTCCTCATTGTTTACACCAGCAGCGAGAGCGATTCGGACCGAGAAAGCGATGATTACCCTAGAGTGCAGTGCAGGACGTATCTTTTTTCGCTCTGACCGTAACTTAGGTAAAAGGGCTCATTGGATTCCACACTTTCTCCTTTTTCTATTGTGGATCACGGATTAGTATTTTAAACCACCTCTTATACTATATCCTCTTGAAAATGAGAGTCGAGAACGCAAAATGGACATTCACAGTGACTTTTATCTCCACGACAATACATCGGTGAAGCACTTTAGCTACGGAGCTAACGTGATAGCATCAAGCATAAATGCAGATAGAAACAAAATAAATAAGCCCCTGACTGGAAGGATAGACAGAAGAACAACAATACTACTATCAGGAGACACCGAACCAAACACTGGACCTGTAACTACACGGTTAATGCTGTGCCGCCTGTCGAAGCCTAGCAATGCTGTTGCTAACGACGCCATTGAAGCTAACTTAGCTACGGGACCTCATCAGAACTATGATAAAAACATTAGCGCTCCACCTACGCCAGCCCTCATCTGCTCATCAACACCCGTGATGAGCAGATGGCGCGACGAAGGACTTCACCCGATCATCGATGCGGTCGGCGGCTAGCGTCGGATAGCACGTCTGCTATCCAAACCAAAGTCCTCCTGGTTGTGTTGCTGCAGCCAGCCGCTAATACACCAATCCCACCTACAGCTTTCTTCTTTGCAGTCTCCATTGTTCATTAAACAAATTGCAAAAGATTCACCAACACAGATGTCCACAATACTGTGGAATTTTGCGATGAAAACAGAGCTGTTTGTATTGTGATACTATGTGTCCGAATACTTCCGTTTCAACCATCGACGTCACGCGCAAACGTCATCATACATAGACGTTTTCAACCGGAAGTTCCCCGGGAAATTTAAAATTGCACTTTATAATTTAACCCGGCCGTATTGGCATGTGTTGCAATGTTAAGATTTCATCATTGATATATAAACTATCAGACTGCGTGGTCGTAGTAGTGGGTTTCAGTAGGCCTTTAATGGCCCTGATATGTCAAAAGGTATTCATAAATCACATTATTTTCAAATATCTCTATAACTGATAACAGTAGTTCAAAAAAATAGATTTACAGCACCGAAATCTTGTTATTGTTTTTATTTCGATGCCCCACCCTCCACCGTTTGACCAATTAGAAAGTCTGTGAGTGTGTTACACCCAGGTTGCCAGTTACGCACCGCCATCTTCGTCAAGCTACTGCCACTGGTAAAGTTACTAAAAATGTCAAACTTCAGTAAATCCAAAAGGCCTCGTTATGATTCTCAACTTGTTCATGACAAAGCCAGGAACAAAACAAGGATGTGTATCGGAGATGCCTTTGAAAAATGGAGACGATTGATGGCGGAGAAGATTTTTTCATCTGACGCCAAACTTGCTCATTTCCTCCTTGATAGGCAAGTAAGGCATTTACATTATCTTATTACTTGAAATAAATGGAAATGGACATTTCGTACGTAAACTATATTGTCCAATACAGTCTATGATCTTGTCTAAAAAAGCTAATATGTTCGTGCAACGAATGCTTAGCATCCTAGCCCGGTCAATGGGAGCATACACATCGACATATCGGCTAACGGGAGGAATATATGCCCGTTAGCCTGTATGTCGATGTGTAATTGAACTTGCAGGGCAAAATATCTTTTCGACAAATAAAACCTATTTGGCTATGGGTAGTGTCGGTGCCTATTTCGATCTCAATATGCTGATACGCTGAGGAAATGGGTTCCAACATTAGCACAGCTGTCATCATGGCAATGTGAAACGTATGGAGACAGCCAAATCACATGATGAAATAATTCCTCATTCTTGTTTGCATATTGTGGAATACATGTACCAAGTTATATGGCAATCTGAAACACTTGAAACAGTAGCCTATAGGCATACCTAGGTAAAATGTCTCCTGTTTAGTTTTGGCCGTACATTATCCTGCTAAGCATGCTCTACTTATTTTCACCAGTATAAACATTGCTAAAGTTGGTTGTAGTTAGTTTTAGTCTTTGTTTTCTAATAGTACTGACAATAACCATATGATTGCCATTTGTTGTGATATTGACGTACTTCTTCCTGAAAATAGTCAAATTTCTGTGTAAAATGTGTTGGTTAGAGATTTGATATTGACAAAACAATTGTCTATTCAGCTATTATGGTCCCAGCACCTCAACCCCTAGTAAGAGGCAGTGGATGTTTGAAGTTCCTTTGAGTAGCCCAGTCGATCGAGCTGGATTCTGCTGTGTATCTGGCAACTTCAGTCAGGGAGAAGGGTAGAGGACTACAAAATTTTGACCGAGATTGCAGTACCATTTCTGGCCAGATTCCTACATACGGCTCCTTTAATAGACATACATGTTTTGTACAATTTTGTCTTCACAAGTCAAGAAATGGCAAACCCCGTCAGCACCAAATGTTATCTAATTCTTCCTTGACCCACTCCTCACCCTTAAGCAAAGTTAAATATTACTAAGTTTGGTAGTTTTTTGTTTAGTCCTGCTAATTAACGCACAAACCGCAATGAAACGATGGAGGTAATTACCCGTGCACAGGGATTGTCAGGATGGTCTTGATGTTGGCCATCATTGTTGCAAACTGCTCGGAGTCCTTTTTGAAGCCCACCTCAGTCAGCACCAGACTGCGGCTGATATCTGACACAGGGCGACACAGAAAGGAGCTCGCGCGGATTGTTGCCGCCACCTGCTGGTTGCATTGTGGAAAAAGTCACCTTCCTGTCCTGACACCTTGATGGGGACGCCGTTGCAGAAGGCGCCCTTCCCCTTGCGCGCAGTGTACATTTTGTCCTCCATGCAACTGTACACAACCCCAAACTCTATCTGAGGGCGAGATACTTCACATTAAAGTGCGGTGATTTAGCTTCATGAGCTAGAACCTGAAACAGAACACCAGCTGCACAGGCGAGCATTAAAAAATACATTATGGGTACATGAGGGTGATAATTGCACTACTGAAGTACTTTATTACAAATGACTCTCAAACCTCTTTCTTCACTGTGAAGCCAATTGATACAGACACAAATGGGAACCTGTGCAAAAAAAAAAGAAAAAGTAAACAATATTGACTATAAAGCCACTGTTTAATTAATGAATTCCCTTTAGGTTTAAACTCATAGGACTCCATTTCTATTCTGTTCAGTCTCATGGAGGTTGTCTAATTAGAGTAGACAGGGAAGACGCCCAATTAAAAGACCAAAATAGACGAGACAGAAATAAAACAAACTCCAAAGGCTATGTGCGTGTATGTGTTAGTGCCGGTAGCGTGTACCGGTGGACAAAGTTGGTGGTGCCGTCAATCGGGTCGATGATCCAAGTGGGGTCGTCAGTAAGAACGCTCGGGGCGCCTGCAGCCACCGACTCCTCACCTATGAAGCTTTAAAAAAAAAAAATTATAATATATACTTTTAGGCCACAACATTAGGTATACCTTTACAATGCAAAAAGTCCCATTCCAAGATCTATTCTGTTTATCTGAACTGAACAAAATAAGTCTCATTCCTACTTGACGTCATCGCCCCTCATGACCTTATCTGGACATTGCACCTGTGCGTGGGGAACTTTGCTTTGACGGATGATATAATGAGCTGCTCCACTCGCTGGTCCGTCTCGGTCACGAGGTCAACCGGCGAGCTCTTGTGCATGACGGCGATGTCCTTTTGGAGCGCCTCGCGGATCATCTGGCGGGGGCCAACAAGAATGAGCTCTTCAGTTGTTTAGTGTTAGACACATTAGGGAAGAGATAGAGGGCATATTTAGTAGACCCTTTTCAACAAAAGCACCACTTTTTATAGGGGGTAGAGGAATAATATACAGTAAGTCAGGGGTGTCAAACTAATTTTATATCGGGGGGCCACATGGAGAAAAATCTCCTCCCAAAGTGGGCCAGACTGGTAAAATCATGGCACGATACCTTAAAAATAAAGACAACTTCAGATTGTTTTCTTTGTTTAAAAATAGAACAAGGACATTCTGAAAATGTACAAATCATAATGTTGTTGGGGTTTTTTTTTACACTTACATGTTGCGCTTAATAGTATTCTATCTTTATTTGTCGTTATTTATACTTTCTGAATAAATTATGTGATAATGTTAATCAGTCAACTCATTGGTGTTAATTTTCAATCTATCAAGATAAAAAAATATCTAAATCAAACGACAGGATGTTATTTATGGAGTTTGTACATTTTCCTCGACTGGTGCACTGTTTTTTTTTTTACATATGTAGCATCATCTACAAAGATACAAAGAATTGCTATTGCGACATCTAGTGGACACATTTAGAACAGCCGTTTCTTTCATTCAAAAATTTCGGCTCATTTTTATACTTGGCAAACTCATCCCGCATAAAACCTTTTTGCAGGCCTGATCCGGCCCTCGGGCCATACGTTTGACACCCCTGCAGTAAGTTACAAACACTTTAGCAGTGACTCCAGTACTTGTGACCGACCACATATGCCAGCCTCAGAGGATGCATAAAGTGTCATTGGCTACAAACACTACAACCCAAAATAAACATATTTCCATGCTACATAATGTCTTCTGATTCCACTGTAGTTATATTTCTGTTTAAAAAGCACCTTGCCAGCCTGTTTGGTGACCTCCACACAGTGCTCCATGCACTCCTGCCAAGGATCATTCATTGTTCGTAGAAAACTAGCAACAAGTCCAATAGAAAGACTCCCTAGATATAAAAAAAAATGGTGTAAACAAGCTGTGATTAAATTAAAAAAAACATAGGAAAGAACAGGACAAACCTGTCAGGTCACTGCAAGCTGCTGCCTGGAGGGATGATGCGTTCAAGTGCGCCTCGGCTAATGAGAGCCACCTGGTGGGCGTTAGGAAAGTGTCAACATTGAGGAGTGTCCCAATTATTCTTACGTTAATTATCAAGACATTGTACAGAATAATTTACAAGTATATAGGAAAAAATAACAGTCGTTCGTGTGAACACAGCTGACACTTTAAAGGGTGTCATTGTAAAGTATCGCTTACTTTATTACTTTGACAACTTCCGCTAAAAGTCTTGCTTACTTTATTACTTTGACAGCTTCCGCTTTAGCCGCTAACGCTAACTAGCTAGCTGGCTAGCTTAGCAGTCGGTCAGAGGGCGTTTAATAGGAGTCTAATCAGCCAAATGAGTGCCTGGAGACATTAACGATAACAACACAATCCCGGACAATAAATATATTTACGCATAAAATTATCCTATCAACCAGGGAACTGTGTGTGACTTGTAAAGTTACCTAGCGAGGACTGCTACCGGAACAGATGGAGTGGGTAGGACGCAAGAGCTCTGATTGGTCAATACGTATCACGTGATGTTGATATGGCTTTTTCATTGGCAGGATCGTTGTCACCTTTTTCCGGTTATTGTTTTATGTGTTGATTCATAACAGAAAAAGTGGTGACTGTAAAAAAAAAAAATCACTTATTAAAAAAAATCATCATTCAATTCTGAAACCCATCTATTAAAATTATAAATTAAAGAGTACTTTCACATTTAAATATTTCTACAGCGTCGGCATTTAGAACGCCGTTACTGAATGGTCACGTGCTTTTGATCCGATACTTTCATTGACTTCCAATTAATTAAAACAATATTTAATTTAATATACATTATAGTACAATTGAATAGTTTTTAAATTGAATAATTTCTCACTTGCTGCTCCACAAAGATTATTTTTAGCAGCGATACAAAAAAAAAATTATATAATAGATATTGATACATAACATTATAATAACTTTATAATTAGTACAGTATCAGTACTGTAGTGTAGTTTAAAACGATTAAATAATGTATGCAAGACTGATAATTTAATTTATAAAATAATATTACAATAACAAAAATATATTTTTTATGGTTCTGGTTCATTTGATGACATACAGTATGAAATGTTACTTTGTCCAATGACAGGTGTTTATCACATATCACATCATATCATCTCAATGTTTTCCTTCAGCTGTGCCTCTTCCCAAAAGACAGCCCACACGTTGCGTTGGGAAATTCTTCATGGCATCATAATGGGAGTCATGCGGAGGCCTTATTCGCAACAGGGCCCTGGAGGGAAAACATCTTTTTGACCAATGTCTGTCCACGGGGTTAAGGGAAAATCCGCTTTCACCCTCAGCATTGACACCCATCAGTCCTGAGAAGAAGGAATTAGTACTCTTTTAAGGAAGATACTTTTCCTGAGTGAAACAGTGAGCAGCACCAGGAAACCAGAAATATTGGTGAGCATGTGCTTTCTTTTGGTTCAAAATCTGCACAAGTTTGTGCACAATACCGCACAGGGTCCTGTCCTGTCAACCATGTCGCATGTACAGTGTCTCCTGGTTTTGTAAGGTACCCATCTGTCACCATGGCAACCACCCCTAAAGCATCTTTAGTAATGATCAGCACGACCGCATGTAAGTTTTTTGCAATTTTTGCACATTTCTGCAACAGTGAACTTGTTGTCCGTTCCCAATAGGCCTCCTTGTGCTTTCCATGTGTCTCAGTCCCCTGCTAGCACATTTCGGGACGACCCCCAACATCAAGCACATCGTGATGGGACGGTGTTTCAATTACATCACACTTGTTAACCCCAGCGTCAGGTAATGTATTACCTAACCATAACTTTTTTGTTTTATTATGCTAAATTAATTACATGTTACAGTGTTACCTTTGAATAATTGTAGGTTGACAATAATTATATTGATAATAGGAACTTTCTTCTAATAAAATACTTTTTAAAAACCCTAAATATTTCACTTTGTAAATTATTTTTTTTACTTTGACTTTTTTCCCCAAAAAATTGTCTGTAAGTTGTATTTTAATTTTAATGGTTAAAAGTATTTTTTTTTTCGTAGTTATTGGATAATGCAGTGTATTATATCAATACATTAATCCTATTTTCATTATTATTGTTTTATTATTTTGAAAGTAAATTAATAATTAAAAAAACTATTGGCTTGGGTTTTTAATAAACGTTTTTTTTTTTTTACAATTTTATTGTATTTATTAAAAAATATATTTTTGAATAATTGGTTATTAGATTGTATTATGCCATTGTATCCAAAGACATGCGCCTGGGGATAGGTTGATTGGCAAAACTAAATTGGCCCTAGTGTGTGAATGTGAGTGTGAATGTTGTCTATCTGTGTTGGCCCTGCGATGAGGTGGCGACTTGTCCAGGGTGTACCCCGCCTTCCGCCCGATTGTAGCTGAGATAGGCTCCAGCACCCCCCGCGACCCCGAACGGGACAAGCGGTAGAAAATGGATGGATGGATGGATGGATATTATCATGTTTTAATAAAATTGTTTTATTATTGTGTAAGTAAATTATTTAGTAAATTGATTTTCAAAATATCCAATAGGATTTTATTTTTTCAAATAATTTAAACATTAAACGTGATTTGAGATTTTTTGTCAAGATGTTATTTTAATTATTAATAATATTAATTGTAATGATTGATTGCGCTTTATCATTATAATCATCATAGTTATTAAAGTATTTTTAGAACGGTGTGACGAAATCAATTAATATAGTTTTTTTATTATACTATATTTGAATAATAAAAAAATAATAGATAGGATTTTTACTTTTTTCCCTCCCAAAAGTTTTTTTTTTAAATTATATTTTAAATATGGATGATGTTACTTATTTAGAATTATTGGTTATTGTATTGAGCTATAGCATTGTATTAATCATAGTTAATTAAAATATTTTTAGGATTGCATGAGCAAATCAATTAGTAAATTAATTCTGAAGTATTAGATGAGAAATTTTACTTTTTTCTAATATTTTTTTTTTCTTAGTGGTGATATTTAATTATCAATAATATTAATTGTTTAGAATAATTTGTTATTGTATTGAACTACAGTATATTGTTATATTAAGCATACTTTAATATAAATTGTTTATGTCTGTGTGAGTAAATTAATGAGTAAGTTAATTAAAAAACATTGAATATAATTTGTCTTTTTAAAATAATGTTTGCTTTTTGTTATTTATTTATGTTAATTAAAAATAATATTAATTACTTTTTAAATGACTGGTTATCATGTTAAATTATGTCGTTGTATCAATTATAGTTTGTTATAATAACAATATAAAGAGTGTGTATGTAAAATCATGAGTTTATTAATTCCACAATACTGTATTTGATAGGATTTTTAAGTTTTTCCAACAATTGTCAAAATGTTATTTTTATTATTAATAATATTGTTAATCATTTAGAACTATCGGTTATTGTATTGAGCTGTATTATTATACATCATAGTTCAGTATAATGTATTTAGTATTGTGAGAGCAAATCAATTACTAAATGAATTCTAAAAAAATTAAAATTATGTTTAATTTTTTCAAATAATTATTTTTTTCCCTCAGTGATATTTCAATTACCAATAATATTATTTGGAATAATTTGTTGTTGCAATGGAATACAAAATTATGTTTTTTCTCAGTGATATTTAAATTACCAATAATATTTATTATTTAGAATAATTTGTTATTGCATTGAACTATAACATTATCATAAACAAAAATGTAATATATTTTTTATTAAAAAAAAAATTCAATTATTTCGAACAAAAATGTTATTGTATTGAACTATATCATTATAATAAAGTTTAATAAATATTTTTTATGCTCCTCTGAGTAAATTAATTAGTAAATTAATTCCAAAATATTGGGTAGGATTTTTTTGTTTTCAATGTATTTACTTTTTGTTATCTTTTTATTCTAATTAGTAATACCATTAATATGTTTTTGTTGGTTATTGATTATTGTGTTGAATGATATAATTGCATTGATCATAGTTTTATTAGACTTAGACTAACTTTATTGAACCACAAGGGAAATTGTTCCTTCTTTTTTTTGTATAATAGAGTTTAATATAACATTTTTATGTTTGTGTGATTAAATTAATGAGTAAATTAATCCCAAAATATTGGGTAGGATTTTTATGTTTTTACTTTTTAAAATCTTTTTATTCCATTTTGTGAGCAAATTAATTCGTAAATCAAGGGACAAGTGGTAGAAAATGGATGGAATAAAAATATATTGGATGTCATCCGAGAAGAGCATTACTGAGCTTCCAGTGAGACGACAATCGTCTCTTTCCCACTCACTGCCACCAGGGGGTATATTTGCTGCCATAATGACTTCCCATCACTCCTTTGCCTGATAGCTATTATATAAGTTACCAAATATGGTTCCATGCTCACACTGCAGACCTTTCCAATACGCAGATACGACTGCGAGGAAATCTGGCAACAGTTTGAGGAGGCGGTGGTGCAGCAGGCGTCTTGCGGCGTGGCCGTCGAGGACTACCGCCACATGTTCCAAGCCATGCCGCAAACGTGGGCCTGTGACCGGGTATGATGGACCGTTTCCTGCAAGTAACTCTTAATTCTGAAGGAATCCCCCCCCGTTGCTTTTAATCAGTTCCTCTTCTGGAGCAAGACCCGGGCGCTCATACACGACTACGCAGCTGTGGTGCGTCGCTTTTGGACCCTGGAGGACACGCTGGTTGGATACATGTTCAACGATCTCATCTGGTGCGGTCAGCAGGAAGACGCAGGTATACTACTTCCTGTTTGATCTGTTTGGGTACGGCGATGTCATCGTCACTGTTTCCTGCACAGATTTTGATTTCGGCTCCTGTCCCCAGTGGTCGGCCTGTCTGAATCACCCTGTGCACTCTCTCTGGAGGCAAGCTTCAAAGGACGTGAGTACTCTACCTGCGATATAAACGCTTCTAGAACATTCCATTGGGCTTCTTCTTTCTCTAGTTTGCAGAAACAGCATGTGGGAACATCACCGTCTTACTCAATGGATCCATTGACGACGCCTTCAACAAAAACAGGTCAAATGTGAGAAATGGATAATGTCAAAACATTGCGGTTGTTTCTGATTTATTTATTTTGTCCAAATATTGTAGTATGTTTGGAAGTGTGGAGCTGGACGGTCTGAATCCACACAGGGTGAACTATGTCAACATCAAAGTGGTGACTAACCTGGATGGACCATTCACGTAAGGATGCTAAACTTGAAAGCGTCGATATTGTAGTACTTGTTCCACTTCCTCTTAAAATCAGACTGAGTGCCAAAATCTAGCCTTGATGCTGGAATTTAAACCGAGTCCCCGACTGGAAACTCACCATTTTGAGTGTCTGTAGCTTTTGTGTAGATTTTTGGAGAATATTTTCCCACTTTTGAGCAAAAAGGAACGCCTTGGCAGTTACTAGCTTTGGCCTTGGTTTTGCTTGTAGAATATTAAAAAAAAAACAATGATCTCACTGTGTTTCTTATCAATACGAACACACACACATGCACATTATTTTCTGTAATTGTAAGGGTGTCAGGATGTACCAGGTGCGGAGAGTGAGAGTGGACAAGAACGTGTGTGTGTGCACTCAACACGTACGCCAAGTTAACTTTCGGTTTCGACCTCTGCCAAGGTGGAGCAGTAAGACATTACTTATTCGTTTAATATCTATATCCCTATACTAAATTCAGAACTGTGCATGTATATATATATATATATATATATATATATATATATATATATATATATATATATATATATATATATATATATACTGTGTATATATATATATATATATATATATATATATATGGATGTAAATGTATATATACATATATACATATATATAGTCTAGGTTACTGTGGTTTATCCGTTATACAGTGCTAAATATATATATATATATATATATATATATATATATATATATATATATATATATATTTGTATTTCATACAAAAAATGTTTTTGTATGAAAATCGATAATTTTTGTTTTTGCAAATCTTTTTTTCTTTTTTTTCAGGTTTTGTTTGTTCATTTTCTGGTTGCAAATCGATTTTTTGCATAAAAAGAATCATTAAAAAGATTGTACAGAACAATACTTTAATTCCGTTTATCTCGAAAATCCTCGAAAAAATTGTTGCACAGCAGCTAAATGAACACTTAGTGACTAACAATCTCTGTGAACCTTTTCAATGCGGTTTCAGGGCAAATCACTCTACGGAGACAGCCCTCGCAAAAATGACTAATGATCTATTGCTAACGATGGATTCTGATGCGTCATCTATGTTGCTGCTTCTTGATCTTAGCGCCGCTTTCGATACTGTTGATCATAATATTTTATTAGAGTGTATCAAAACGCGTATTGGGATGTCAGACTTAGCCTTGTCTTGGTTTAACTCTTATCTTACTGACAGGATGCAGTGTGTCTCCCATAACAATGGGACCTCGGACTATGTTAAGGTAACGAGCGGAGTTCCCCAGGGTTCGGTTCTTGGCCCTGCACTCTTTAGCATTTACATGCTGCCGCTAGGTGACATCATACGCAAATACGGTGTTAGCTTTCACTGTTATGCTGATGACACCCAACTCTACATGCCCCTAAAGCTGACCAACACGCCGGATTGTAGTCAGCTGGAGGCGTGTCTTAATGAAATTAAACAATGGATGTCCGCTAACTTTTTGCAACTCAACGCTAAGAAAACGGAAATGCTGATTATCGGTCCTGCTCAACACCGACATCTATTTAATAATACCACCTTAACATTTGACAACCAAACAATGACACAAGGCGACTCGGTAAAGAATCTGGGTATTATCTTCGACCCAACTCTCTCGTTTGAGTCACACATTAAGAGTGTTACTAAAACGGCCTTCTTTCATCTCCGTAATATCGCTAAAATTCGTTCCATTTTGTCCACAAGCGATGCTGAGATCATTATTCATGCGTTCGTTACGTCTCGTCTCGATTACTGTAACGTATTATTTTCGGGCCTCCCTATGTCTAGCATTAAAAGATTACAGTTGGTACAAAATGCGGCTGCTAGACTTTTGACAAAAACAAGAAAGTTTGATCATATTACGCCTATACTGGCTCACTTGCACTGGCTTCCTGTGCACTTAAGATGCGACTTTAAGGTTTTACTACTTACGTATAAAATACTACACGGTCAAGCTCCTGCCTATCTTGACGATTGTATTGTACCATATGTCCCGACAAGAAATCTGCGTTCAAAGAACTCCGGCTTATTAGTGATTCCCAGAGCCCAAAAAAAGTCTGCGGGCTATAGAGCGTTTTCTATTCGGGCTCCAATACTATGGAATGCCCTCCCGGTAAAAGTTAGAGATGCTACCTCAGTAGAAGCATTTAAGTACCATCTTAAAACTCATTTGTATACTCTAGCCTTTAAATAGACTCCCTGTTTAGACCAGTTGATCTGCCGTTTCTTTTCTTTTCTTTTCTACTCTGCTTCCCTCTCCCTTATGGAGGGGGAGTTGCACAGGTCCGGTGGCCACGGATGAAGTGCTGGTTGTCCAGAGTCGGGACCCGGGGTGGACCGCTAGCCTGTGCATCGGTTGGGGACATCTCTACGCTGCTGACCCGTCTCTGCTCGGGATGGTTTCCTGCTGGCCCCACTATGGACTGGACTTTCGCTGATGTGTTGGATCCACTGTGGACTGGACTTTCACAATATTATGTCAGACCCACTCGACATCCATTGCTTTCGGTCTCCCCTAGGGGGGGGGGGGGGGGGGGGGGGGGGGTTACCCACATATGCGGTCTTCTCCAAGGTTTCTCATAGTCATTCACATTGACGTCCCACTGGGGTGAGTTTTCCTTGCCCGTATGTGGGCTCTGTACCGAGGATGTCGTTGTGGCTTGTACAGCCCTTTGAGACACTTGTGATTTAGGGCTATATAAATAAACATTGATTGATTGATTGATTGATACTTGATGATAATTCTAACAATATATATATATATATATATATATATATATATATATATATATATATATATATATATATATATATATATATATATATATATATATATATATATATATATATATATATATATATATATATATATATATATATATATATATATATATATATAAGGTTTGATTACATTAACTTGATTATTTTCATTAAAAAAAAATTATAATAAAAAATATATTAATTGTAAAAAAATATTCAAAAAAATTGTGTGTGTATATATATACAAACCCCGTTTCCATATGAGTTGGGAAATTGTGTTAGATGTAAACATAAACGTAATACAATGAATTGCAAATCATTTTCAACCCATATTCAATTGAATGCACTACAAAGACAAGATATTTGATGTTCAAACTCATAAACTATTTTTTTTTTTGCAAATAATAATTAACTTAGAATTTCATGGCTGCAACACGTGCCAAAGTAGTTGGGAAAGGGCATGTTCACCACTGTGTTACATGGCCTTTCCTTTTAACAACACTCAGTAAACGTTTGGGAACTGAGGAGACACATTTTTTAAACTTCTCAGGTGGAATTCGTTCCCATTCTTGCTTGATGTACAGCTTAAGTTGTTCAACAGTCCGGGGGTTTCCGTTGTGGTATTTTAGGCTTCATAATGCGCCACACATTTTCAATGGGAGACAGGTCTGGACTACAGGCAGGCCAGTCTAGTACCCGCACTCTTTTACTATGAAGCCACGTTGATGTAACACGTGGCTTGGCATTGTCTTGCTGAAATAAGCAGGGGCGTCCATGGTAACGTTGCTTGGATGGCAACATATGTTGCTCCAAAACCTGTATGTACCTTTCAGCATTAATTGCGCCTTCACAGATGTGTAAGTTACCCATGTCTTGGGCACTAATACACCCCCATACCATCACAGATGCTGGCTTTTCAACTTTGCGCCTATAACAATCCGGACCGTAGATGGTGAAATCCCTAAATTCCTTGCAATAGCTGGTTGAGAAAGGTTTTTCTTAAACTGTTCAACAATTTGCTCACGCATTTGTTGACAAAGTGGTGACCCTCGCCCCATCCTTGTTTGTGAATGACTGAGCATTTCATGGAATCTACTTTTTATACCCAATCATGGCACCCACCTGTTCCCAATTGGCCTGTTCACCTTTGGGATGTTCCAAATAAGTGCTTGATGAGCATTCCTCACCTTTATCAGTATTTATTGCCACATTTCCCAACTTATTTGTCACGTTTTTCCTGGCATCAAATTCTAAAGTTAATGATTATTTGCAACAAAATTTTTTTTTTATCAGTTTGAACATCAAATATGTTGTCTTTGTAGCATATTCAACTGAATATGGGTTGAAAATGATTTGCAAATCATTGTATTTCGTTTATATTTACATCTAACACAATTTCCCAACTCATATGGAAACGGGGTTTGTATATCATATGTATATAATATTATATTAATATAATATGTATATTTGTACACATCGTATAAATGTATGTACTTTCATACTAACAACGCTCTAAAGCGCTATTGTGTAAAGTGTTAAAGGAATATTTTCCCACCTTTGAGCAAAATTATTGTCTCTAGTTTTAAGGGTGTCAGGATGTACCAGGTGCGGAGAGTGAAAGTGGGCAAGAATGTGTGTGCGTTCAACACGTACGCCAAGTTAACTTTTGGTTTTGATCAAGGCGGAGCAGCAGGAGAGACAAATGCGTACAAGGAGAGCGACCATTTTAGAAAATGATCCAGACTTTGGAGGTCTCTGTCTTTTCTCCAGCGCTGGTAATACTATTGTTTGTACTTCCTCTTTTTGTATAGAATAAATTGTTTTTTTTTTCCATTTTCGTCACCTCTCTCTATTCTGACAGCCTTAGAATAAAATAAAGATTTGCCTAATAATTGTATCCACTTTTTACATAATAGATGTCGTATGTCGCATAAAACAACGTGACATTAAAGTGAGGACGCAAACGCTAGCAAAAACAGGATAGACATGTTAGCTACATGCTAACATTACACTTACATTCAAACAGCATGCTTGGTTAGCATATTCGCTGAAGGAAAATAAAATGATCAATGTATATTTGGCAGAGACTCACTTGTTTTGAAATTTAAAAACAAATGATTCATGAAATAAATATTTATTTTTAGATTTTTTAAACTTTATCAATCCCTAAAGGAAATGTTTTTCTCACAATAGCTCAGTTATTAAAACGAACACTCTTAAAAGCACTAGAAAACAGGAAACATTTAATATGACAGACCAGGGGTCCCCAAACTACGGCCCACAGGCCCAATCCGGCCCGCCAGCGTCCAAAATCCGGCCAGCGGGAAGTCCCAAGTTAAAAAAAATATATATATAAATATATATATATATATATATATATATATATATATATATATATATATATATATATATATATATATATATTTTTTTTTTTTAAATCTGTACTTTCTAATCCATTTTCTACCGCTTGTTACTCTCGGTGTCTCCTAGTCACTCAGGCAAATCATACCTGTACTGTCTAAAAATGTTTTTTCCCATCGATAACGTGACATCACCGCGTCACGTCTCATATATATATATATATATATATATATATATATATATATATATATATATATATATATATATATATTCAAGGCTTCTGTGGTGTATCCATTCAGTGCTCAATACCGGAATGCGGAATATATGTTAGGTCAGGAAAAAACACGGAGGCTATTTCATCCCTACAAGCCAGTTTCGCAGGTTTCCCTGCTCTTCAGGGGATTATATTATATTATATACATTATTTTATATTTAATATTATTATATTATATATATATATATATATATATATATATATATATATATATATATATATATATATATATATATATATATATATATATATATATATATATATATATATATATATATACATATATATATATATATATATATATATATATATATATATATATATATATATATATATATATATATATATATGTATATATATATATATATGTGTGTATATATATATATATATATATATATATATGTATATACACACACACATATATATATATATATATATATATATATATATATATATATATATATATATACATATATATATATATATATATATATATATATATATATATATATATATATATATATATATATATATATATATATATATATATATATATATATATATATTATAAAATCCCCTGAAGAGCAGGGAAACCTGCAAAACAGGCTTGTAGGGATGAAATAGCCTCCATGTTTTTTTCTGACCTAACCTATGTATATATATATATATATATATATATATATATATATATATATATATATATATATATACACACACATGTACAGCCTGGCCCCCGGCCAGATTTTTTCAACCCAATGCGGCCCCCGAGTCAAAAAGTTTGGGGACCCCTGTAATAAACTATTATAAGAAAGCAAGAACAATACAGAAAATCCCACTGAAGAGCGCTGTAGTATTCTTCGTGGCTACATGAGGCAGTATGAATTGGGGTGGCGTATGTGAGCTAGCAGGAGAATGGCCACCTCGGTTTCAAAGTTGGGAGCAAACATGGCGCCTTGTAGTCAAGTGAGAAGCTTGTGTCCAATAAGAGAGAGTATGGCTTGATGAACTCCTAAATGATTGGTCAAAAGCTCCCCATGTGACTACAGGGCGCCATGTTTGCTCCCAATTTTGAAACCCGGTGGGCCCTTCTCTCTTTATACACGGCTCCCAGCAGGTGTGTGTTGCTACCATACCATCTTTTGAGGAAGGAGATGTGTTCCTTCTTCAAAAGTTCAAAGACCCTCATTGTTTTTCCTCCATAGAGAATCCTGTCATCAGGGTTCCGTTGTGGACCTGATCCACATCCTCCAGTCCAGAGGTTTCCGTTGGACCTGCTCAGACAACGACCAGTAAGAGACATCTCACCGTGGAAGACACATGAATGGGATCTAACGCGACATATTTTGTGTCTGCAGGATCCTGATGATCCTGCAGTGCGTCCAGAACCCGGAACACCCGTCCTGTAGGACATGTGCAGACAGCTTGTCGCACGGAAAGACCGCATTCACAGGGAACTAAGGACGTTTATTTTATTATCGGAACCACAACCTTTTGAATGTGTCCGATAAAGACTGCATACCTCTTTTCTTTGTTGCTTGGATGTCATCACCACTTTGATGGATTATGCAAAAACTGACCAATTTCCATAAAGCTCAAATCACGTTTAATGTTTAATTCTGTACTTTTTAACCTTATAATCACGTTTTGTAGCGTTTTGATGCTGAGTGCCAACCCTTGGCACTCAGCATCAAGGGTTGGAATTGGGGGTTAAATCACCAAAAATGATTCCAGGGCGCGGCGCCGCTGCTGCCCAGTGCTCCCTTCGCCTCCCAGGGGGTGAGCAAGGGGATGGGTCAAATGCAGAGGACAAATTTCACCACACCTAGTGTGTGTGTGACAATCATTGGTACCTAACTTAACTTTAACTTTACACATACAAACTGCAGCACACAAAAAGGCACATTTAATTTAAAAAAAACGTTATTATGGTCTTACCTTTACTTATAAATGAAGTCCATGCACAGCTCCTTTTGAACAAAAGCATCGATAACTTGTTTATAGAAGTCTTCCTTATCTTTCTTCAGTTTTAAAAGTCTCTCTGTCTCGATGGAGATGATCCTTTAATTATTACCTCCTGCTTTGATTGAAAGTCCAGTTTAGAAAACTGTTTTATTTTAGATATGTAATCCTCCATGTTAATAGTCCAGGCAAGATGAAAAAATAAACGATCGCTGCCAACTGTTGCTGCTTGTTGTCACTTCTTCTGCAGCCGAGTAGTCGCAAGAATGATCTCTGGGATCACTACTGCCCTCTACCACCAGGAGGCGGGATTACTGCGAGCCTCACACAGTGCGTCTTTTGCAGTCGTTTTATGATTGCTCAGCACGAGAAATACGTTACACACATATAGTTGTTGACAAAATACACTGTACATTATATACCTCAGCTAACTAAACTATGGAAATGTATAATATAATTCATATAGCAATACGGTCTCACTGCACAGCAGGCCAGCAGTTAGCCGAGACATTGCGCAATCCATGGTGAGGCTCAACTCAGTGACGTGCCTCAACTGGCTGCTGATCACCGCAAGTCTTTTCTCAGTATTTGAACGGCAAATGTGAAAATTCTGCGATTTTGAATAAAACTAATCTAAAATTGGTGAAGTTAAATGGAACATTATTTTATATTATAATCACTGGATACATATAACCATTTAATTTATTTTTTTCTTTTTACATTTTTTTTCTTTCCATGATGGCACGTGAGGCCCCGCCTCACCTGCCTCCCCTGACTGCATGTCACTGATATACATATATATATATACATAGATACATATATACATACATACATATATATATTGGGGAAAATATATATATATATATATATATATATATATATATATATATATATATATATATATATATATATATATATATATATATATATATATATATATATATATATATATATATATATATATATATATATATATATATATATATATATATATATATTTAGCACTGTATAACGGATAAATATAATGGATAAATATATATATATATATATTTTATATTTTCAATATATATATATTTTTTAAATTATATCCATCCATCCATCGTCTTCTGCTTATCCGAGGTCGGGTCGCGGGGGCAACAGCCTAAGCAGAGAAGCCCAGACTTCCCTCTCCCCAGCCACTTCGTCCAGCTCCATCTGGAGGATCCTGAGGTGTTCCCAGGCCAGCCGGGAGACATAGTCTTCCCAACGTTTCCTGGAGTGGCATCCTGACCAGATGCCCGAACCACCTCATCTGGCTCCTCCCAATGTGGAGGAGCAGCGGCTTTACTTTGAGCTCACCCTCTCTCTAAGGGAGAGCCCCGCCACCCGACGGAGAAAACTCATTTAGGCCGCTTGTACCCATGATCTTGTCCTTTTGGTCACAACCCAAAGCTCATGACCATCGGTGAGGATAGGGACCTGGATCGACCCGTAAATTGAGAGTTTTGCCTTCCGGCTCAGGTCTTTTTTCACCACGACGGATTGATACAGGGTCCGCATCACTGCAGACGCTGCACCGATCCAACCTTCCCTCACTCGTGAACAAGACCCAGAGTAACTGCTCCACTTGGGGCAAGATCTCTGTTCCCAACCCAAAAAACTATTCTGTGACCAACACATTCTGAATTTCTCAGTGACTGATGCATCCACAAAGTCAGAATGTTGATTCAACTGTGGATTGTTGGGCCTTGGCACAGGTCTATGCTGTTCTAGTTTCTCTTTGAGATGCCTTGATTATGCAAAAGTGCATTTGGAACAAAGTTCTACCAGTAAAATGTGGTCCCTACCAGGGTTGTACGGTATACCGGTACTGGTATAGTATTGCGGTACTAATTAATCAAAAACGGTACTATACTCTGTTAAAAAAATTACCGGTTCCCTGGCATGACGGCGCGTCGTGACATTGCTGGTTTTGCGAGCAGAGGAGCATGTTCGGCAGCGCACAATCACGGAGTACTTACAAGCAGATACTGTGTGTCGACAGAAAAGGGAGAACGGACGCATTTTGGCCTAAAAACTGACGATAAAGGTGAAGTTATAACACTGAAACGCCCTCAGGAAGAGTTGCTTTAAGACATGGCTAGCTAGCTAGCGGCGAACGTCCATCCACAGTCAGCAGTGTTTTAGCTACTTCTAAATCACTAATCCTCGCCTCCATGGCGACAAATAAAGTAAGTTCCTTACAAGTATCCTCCCTGCAGGATGAGGAATAGCTAAACATGCTTCACTACACACCGTAGAAGGATACGATAGCTATCCGCTAACAACAAGCTAGCACCCTGAATGTAAACAAATGCCATGGGTGGATCTACACCTGACATCCACTGTAATGATACCAAGTACAATAGCGTATCTAGTCGATACTACTATGATTACATGAGGACTTTGAATATGACCAATGTATGATCCTGTAACTCCTTGGTATCGGATTGATACCTAAATTTGTGTTATCATCCAAAACTAATGTAAAGTATCAAACAAGAGACGAATAAGTGATTATTACATTTTAACAGAAGTGTAGATAGAACATGTTAAAAGAGAAAGTAAGCAGATATTAACAGTAAATGAACAAGTGGATTAATAATCAATGTTTACAGCTTGTCCTTAATAATTTTGACAAAATAGAGTGGAAAATGACACAATATGTTACTGCATATGTCAGCAGCTAAATTAGGAGTCTTTGTTTGTTTACTTACTACTAAAAGACAAGTTGTCTAATATAATCAGTATTTTATTTAAGGACAAACTTGCAATAAGAAACATATGTTTAATGTACCCTAAGATTTTTTTGTTAAAATAAAGCCAATATTGCAATTTTTTTGTGGTCCCCCTTATTTAAAAAAGTACCGAAAAGTATCGAAATACATTTTGGTACCGGTACTGGTACTAAAATATTGGTATCGGGACAACACTACAGAAACAAATCTATCATCTGCCTCACTTGTTTGCTTTACTTTTTGGAAAAGGCGCTCAAACACTTCCCGAAGGACAGCTTTGTACAAAAAAAAAAGAGAAAAAAAAGAGGCTTTGCTACACGTCTTAAAATAAAGCGCCACCAGTTCTTCAAACTTCTACAGACGATACATGAGGTATTGAGGTCGTAACGCAAGGTGAACTTTCAAGTGGAAACAATTCACACCAATCCTTATGCAAATACTTTTCTTTTTGCTGCCGGTTAGTGGCTTGGCGTGTTTCCCCCCCGTCTTCATCCTCTCAGCTTCCTGTAAGCGTGCGACACCCGTGACTCATCTCGTCTCAGAAGAAAAGATTGTGAAAGGTGACAAGCTAATGTGTGACTTTCCCACCGTAAACACCAGAGAACGCCATGCTGCTGTGCTCTTCGACGGGGAGGAACACTCTGTTCAGAACGGCCCGGCACCTTTTGGACACATCCAGGAAGACACACACACACACACACACACACACGCACGTGTCACTGTACACGTTGCGTAATGCACACAAGGACAGGTGCGCTGTAAGAAATTAGCATTTGTGTTTTGCTTTTTTTGCTGTACATTTTCCTGATTGGATTTTATTTCAATATGATGATATCTTCCTTAACAGCAAATAAATAAAATAAAAATGTGTATTCTATTTCATGTACTTTATCAATGTTATGTTATCTAATAGTATTCGTGGTTATTTGTGATCATTTATTTTATTGCCCTTATTTGGTTTAACTTTAAACTATTTTTATTTTTTACTACTTTGCATCATTTTTATATCACTTCTTTATTTTAATTTTGATATTTTATTTTATCTAACTTACTTATATGATTCAATTTATTTTAATTGATTGTATTCTACTTACCTTTGTCACTATTATAATGTCCAAAAGTAATACATTTATAAATTAATAAATAAATATATATTTTACTAAGTTTACCTATCATTACTTATAATTTTTTTTCACTTTCTTATTTGATTTGATTTAATTTATTTCATTTTAACTACTTATGTCACTATTACAGTATGTATTACTATTGCATAGATTAATTAATGAATACTTTATTAAATTTTACCTTAGATCATTTACCTTGCATCCTTTTTATATCACTTGCGTATTGATTTTAATCTTCTTTTTTTTAATTCATTTTGTCACAACTGTCATATTTATTAATATTACAATAAATAGTTCATCATTCAAAGTATTAACGTGTATTCTACTAAATTTACTCTGCATAATTTTTATTTCACTTTGTTATTTTGCATGGTTTTTTTTATTTCACTTACGCATTTGATTGAATTTATTTTAATTGATTGTACTCTAGTTACCTCTGTCACTACAATAATGTCCAAAAGTAATACATTAATAATTTAATTTATATTGTACTAAATTTACCTTGCATCATTTTTATTTCACTTTCTTATTTGATTTGATTTAATTCATTTCATTTTAATTATTTATGTCACTATTACAATATATATTACTTCTGCATAGATTAATTAATGAATACTTTATTCAATTTTACTTTACATCATTTATCTTGCATCCTTTTTATATCACTTGCGTATTGATTTTAATCTTTTTTTTTTCAATTAATTTTGTCACAACTGCCATATTAATTAATATTACCATGAATAGTTAATTAATATATATTTTACTAAATTTACTTTGTATCATTTTTATTTTACTTTGTTATTTTGTATGGTTTTTTTTATTTCATTTACGTATTTGATTTAATTTATTTTAATTGATTGTATTCTAGTTACCTTTATCACTAATGTTATGTCCAAAAGTAATAAATTTATAAATTAATAAATTAATGTACATTTTACAAAATTTACCTTGCATCATATTTATTTCACTTTCTTAATTGATTTGATTTAATTTATTTCATTTTAATTATTTATGTCACTATTACAGTATGTATTACTTATGCATAGATTAATTAATGAATACTTAATTCAATTTGACTTTACATCATTTACCTCGCATCCTTTTTATATTACCTGCGTATTGATTTTCATAATTGTTTTAAGTTTAAATTAATTTTGTCACAACTGTCATATTTATTAATATTACAATAAATAGTTAATAAATAAAAGTATTAATGTATATTTTACTAAATTTACTTTGCATCATTTTTATTTCACTTTGTTATTTTGAATGTTGTTGTTTTTTTATTTCATTTACGTATTTGATTTAATTTATTTTAATTGATTGTATCCTAGTTACCTTTGTCACTATAAAAATGTCCAAAAGTGATACATTTATAAATTAATACATTAATAGAAAATGGATGGATGGAATTTATATTTTACTAAATTTACCTTGCATCATTTTTATTTCACTTTCTTATTTGATTTGATTTAATTTATTTCATTTTAACTACTTATGTCACTATTACAGTATGTATTACTATTTCATAGATTATTAATGAATAATGTATTACATTTCACTTTACATCATTTACCTTGCATCCTTTTTATATCACCTGCGTACTGATTTAAAAAAAAAAAATCCAATTAATTTTGTCACAACTGTCATATTTATTAATATTACAATAAATAGTTAATCAAAGTATTAATGTATATTTTACAAATTGATGATTTGATGATTTTTATTTATTTCACTTACGTATTTGATTTAATTGATTTTAATTGATTGTATTGTAGTTACGTTTGTCACTATAATAATGTCCAAAAGTAATAAAATAAAATAAAATACATGAAATAAAAGTAATAAAGTAATACATATAAATTAATAAATGATTTTATATTTTACAAAATGTACCTTGCATCATTTTTATTTCACTTTTTATTTGATTTGATTTAATTTATTTTAAATGTATTTCATTTTAATTACTTATGTCACTACCACAATATGTATTACTATTACATTGATTAATTAACAAATAATTCATACATAATTAAATGCATTTTAATTGATTGTATTCTACTTATCTTTGTCACTATTATAATGTACAAAAGTAATGCATTTATAAAGTAATAGAAAATGGATGGATGGAATTTGTATTTTACTAAATTTACCTTGCATACTTTTTATATCACTTGCCTATTCAATTGCAATCATTTTTATTATTTTAATTAATTATGTCACGACTGTAATATTTATAAATTTTACCTTAATTAATTAATTAATCAAAGTACTTATTTATATTTCCCCCCATTTACCTTGCATAATTTTTCTCTATTTTTTTCTTAATTTTATTTCAACCACTTTTATCACTACTAGAACATGTATTATCATTATTATATTGAATTATGTATTCATGTATATATTTAATTATATTCATACTACATTTACCTTGACCTTACTACATTTATTAATTTTACTTCCTTTTATTTATGGCTAATTTACACGTAGATGTATCTTATTTAGTCAGCATAACTATAATATATATATATAAATATAATATAATATATAATATTATAATATATATTAAATATATAATTTCATACATATATTATATTATATATATATATATGTATGTATGTATGTATGTATGTATGTATGTATGTATGTATATATATATATATATATATATATATATATATATATATATATATATATATATATATATATATATATATATATATATAAAATACAATGCAATGTTAATAATTTTTTACAACTATAGTAGAATGGTACGATTTCTTTCCGACGTTTTGCCTAAAACAAAACTAGAGTGTTGAGTTTCTCTCTTAGTCATCGCCGCTACCATAAACAGACGTTTATTACCGCTTGTTGATCAGCTGTTTGTACTTTCCTTTCAGAAAAAAAAAAGTGTGTCAAGTCGGGGAGGAAATCCTCAGTATAAAAAGCCAGGAGGCAGCTGTGTCAGCTGCACGTGTGGAAGGACTAGACGAGAACAACATGGTGAGTTTATTCTTCATCTGTGCAGTGCAGGATCTACTGTATCTGTTTATGTTGCTTCTTCTCCTGAGCCGCTGCACACAAAAGGGTGAGCGTGTGCCAAAGCATGCAACTCCACTGTATCGTCCGCACTATTATTTTTCTGACAAACTCCCCACACGGCCGCGCTGTTTTAAACCAAATGGCTTGAAATTTCTCATACAGCTCGACGCAGTCCACCCGGAACTTGAGGGTGTTTTGCCGAATGGCATTCAAATTTGGTACACACTTTTAGGGGGTTGAAAAGCACGTGTGTGTCAAATCAGAGCGAGATTGGTCGTTTTAGCACATAATTAATCGGCATATGGTGAATTATTCATTTTTAATTTTACTTTAATCTGGCAGCTCATAGGTGATAATATACAATATTAATGTACAAAACCCAAAACCAGTGAAGTTGGCACGTTGTGTAAATCGTATATAAAAACAGAATACAATGATTTGCAAATCCTTTTCAACTTATATTCAATTGAATAGACTGCAAAGACAAGATATTTAATGTTCGAAATGAGAAACTTCCTTTTTTTTTGCAAATAATAATTAACTTAGAATTTAATGGCAGCAACACATGACAAAAAAGTTGGCACAGGGGGCATTTTTACCACTGTGTTACATGACCTTTCCTTTTAACAACACTCAGTAAACGTTTGGGAACTGAGGAGACCCATTTTTGAAGCTTTTCAGGTGGAATTCTTTCCCATTCTTGCTTGATGTACAGCTTAAGTTGTTCAACAGTCCGGGGGTCTCCGTTGTCGTATTTTACGCTTCATAATGTGCCACACATTTTCAATGGGAGACAGGTCTGGACTACAGGCAGGCCAGTCTAGTACCTGTACTCTTTTACTATGAAGCCACACTGTTGTAACACGTGGCTTGGCATTGTCTTGCTGAAATAAGCAGGGGCGTCCATTATAACGTTGCTTGGATGGCAACATACGTTGCTCCAAAACTTGTATGTACCTTTCAGCATTAATGGTGCCTTCACAGATGTGTAAGTTACCCATGCCTTGGGCACTAATACACCCCCATACCATCACAGATGCTGGCTTTTGAACTTTGCGCCTATAACAATCCGGGTGGTTCTTTTCCTCTTTGTTCCAGAGGACACGACGTCCACAGTTTCCAAAAACAATTTGAAATGTGGACTCATCAGACCACAAAACACTTTTCCACTTTGCATCATTCCATCTTACATGAGCTCAGGTCCACCGAAGCCAGCAGCGTTTCTGGGTGTTGTTGATAAATGGCTTGGGCTTTGCATAGTAGAGTTTTAACTTGCACTTACAGATGGAGTGGCCAACTGTAGTTACTGACAGTGCTTTTCTGAAGTGTTCCTGAGCCTATGTGGTGATATCCTTTACACACTGATGCTTTTTGATGCCTGAGAGATCAAAGATCCGTAATATCATCGTTTACATGCAGTGATTTCTCCAGATTCTCTGAACCTTTTGATGATATTACAGACCGTAGATGGTGAAATCCCTACATTCCTTGCTATAGCTCGTTGAAAAATGTTGTTCTTAAACTGTTGGACAATTTGCTCACGCATTTGTTCACAAAGTGGTGACCCTCGCATCATCCTAGTTTGTGAATGACTGAGCATTTCATGGAAGCTGCTTTTATACCCAATCATGGCACCCACCTGTTCCCAAATAGCTGGTTCACCTGTGGGATGTTGCAAATAAGTGTTTGATGAGCATTCCTCAACTTTCTCAGTCTTTTTTGCCACTTGTGCCAGCTTTTTTGAAACATGTTGCCGGCATCACATTCCAAATGAGCTAATATTTGCAAAAAATAACGTTTTCCCGTTCCAACATTAAGTATCTTGTCTTTGCAGTCTATTCAATTGAATATAGGTTGAAAAGAATTTGCAAATCATTGTATTCTGTTTTTATTTACCATTTACACAACGTGCCAACTTCACTGGTTTGGGGGTTTGTACAATATGTTGATGACGCAACACTGTTCTTACTGGAAAGCGCCTCAAATAGAACTCCCAAGAGTGTGTAAAAGGAAGTAACGTACACCGATCCCTTTGCGTAATGCTTCACGTTTAACAGTTCTCCTTTTTTTTTTTGACTATTTATTTTAGAGCGGAGCGGCCGGCCCTGACAGCAGCAATATGATTGGATTGAATATGCAAGCCCACATATCCATTTTGGAGAGGCAACGACAGGAGGTGACTTGATGATGTATTTCTTTGTATGGCGTGTTTTTATACTAGAAGGACTCATGCTAGCACTTTATCAACGTTTAGTAGCGCAAGTTGGAATTTCAAATGTTATTATGAGGTCATATTATATCTTCTTGTTTCTCTCAGCTCCTGACTATCAATGAGAGGTGGGCTAAGGAGTACAGGACCATGGTGGCCCACTACCAGAACAAGGTACATGCAAGTCACATGACCTTTTTAGTCACTTCAACCGAACCTTTCACAAGCTATGGGAACATTTTAAGCCATTCAGTTTTTTTATTTTCAAGCCATTTTTTATTTTTTACATTTGTCCACCAGATGGCGCTCCTATTTCCAATTCAAAGCATGCAGCAACGTTTTTCAACTTTTTACTGCTTTCTGTAAGGGTGCCTCGCTACTGAAATGAATATGAAAATTTTGAATGGTTCATAGGTTTTTTTTAATATGCTTTTTTTTTTTTTTTTAATATGTGTCTTTAGCTTTTATCAATTAAAAACGGTATTGTGTTAAAATCCTCCATAGTACAATTAATGTGTAATTCAGGTTGCAGTAACTGTACAATGACTCATTTAAAATGGACACAAATTTAATTTTTTTTAAAGAAATTGAAATTTTTTGCCCTGTTGTTTTTTTGTGGCTAAAAAATAACAATGTGACTGCCAATCATCGTCTCACCACGGGGCCAAATAATACTAATACTAACAATACTACTACTAATAATAATAACATTCCTTGAAATATGTTTTGTTGAAATAATGTGTTTATTTTAAATAAAAAATTAAAAACTGGTAGGGTTATGTAAGAAATTGTTGCTTTGAGCTTGTTCAAAATATATGATTTATATTTGAGAATAATACTGAAATAATAACAACAATAATAATAATAATATTGGTAACAATAATAACAACAATAATGATGATAATATTCCTTGAAATCTGTTTTGTTGAAATGATTTGTGTTTATTTTCAATTTTAAAAAATGGTAACGTCACGTAAAAACATTTTCTTTTTAAATTGTCAAACTACAGAATTCATGTTTGAAAATAATAATTATAATAATAATAATCATTAAAATGTTGTATTGAAATGATGTGTTTATTTTCAATCTAAAAATGAGTAACATTATGTAAGAAACACACCTATTCCTGACTGCTCATTCATAGTAATCATCTTTTCTTCTCTATCTTTGTTGTTGTTATTATTGTTGTTTTTATCCAATTTGATTTTATTGTTTTGATCTTGTACGGTGTCCTTGAGTGCCCAGAAAGGCGCCTTATAAATAAAATGTATTATTATTATTATTATAAGAAACATTTTCCATTTAAATTGTCAAACTATCGAACTAATGTTTGAAAGTATAATTAATAATTATTATTATTATCATCATTATAATAATAATAATAATAATAATTGAAATCTTTTTTTTTAATTATTGGTGTTTATTTTCAATTTCAAAAACAGACATTTTCAATTTAAATTGGCAAACTATATAACTCATGTTTGAAATGTAAGAAGATGTTGCTTTGAGCTTGTTTAAAATAAATGATTCATATTTGAGAATAACAATGTCAAGTGTATTGAAATAACAATAATAATATTAATACTGTTAACAATAATAACAATAATGATGATCCTTGAAATATGTTTTATTGAAAGTAATGATAATAATAATAATAACTATAATAATGATAACAATAATCATCAAAATGTTTTTTTAATTATTGGTGTTTATTTTCAATTTAAAAAAAACTGGTAGCGTTATGCCAGACAATTTAGCCTTTAAATAATTTTTTAAAAAATACAGAATATTTGAGCATACTCATACTATAATAATAATAATAATTACAATGATACTATGATATTAATGACAATAATATTCCTTGTATTATGTTTTATTCAAATGTTTACCATGTTTTTGTCCAAATCATAAAATAATTAATTTATATTCAAATACACACTTTTAAAATGAAACTTAAATATTTTATGTGCTATTTTTATTGCAGTGCATTCTCAAACTGGATGTTTGAGTGTGAGTTTTTCTTGAAAACAATTACATTATAGAGAACATAATGCTTTAAAATCAATGTTGCTACCAAACATTGACCTAATGACGATAAGAAAAAGAAGATAAGAGGAAACTGCATTTTATGCACATTCATTTTGTTGATGTCATAATATTATGTATGACAATGTATAATATTGTCATCGCAGTTGTTGGGAAAGTTGCATGTTCATATTTTCAAAAAGGTAATTATTGTTATTTGCGTTTTTTTGTTGTTTTTAATAGCTACAAAGTCTCCAAGCTTCATTACAAAACTACAGCAACGTTGGGACAAAAACAGTCAAGGCGGTCAAAGAAACAGAAAAGAGTCAGGTAAACACCGCAGGACTTGAAATACACATAGTTATTTGTGAAGTCAGTCAATTAAAAACGCCTTGTTTTGACTCCTTTTAGGCCTCCAACTGTGGCGTACAAGCTGAGCTGCAGAAAGCCGAGAGCAGAGCTGACCAGCTCCGGGTGCAGAACTGTACTCTGACCAGGAGAGGGCAGCACCAGCGGGAGGAGATCAACAGACTCAACAAGGTGAACACACGCGAACTACAAAGTATTTGGCAGAACGAAAGCAACAACATTAGCATTTTGACTTATGAAAAACAATGTTTAGACAGGCTTTATGATCTATTTTATACGGAACTCCACGATTGTAGCTGAGATAGGCTCCAGCACCCCCCGCGACCCCGAAAGGGATAAGCGGTAGAAAATGGATGGATGGATGCACTATTCAATAATATAATGTGAAAAAATGACATGTTAGTCAGCATCGGAACCATTTATTTTCAAATAAATACATTTAAAAAAACTTCCAATTTCTGTCTTTTTAACTTTTAAATCTAAAACTACTCAAAATATGTGTTGGCCGATGTCAGGCAGCCTTATTTAATTGTATTCATTGTACAAAGTTCCAAATCTGAATAAAGATTACTTATTTGAGTTAAAAATAAATAAATAATAATAATCATTGAAATATTTTTTTGAAATGATTGGTGTTTATTTTCAATTTAAAACAAACTGAGACGTTTTCAATTTAAATTGTCAAACTGTAAAATGTATGTTTGAAAATAATAATCAATCAATCAATCAATGTTTATTTATATAGCCCTAAATCACAAGTGTCTCAAAGGGCTGTACAAGCCACAACGACATCCTCGGTACAGAGCCCACATACGGGCAAGGAAAACTCACCCCAGTGGGACGTCAATGTGAATGACTATGAGAAACCTTGGAGAGGACCGCATATGTGGGTAACCCCCCCCCCCCTAATATTTATAACAATACTCATTAAAATATTACATTTAAATGATTTGTGTTTATTTTCAACCTAAAAATTGGTAATCTTATGTAAGAAGGATTGTCAAACTATAGAATTCATGTTTGAAAGTATAAAGTATAAAAAAAAGTCGACATTTCTTCTTTGTTGGCTCCTGTCAGGCTTTGGAGGAGCGGCTTCAGCCAGCGCGCCCCCTGGAGGACAGCAATGGACTTACACCGGAAGTATGGCAACACCAGGTTAGCATTAGCCGCCGTAGACCTTTTTAAAAGTGCGCTTTTTCGTGTCTTCATTGTCATGTTGTGTTTGTGCAGGCGGAGGTTTTTAAGGAGGATTTTTTGAAAGAACGAAAGGACAGAGAGAAGCTCCATCACAAATACGTGGAACTGGAGAAGAAGTGGACGAAAGCGCACGACGAGCTTTACCGCCTCAAAGCACAGGTATTTTTTATTTTTTTTGCGTAAACTAGGTATGGGTGAGGGCGGACCTACGTCACTTCCGCCTACCAATCCCCTAGCAACCGGGAATTTGTTGAAAACAAACCAGCTCACAGCGAACACAGCATTGACAGAAAAAGCATTTAACGAGCGTTGTGGCTTGGAAGTCGGCGTTAAATCCTTCATTTAAGCATTTTTACTTATTCGCATATCGTGTGAAAAAACGAAAATTTATTATTTGCGTCAGACTCGTCTCAGTGAACTTTAAAGCTTCTCAGGCTTAGCTTAGCTTGCTAGTTAGCTTAGCCTGCGCGCTACTAAGAAAGAGACGCGGAAGTGATCAACAACAAGATCAAGTGTTAGTGTATAAAATATTGAGAGATTTGAGGGCTACATGAAAATTATAGGGTTTATTGGTTTTTAAAAACCCAACTGTTAAGTGCAAATTTAAACGAAACCGGTTTTCGAAAATAGCTAGCTAGGCTATAGACTATATAGTATATTACTTACTTAACTTAATCCTCTTCTTCCCGGATGGGAAATAAGGCTTCGACGACTCGACGCCATTCATCTCGCTGCTGTGCTCGTCTCTGTGCCTCGCCCCATGTAAGCTTCATCTCTTTCAGCTCCCCTTCAACTGTTCTTCGCCAGGTGTTCTTGGCCGCCCTGGCTTACGTTTTCCCTGTGGTGTCCATCTTAACGCTGCCTTTGGTATCCTCCCGTTGTCCGGTTTTCGAAAATAGCTAGCTAGGCTATAGACTATATAGTATATACCGCATGTTATTTTTGTACAACAACAACTTCAGCTGTCGAACGTTTTAAGGTACAAATTCAACAAGTACAACATTAGCACGGACGTATAGCCAAGTTGTGGTTAAGAAGGTGGATTTTTGTTCCTTATATTTACCAGAAACGAAGTGATCCGAACACACGACCCGGGACTTTGGGGGACTCCAGTGAGAACCGTCCTCGTTTTCCCAGTGTAAAGCTGCGAGCCATTTGTCTCGTCTCTGTGGGCTTTTATCACGCTTTGGCAGAACAAAATACAACCTTTGTTTCCCCTGTTTCCAGTTGTGGTTAGCACAACCAAAAACAACACAGTTTTTCAGCATTTTGGAGGCAGAATGACGGGTTTAACCAGCGTAGGTCGACAGGTTAATGAGTAATGGCAACGGTTTGTTTTCAACGCCAGTCTGGTTGCTATGGCTCGAAGAACCCGTATGTAGCTCAGTTGCCCGGATGTCGGCCCTCACCCATTCTCAGACTGTAGTACGCATAAAACACTGATTATACATGAAATGTAAAAAAAAACACTTTTTTTTCCACAAATGTTGTTGAACATACCTCATACATTAACTTTCTACTTGTTTCAAGCTAAACTGTACCTTAGTTGTTGCCAGTGATCCGTCAGACGAAGACTGAATGGAAGAAAACCGTAGCATTGTTTTTAAAAGTGGCACAAACGAGTAGCGCCTGAATGGACGCAAGGGGGCGACATTGCACAACAAAGTATGTCACCGGAAAGCTGGATTCAGTCAAAGCAGGGGTCTTCAGCTAACTTTTAGATACGAAAAACAATACAATGTCATGTACTTATAACAACTACAGTAGTTTTTATGAAGTAATAAAAATGTACCGCATTTACCTTGGAGAGGGGACTTCTATGGTATCTCCTTCCAGCTGCTTCTCCGTCAAACACACCATCAGCAGCCTCATTTTCCTGGATGAATGTCCGCCGTTTGGATATGTTTTAACATTCTTGGCTGGCGTTAGACTCATTCTGCTTCAGCATGGTGCAGACTAGCGGGGTCTTGGAAAGTCTTAAATCCAATCATTTGAATTGAAGGCCTTAAAATGTCTAAAATTCTTCTAAAATCCCATAAAAGGTCTTAAATACGATTTTGAAAGGTCTTAAAAATCTTTTGAGGTTATTTTTATTTAAAACATGCATAAACTTCAGTCTCGATTTTTGAGGACGCTAAAACGTAACCTCTGATTTTACTTTGTCGTTGTATTTTTTGTCCGTATGCATGTGAAATGGTCTTAAATTATTTTCAAGATGGTCTTAAAATGTCTTAAATTTGACATGTTGAAACCTGCAGACACCCTGGATAGGCTCCAACTGCTTTGCCAGGTTAGCTGGCTACACGCTGTATCATGTTTTTAATGATTTATTTCCTTAATTCAATAATTATCAACAATTTCTTTTCAGCACTGTCCTTCACACTCGTTTTCTTCCTTCGTATGGTTAGGAAAACAAAGTAATGTCGCTCTCTAGCTATAAGCTAATGCTAGCGATTAAATCTTACTGGGTTCACTGTGACGTTTGCTATGCTAACTAATTTTTCGCTTGCAACTTAAAGCATAACAATTAGCCGAGAGAAAGCTCTTATCTCAAAACACTACATGTCGGGGGCGCTCTTAAGTTAAGGTAATACCGCTAATAGCTAGGTAGCAACTTGCGCCGCAAATCGCTAGCTATCTTAAATGCTAGCATGTTATTATTAGTCATGTTTTTATTTACTTCTGCGGACCCCCAATTCAAGACTAGGGATGATGTTTGAAACCGATTCTCCCGGTTGTTCGATAAGAAAAGAACCGATTCCATGGACTCGAATCCCTTTTTGAGAACCGGTTCCCGTTATCGAGGCCACTATAGTAAAGAAAAAGAGTTGGTTCTTTATTTGAATCCCTGGGAACGAATCCCAAATGGGCAATGTTATGCCCATTTGATTGTAGACTCTTACTGACACCTTGTGGCGATATGAAAATACTATGCGTCAATAGTTTGGGCACTTCCGGGTTGATGATGTTAGTCCAGTTCATGAGACAATTGAGAAGTAGACAAGTTGTGTTAGCTCTTACAAGCCTTGGAAAAGATAAGTCTGTAAGTAAACTGTTTTAACTTGTTTATGTAACTCAATATTAAGGTGGAAAGTGGTTAAATTTAATAGTAAGATGTTTATTGAAAAACTGTTTTTGTGCACTGTTTCAATGGATGTTTTGAAGACTTAAAATGACTGCCAGTCGTGTATTTCCAACATCGAAATAGTTTCAACACTCAGAAGTATTTGTTTGATGATAGTACTGTATATTTGTGTGAAGCTAATATTTACATATTGTGTATTACATTTCAGTATGTTAATTGAATCACATAGCTTATACATTTGTCATTGTGTGTATTTCAGTTTAAAAAAATAATAAAATAACAGTCCAGTGCAAGACAAAAGTAAAGATAGGAAAAGACAAAGCAAGATCAACAACAATAAAGAGCCTAAATGGATTAATCTGCTTTGGAATTTTATTACACGTCTTGGATTGTTAGTTAGCTGTCTGCCTGTGTGTGTAGTTAGTATGTTCCAATAGCAGCAGAAGTGCACTTTTTGGAGAGCTGTTTTATTTTCAGTTTTGTGCCCAAGGAACTGATTTTATTTAACACTATATTATTATTTATACACCTATAGTGATCACAGAGACAGGTTGTTTTTGTGTTACTGTATATATTAGTTTTTCTGAAAAATCCCACTTAATATACAACCTTGTAACAACAGTCAATATTTTTATTTTTTTTATTTTTTAGGGGGGTAACAGTCAATATTTATTTATTTATTTTATTTTAGTTTTTTCTTATAAAATAAAAAAGAGCTTTTGTTAAACCAAATATTGTGTTTTTTTCCATATACAACAACCTATCTGGGTTCGATAAGAGAATCGATAAGGAATCGGTTCGATAAGAGGATTCGATAATGGGCTCGAACTCGATAATTTCTTATCATACATCATCCCTATTCAAGACCCCTGGTTTAGAGTATAAGTTGGTTGTCCGAGCTACAATCCAATTGTTAGCATTTTTATTATAATTTTTATTTATGATTTATGTAGTCTGTCTGCTTTTTATAGGCCACTTGGACCCGCCTCCTACGGCCCGTCGTGGACTGTACCTGCAAGCAGGCCGAGCAGCGCCAAGCCCGAACGCAAAAGCGACAACACCCGTGAGAGAAGACGCCATGTTGGAAACAATCAACTCTCCCGAGTGAGAGAATTTAGGGATCTCTGGCGCCCTCTAGTGTCCCTTCTCGAACTGCACGTTTTTTTACTTTTAAAATGTCACGTTTACAGCACTTTCACTTCCTGATTGTAAACACTTTTATGACTCTGAAACAGTCCAAGACGACGTCTGCGAAGGCTTTCATGGACTTTATTGGCAAAGTCAGAGCAGCAATGTGTTCATTTCATCAGATGATTGTCAATTAAAGTGAGCGCCTCGTAAAAAAACAACAAAAAAAAGTGTGCCTTTTCTGTGAGACACCATAAATAGTCCTGGTGATAGTTGAAAAATAGAATAATTTACAAAGGTGTCCTAGCAAGCTGCTGCAGAATGTGATGTTATGAAAAGCCCTGATCCCCGATAAATACGTTAAATACATTCCACGGGGCTCCGTTCTCGCATCGAGCAGGAATACATCCGTTTGTCAATAGAAGGCGGGGTTTGTGTGCTCGATGACGCAGCGGCGGCAGTGGCGCCGCACGAAGCGCAGCGCCTCCGGCGCCACCTCGCACTCCTGCACGTTGAGCAGCTGCAGCTCGCAGCAGTTCGCCGCCAGCGCCTGGAGCCCCCGCCCCGTCACGCTCTCGCACGCCCTCAGGCTGACCCGCCGCAGCCCGCCGCAGTACATGGCGAGCTGCTCCAGGCCGCCGTCCGACACCAGTGGGCACTTGCCCACGTCCAGAGACTTGAGCTTGGGGCAGCTGCGGGCCAGGTGGCCCAGGCCGTGGTCCGTCAGCCCCTCGCAGCCCCGCGCGTTCAGGTAGCGCAGCTTGGGGCAGTAGCGGGCCACGTAGCGCATGCCCACGTCGGTGATGCGCGCGCAGTGGGCCACGCTCAGGTAGCGCAGGCAGCCCTCCAGGCGGGCCACCTCACGTAGACCGAAGTCGCCCACCAGGCGGCAGTCGCTGAGGCTGAGCTCCCGTATGGACGGACAGTGGAGGGCCAGGTGGCGCAGGGCCTCGTCGCTCAGGCGGGTGCAGCGGCGCAGGTACAGGTGCGTCAGGCGGGGGCAGTGCGTGGCAATAGTCCGCAAGCCCTCGTCCTCCAGGCAGAAGCAGTCGGTCATGTCCAGGAAGTGGATGGAGATCTGCTGGCCGTGAAGCGGCGACAGCTGCAGCGACGCCTCCTGGGTCAAACTGATGCATGTCACCTTGGAGCAGCCTGCAGGGGGCGCAAAGTGGTCTTTACTGTACATCTGCGATGCCATGGAGGCGGAGGGTGTTACGTACCCAGACTTGCCAACCTTCCCCTTTTTTCACGGGAGACTACCGAATTTCAGTGCCCCTCCCGAAAATCTCCTTTGGCAACCATTCTCCCGAATTTCTCCCGATTTCCACCCGGACAACAATATTGGGGGCGTTCCTTAAAGGCACTGCCTTTAGCGTCCTCTACAACCTGTCGTCACGTCCGCTTTTCCTCCATACAAACAGCGTGCCGGCTCAGTTACATAATATATGCGGCTTTAACATACACATAAGTGAATGCAAGTCATACTTGGTCAACAGCCATACAGGTCACACTGAGGGTGACCGTATAAACAACTTTTACACTGTTACAAATATGCACCACACTGTGAACCCACACCAAACAAGAATGACAAACACATTTCGGGAGAACATCCGCACCGTAACACAACATAAACACAACAGAACAAATACCCACAACCCCTTGCAGCACTAACTCTTCCGGGACGCTACAATATACACGCCCGCTACCACCAAACCTGTCGTCACGTCCGCTTTTCCTCCATACAAACAGCGTGCCGGCTCAGTTACATAATATATGCGGCTTTAACATACACATAAGTGAATGCAAGTCATACTTGATCAACAGCCATACAGGTCACTCTGAGGGTGGTCGTATAAACAACTATAACACTGTTACAAATATGCACCACACTGTGAACCCACACCAAACAAGAATGACAAACACATTTCGGGAGAACATCCGCACCGTAACACAACATAAACACAACAGAACAAATACCCACAACCCCTTGCAGCACTAACTCTTCCGGGACGCTACAATATACACCCCCGCTACCACCAAACCCCCGCACCCCCCAACCCAGCCTACCTCAACCCCCCCATCTCCCGAATTCGGAGGTCTCAAGGTTGGCAAGTATGGACGTACCTGAGAGGTTGAGGTGCTCCAGGTTGGGGCAGCGCGACACCACCTCGAACACGGCCTCGTTGGAGATGTTGTAGCAGCCGGCCACCTCCAGGCGGCGCAGCTCGGGGCAGCACTGCGCCAACACGTGCAGCCCGCGGTCGGTGAACCTCTTGCACCCGCTGACGATCACCGTCTCCAAGGTGAGGCACACGTTGGGCGTGTCCTGGCACAGGCGGTGGGTGAGAATCCGGACGGCGCGGTCGGCGTGCAGCAGTTCCCCCGTCAGACGCACGGCGCCCCACAGCCGCGGGTCCCACGCCAGGTTGTACCAGCGGCGGCACACGCGGGCGCAGCGGCATAGCTGGTTGGTGGCCAGGTGGGAGAAGATCTGCAGGAGGGCGTGGTCGGGGAGGAGGTCCACCGCGGCGTGGCTTTTGGAGGGGCGGGAACGGGTGTGGCCGCCGGGCTGGGGGTGGACCACGGCGACGGTCTCGGCGGCGCCGGAGGAGGACGACGTGGAGTTGGTGTCATGGCCGTTGCTGGAGAGGGCAGGCGAGGAGAGCGAGGAGGACTTGAGACCTGGACTGGGGGTGCTCAGCGTCCTGGTGCTGGAGTCCAAACCTGAACAAAGAGAACCAAGACAACTTTAGTCATTTCAATTCATGGACAAATCAGTGATATCATTTACATCGACATCTGAATCGCACTTCCAGGCCGTCCGTCAGCCGGTTGTACGCCGCGTGTCAGCGTCCGCCTGACTAATGGACGCCATGCTGTCGCTAATGTGGATTTGTGAGGAGGGAGTGTCAGCGGGACAGCGACATGGTCTCCAGATGTGGATTCCAGACTTCAGCCTTCCAGACTTTGTGATGACATTCGCAGACTCGTGCTCTCGCAGGAACCGAGTGGCTCCTTTTACTGTAAAAGCCTTAAAAGTTGCGTCCAAAATCAGCATTCGATGGCATGTCGAGCATCTTTTCGATTCATTTTGCATTTCCTGTCGGCCGACTCTGATGCCTTTACGATATTTCTTGGCCATCCACAAGGTTTTTCTCAGAGCGTTTCATGAATGAACCAAACCTTCGGCTAAAGAAGTACTTGCACGCCGCTCTCTAAATGATGACAAGGGTGTCCAAGGTGCGGCACGGCTGCCATTTGCATCATTTCACTGTGACAAAGGGGACATTTACGTTTATTAAAAATTGCAAAAAAAATAATAAATAACATTAAAATTAGCCGTAAAAATTTTTTTTTTATCAAGCAAAGTGTCCTGCACCTTAATTTAATTTGCAAAATTAGTCAATATAGCTTAAACTCTGCATTAGTTTCTCAAATTTGACTTTATCGTGAAATATTCAGATTTATTATATTATTTATTCATGTGTTTTATTTTATTAAAAAAATGTTGTTAAACCTGTGTTTCTTTTACTAAAGTAGTAATGTCACTGATAAACGTCTGTATATTGTTAGTGATATTCTTGTGTTTTAATATATTTAATATTCATATCCAAAAATACAAAAAAGCTTTGCTAATGTGCTTGTGTGTTTTGACTACGATTATAATAAATATTTCATGCATGCAAATCTTTCTATAAGTCAGAAACAAGGACATTTCGGCCATGCTTTTAATTTGAAGCTTACTTTCCGCTGAACAGGAAGTCAGTGTGTGCATGTTTCAATGTTGTGTGACCTAGTGGTTAGAGTGTCCGCCCTGAGATCGGTAGGTTGGAGTTCAAATCCCAGCCGAGTCATACCAAAGACTATAAAAATGGGACCCATAACCTCCCTGCTTGGCACTCAGCAACAAAGGGTTGGAGTTGGGGGTTAAATCACCAAAATGATTCCTGGGCGCGGCGCCGCTGCTGCCCACTGCTCCCCAAGGGGATGGGACAAATGCAGAGGACAAATTTCACCACATCTAGTGTGTGTGTGACAATCATTGGTACTTTAATCTTAATCTTAATAACGACGAATTTACAAGCATCCGAAACGATACCGATATTGGAGCCTTGAGTATTAGCCGATATTGATTTTGATCCGATATCAACCTGAATTATTAATACTGTAAAATCTAGACTTTAAGCCGCTATGTTTTTTCTACAGTTAGAACCTAGTGGCTTATAAAGCGGCGTGGCTAAATTATGGATTTGTTGCCGCTGACGGCCATAAAGCAAATAGTTTTCATTAAACACATGCAAATACACTTAAATGGTGTGCTTTTGTTTGTGCTATGGCTTTGAACCAGAATTAGAAGTGATTTTCCGTCTTCTAATCGTCCATAGCGTTTCTACTAGTATAGATTCTTCATTCATCACTTCAAGTTTTACAATATAACTAAAATTATTCTTACCTACTAAATTGTCTTGTATGTGATGTCTGTATGTTAATATACATATTTTTAAATGCTATCGTAATGTAATCAAGCTAGCGTGGTTAGCGTTTAAATCAAATTAAAATTTGTTTATATAGCACTTTTCATACACAAGCAAGTGGCAAAAACAAAGTGCTGTACAAAAAAAGCAGATAGTAGAAAACATGCATGCACTATTGACAAAAACAAAAGAAAAGCAAAAACAAAACATGGCATGGCACTGAGAATTTGAGGAAAAACGCCACCTTTGAGGCATCCACACTGGAGAATAACTGAAATTAACGGCATCTAAAAATAATATAAAACATACCATGAAAATATAAAAAATAGAATACATTAATAAGTTAATAAAAACCTAACATTGAGAGAATAATAGTAGTAATATTAATAATTAAAATAGAAAACAACACAATAAAATAAAATAAAATATATAAGTTACCTTTAGCTAATATGCTAACACATTTGTCTATGTTAGTATTATTAACTTAAAATGGCATTCTTTTTGTATTGTTTCGTAAACTCACCAAAACGTCACCGTGGAGTGAGTGAGTCGTTTAGCCGATTAGACAGCTAGCTTTGGCAGCTAGTGGGTCCATGATGATGACTTCTGTTTTGTTTGATCCGCCGTTTTACTGCCTTTTACAGACACCGTTTGGAAACAATTAAGGTAAATAAACATTTACAAAATATTTCCGTGTAAATAACTCATTTCACAACGTATATATCTGCGGCTTATAGTCAGATGCGGCTAATATAAAGAAACATATTTTCTTCTAAGATTTAGTGGGTGCATTTTATATTCCGGTGCGCTCTGGAAAATACGGTACTTTTTCTATTTTGTGTTGTGGAATGTTACAAAAGGTTTGTTTGAGTAAAATTAGTCGAACAGAGAACAATAGGTGTGAAAAATACTAACCTGATTATTATTAATTTATTTCTGTATTAATTTTTAAATATATCATGCATTATTATCTGGAATGGACGTATGCTGTCTTTAAGTTGAAGTGGAGCGGTAATAGTTTTTTAAATAATGCATTAAGTTAGGCTAGTGTCGCAGTAAGTTGAATGATGCGGACACGTTTGTTACTGGAAACTTTCTATTATGCATCTGCCTTGAAGGCTTTGTATGTGTAAGTAATATGTAACTACAATTATCTGTTACCTGTTTATATTGACAAATGACGGGTTTTAGACCATAACAGTAATTATCCAACTGTGGTAGGTAGGCTCCATCTAGTGGTACACAAAGGAAGTCTGAAAATATGTATAGTATATAGAGTATCATTGATGATGTTTGTGCATTTTATGTAAAATTACAGTGGCCACAAATATTAAATATACTTGTTGATTTTAATGAATACTTGGGCCTACGACGCTACTCGGAAAGCCAAGTGTTTTCTGAGGTGGTACGTTTGGAAACCACTGGACAATAATATTGTTTAATTAAGCAGACTAATTATGTACTGTATGTCTAGCTTGTGTGCTATTGTGCGCTTAGCTGTCGTGTAACTGCTAGCTGCTAGTAGCCTACAGCCTACCATGTCTACCTTTTGTAAATGTGCTAAGTGTCAACTTGCTATTAGCATTAATGCCATGTGGCTATTTTTTATGTATCTATTCATTCTATGCTAAAGAAAAACTATTTAGTCGGCCCAAAAAAAACCTAAAGTGAATCAAGTTGTCTAAGACAGTGGTTCTCAACCTTTTTTCAGTGATGTACCCCCTGTGAACATTTTTTTTAATTCAAGTACCCCTTAATCCAGGGGTGGGCAATTAATTTTTACCGGGGCCCGCATGAGCAACCCGAGCACTGCTGGAGGGCCACACCGACAATATTTCAATTAAATTTTGCTCAAATTATTTTTGATATACCGTAAGATAGATAATAATTATATTTTCATTTAACCTAACTTATCTTTATACAAAAGCAGATGGCTTTTGATGGTTTTATTTTTAACACTTTCTTACACAACACTTCCTGATGTATATTACAATACAAACATTTCAATTTCTGTTATTACAATACAAACATTTCAATTTCTGTCACTTCATCCTGCATCCTCTTTGTTGTGAACGTAGCACGCCTGTAAGGTGATTGGCGAAGAAGGAAGAAGCGTTGCTGTTGCGGAAATGAGGAGTGAGGATTGGTTTTCCTTTTGGAAAGAACGAGATAAGTTGAGCTGTGTTAGTATAGGTTACTCAATAAAAGTTTAAAAAGAGCGTCAGACTTGGTGTGCACTTCTTCTGGACACTACAATTGATGTCACAAGTGGGATGAAATGCCTCCCAGTTCGCCTTGCCATCAAACCTGGGAGTCTTCATTGAGGGCGGAATTCCCCCCCGTGGCAAGCAGCGTGGCTGCACCTGTAAACCTCTCTCTCTCTCTCTCTCTCTCTCTCTCTCTCTCTCTCTCTCTCTCTCTCTCTCTCTCTCTCTCTCTCTCTCTCTCTCTCTCTCTCTCTCTGTCTCTCTCTCTCTTTGCGGCGAGCTCCTCACGTGGCACGTACCTCCCGATGACGTAGCACACAAACAGTGCAGTATGCGCAAAGTTTTAGTTCTGACACCAATTGTAGCGTCCAGAAGAAGTGCACACGAAGTCTGACGCTCTTTTTAAACTTTTATTGAGCAAGCTATACTAACACAGCTCAACATATCTCGTTCCTTCCACACGCACGTCTCCTCACTTCTCATTTACGCAACTCAAGAAGACATCTACTTCAGCAGGTCGTTACACTATATTCTTTAAAGACAGCAACGTGTGTACCACAAATAAGCACACGGCTTTACCTTTACTTGGCAGTCCATGTCTTTTTTAAAACACGCCATTCGTCATCAACTTTTCTCTTTTTAGCGTCTCGGGGATAACCGGGCATCACTTGTCGCTGTGTGCCTTCCCTCACAGGACATACGCACATATAACACTTTTCAAAATAAAAGCCGCACAGTTGTATTGCACGCACGACAAAGATGTTTTTTTTAAATGTATTTTGTATTTGTGATTGCCGCTGCGCGGCACGAGCATACGTCCGCACGGAAGTAATACAAATAACGCTTTTCAAAACAAAAGCAGCACCGTTGTATTGCACACTCGAAATAGATACTTTTTTAAATTTATTTTGTAATTTATAATTGGCTTCACGCGGGCTGGACAGGGACGTACAAAGGGCCGGATGCGGCCCGCGGGCCGCAGAATGCCCAGGTCTGCCTTAATCAGAGCAAAGCATTTTTGGTTGGAAAAAAAGAGATAAAGAAGTAAAATACAACACTATGTCATCAGTTTCTGATTTATTAAATTGTATAACAGTGCAAAATATTGCTCATTTGTAGTGGTCTTTCTTGAACTATTTGGAAAAAAAAGATATACAAATAACTAAAAACTTGTTGAAAAATAAACAAGTGATTCAATTATAAATAAAGATTTCTACACAACTTAAAGTGCCCTCTTTGGGGATTGTAATAGAGATCCATCTGGATTCATGAACTTAATTCAAAAAATTTCTTCACAAAAAAAGAAATCTTTAACATCAATATTTATGGAACATGTCCACAAAAAATCTAGCTGTCAACAGTGAATATTGCATTGTTGCATTTCTTTTTACAGTTCTTTTTGACGGACATTTTAGTGAGGGTCAAACCATCATGGCATGGGGGAAACTCTGGGTTTATGGTAATGAATGGAATAGCCTACTTGATTTGATGTTCAGTTTATGAACTTACATTCATATTTTGTTGAAGTATTATTCAATAAATATATTTATAAAGGATTTTTGAATCTTTGCTATTTTTAGAATATTTAAAAAAATCTCATGTACCCCTTGGCATACCTTCAAGTACCCCCAGGGGTACGCGTACCCCCATATGAGAACCACTGGTCTAAGATGTTTCCTTTATTGTAGTTGAATATGTGAATGACCAGATTTAGAGTTAAACGGATTGGGTGGAATATGTCGTTTTCATTTGAAATGCAGACCCGATCGAACGCCAAATAAGGGATGAAACACTAAGCTCTGCGTCGAGAGTTTGCATGACAACACTTAGCGTCTCCATGACAACGGCGGCCACTGATGAAGACCATGTGACGCGGCGAGAGAGAACGTTCTCCACGAGGAATCTGAGCCCAGCTGTCACTGAGGAGCAAACGGCATGTTTACTTTGTGGCGCGCACAGATGCTGGAAGACTCAATGTGCTGCAGGAAATCGGAGGGAAACATCTGGTCTTTACCTTGGACTGAATGGAAGGGCGACTCATGCGCCGTGAATGCAGCCACGCCGCGGTATGCTCGGCTGCAACCATTCGCCGCTAATACCCCGAAAATCTGATCCGGGGCAGCAGGATCTAATTAGCATCAACTCTTTGATAGCCTTTTCAAGATGGCTGCTGATGAAGAAGAAGTGCAGCTGCAACTTTAGACTGATGTCTTTTTAAGTGCCAGGGATGAAAACAATATAAAAAAAAAGTACTGCATTTGATGGGATTGTTTGTGGTTTTTCTTGTGAGGAAGGCACAGAAGGGGGAAAGGAAGGAGGGAAGATAAATTGGCAAGGGGGCTTGCAGACTTTAGCAGAGATGGAGACAAGTGCACATGTGGACTTGAAACCGCAGGGACTCTTTTTTTTTTTTTTAAGGCTGCAGAGGTTTATTACCGCCACCAGGTGCGACACGCAAGGTGGGAGGTTACGTTTGTTGGCCTAAGACGAAGAGTGCAGTTTTGATCCGAGTATAAGACAACCCTGAATAGGACAACACCTGGAAGACCCTTCCGAGAACCAAGGTCGCTACTTGCATGTGCTAAGAAATATCTGGTTCTGATCTTAACTGGTTCAAGTCCTATCTGGATCACAGGGTGTACTTTGTTGAAAATGGGTAACCGTGTCTCAGATCGAATGGGGTTCCTCAGGCGTCAATTCTGGGACACACTATTGTTCAACTTGTCCGTGTTGCCATTTGGCCAGCGAATACGCTCAAAAACAAAGGTACCAGAGGGTACCTAAAAGGGTACAAAGCTTGTCGTTGGAGTCGTACCTTTTTAGAGCAGGGGTTCTTAACCTTTTTGACCTCAAAGCCCAACTTTTCCACTACAGATGGGTCCGGGGACCACTCAAATATTAACACTGAATTAGTAATCTCTTGATTTTAATCATATTTAATAATTATATCTACCCTACTTACAGTTTAGAACAGGGGTGCCAAACTCATTTTAGATCGGGGGTCACATGGAGAAAAATGTACTCCTAAGTGGGACGGACTGGTAAAATCACAGCATGATAACTGAAAAATAAAGACAACTTCAGATTGTTTTCTTTGTTTAAAAATATAACAGGCACATTCTGAAATTGTACAAATGATAATGTTGTTGTTTTTTTAATAGTAAATATACTTTATTTGTCATTATTTATATTTTCTGACTAAATTATGTGATAATGTTCATTAATCAACTCATTGGTGTTCATTTTCAGTCTATCAAGATAAAAAAATTATATCAAAATCAAATTACAGGATGTTATTTATGTAGTTTGATCATTTTCCTCGACTGATGTACTAACATCATGTGGTTTATTTTGTACATATGTAGCATCATCTACAAAGATACAAAGAATTGCTATTGCGACATCCAGTGGACACATTTAGAACAGCTATTTTTTTCATTCAAAAATTTCAGGTTACTTTTTATACTTAGCAAACTCATCCCCCGGGCCGGATAAAACCTGTTCGCGGGGCTGATCCGACCCTCGGGCCGTACGTTTGACACACCTGGTTTAGAACCTTGTCCAATGATATGAAAGCATGTGTTAATTGCAAAGATTATTATCAAGGCTTTATTTACAAAAATAAATACGAGTTAAAAATACTGCAAAAGAAGTGACTCATTAAAACTGATGAAAAATAAATGTACATACAATTACGCAGTTCTAAAATAAATAAATTATCCGGCGAGCCCCTCAGAAAATGGTTGGAAGGAGAACTGATCACTGTACTTTCCGGACTATAAGCCACTCCTTTTATTATTCGCTTTGAATCCTGTAGCTTATAAAACAGTGCGGCTCTTTTATGGATTTTTCTTCGCTAACGGCCATAACGTTTTGTATTCAACAAATAGTTTTCATAGAACACAGACACTGACAAGGTGTGGTATTGTTTGGGCTATGGCGTCATCTTTTGGACGAGTTTGCTCACTGCAGGTGCTGCAGGTTGAAAATGTACTTCGTTTCGCGCCTTGAACTGGAAGTATAACTGTCCATAGCGTTTCTGCTTGAAAGGATTCTTCATTCATCACTCCAAGCAACGTTTGTAAGTTGTACAATATAACTAAAACAATTTATACTTACTAAACCGTCCCATGTGTGATGTCCGCGGGAGTGTTGTCAAGCATCTTTGTGCTTGCTATCACAATGTAAAAAAGCAGTAGCTAGTATGCTAACACGTTTACAAGCGCCTGCGTTAGTATTATTAACTTACAATGGCATTCTTTTTGTATTGTTTCAGTTTTGTAAATCGACCAAAACGTCACCGTAGAGTTACTAAGTCTGTTTAGCTGATTGCAGAGCCATCTCTAGTGTGTCCCTGACGATGAGTTCTGTTTTGTTTGATGAGCTGTTTTACTGCTGTGTTACAGGCTCCGTATAGAAACAATTAAGGTATGTAAATAAACATTTACAAAATATTTCATACTGGTATATATTTGTGGCTTATAGTCCGGTGCAGCTAATATATGTAAACCTTTCTATTTCTCCCAAAATTCAGTAGTTGCGGCTTAAATACCGATGTGCTCTATACTTAGGAAAATATGGTAGTAATAAATAATAATGATACATAATATACCTTTCTTAAATAAACTGTCAATAAAATGTAAGTGCAAATTGAAATACAGTTTCACAACATTATTCATAATTTTTGCGCCTAAGAAACTTCTAAATGACTTTACTGCAGCTGCAAATTTCTTCTGTTGGTTCGAGGTTGTCTTTACTGCCACAAGTGGTGGAAAAGTGTATTACAACTGAGTACCGCTGGGGCCCATACGGACCACAGCTAAAAAACAGTTATTTTTAGGCGGCCCCCCTGGTTTAGAGAGACATTTCAGTACCCTTCTGTCCAGGTCTATTTGTGTATCTTACCAATTTTAACCAGTTAAAGGATCCTGAAATTATTTTTTTTTATTTAAACGGGGATAGCAGATCCATTCTATGTGTCATACTTGATCATTTCGCGATATTGCCATATTTTTGCTGAAAGGATTTAGTAGAGAACAACGACGATAAAGGTCGCAACTTTTGGTCGCTAATAAAAAAAAGCCTTGCCTATACCGGAAGTAGCATGACGTCACAGGTTGAAAGGCTCCTCACATTTCCCCATTGTTTACACCAGCAGTGAGAGAGATTCAGACCGAGAAAGCGACGATTACCCCATTAATTTGAGCGAGGATGAAAGATTTGTGGATGAGGAATGTGAGAGTGAAGGACTACAGTACGGTGAAGGACGTATCTGTTTTCGCTCTGACCGTAACTTAGGTACAAAGGTTCATTGGATTCCACACTTTCTCCTTTTTTTATTGTGGATCACGGATTTGTATTTTAAACCACCTCGGATACTATATCCTCTTGAAAATGAGAGTCGAGAACGCGAAATGGACATTCACAGTGACTTTTATCTCCACGACAATACATCGGCGAAGCTCTTTAGCTACTGAGCTAACGTGATAGCATTTGAAGCCATTGAAGCTAACTTAGCTACGGGACGGCAGCGGCGGGCGTTGTAGCTTTCGACGACACCCCGGCCGCCATCAGCGTCGGCAAGAAACATATATTTCCCCAAAGTTACGTACGTGACATGCACATAGCGACACGCACGTACGGGCAAGCAATCAAATGTTTGGAAGCCAAAGCTGTACTCACCGTAGCGCGCCTGCTATCCACCTCAAAGTCCTCCTGGTTGTGTTGCTGTAGTCCGCCACTAATACACCGATCGCACCTACAGCTTTCTTCTTTGCAGTCTCCATTGTTTATTAAACAAATTGCAAAAGATTCACCAACACAGATGTCCAGAATACTGTGGAATTTTGGGATGAAAACAGAGCGTTTTGTATTGGATTCAATGGGTCCGAATACTTCCGTGTCAACCATTGACGTCACGCGCATACGTCATCATACATAGACGTTTTCAAACGGAAGTGTGGCGGGAAATTTAAAATTGCACTTTATAAGTTAACCCGGCCGTATTGGCATGTGTTGCAATGTTAAGATTTCATCATTGATAAATAAACTATCAGACTGCGTGGTCGGTAGTAGTGGGTTTCAGTAGGCCTTTAAGGCACCATTGTTATAACCCCTTAACCCCATACAGCCCAAAGTGCTTCACATAGCAGGAACTTCTTCAATACCTGACAGTGCACGGGTGATGTATGCATGTGCTAGAAGCAATAATCAAAGAGAATAAAAGCTCAATACACAAAGTCAAATCCTGAAGCATAAAATTGACATCAAAACAAGATCATGTTAAAACTACGAATAAAAGACATGATGGTAATATTCAAAGTTGCTAAAAAGCTACTACCATTATTATTAAAGGGTGTAAATGCCTTGATTATAATTATACTACTAGGTCCTATTTAAACATAAAAAAATAATAGGTATTGTCTATGAGCTAAACACATTTTTAATGCAGCAGGTATCCTGAAGGTTGAAATAGGACAAATGTGTACTTTATATCACCTTGTACTCCTTTTGGTAGGTATACTTCAGGCCTACCAAAAGATCAATAATGTACTTCTGAGAAAACAATGTCCCTGTCTTGTATCTCTTTTTTGAGATTATACCACAACTATGCAGCTGACAGTCAGATCCGCGTGTCGCTGACGGCCGGTGAACATCGGCCTGCTGAGTCACTTTGTCACTGCAATGATACAGTTCAGAAAATAGATTTTTTTCTGCTAAACTCAGACCAAACTGAAATCTCTTGTCAGTGGCCCACAGAAGCAAAGAGAAACCCTCTCCCTGGAACCTATTATTCAGGTGAGAAATCTATGGGTAATAATGGACCCAGACTTTAACTTTAACAACTAAATTAAGTCAGCAGTGATTAACCACCTAAAAACATGGTCAAAATCAAAAGAAGGGTGTATAAATCAGAATTAGAAAGACTAATCCATGGCTTTGTCTCCAGCACGTCAGACTACTGTGAGGGCCTTCTCTCTAAATGAGCTGTAAAGCAACTGCAGTACATCCAGAATGCTGCTGCTTGAGTCCTGACTAGAATCAGGAAATACGGCCATATTTGTCCAGTGCTTCCTGTCACTCCTGTGCAAGTCGTTTCATGGTCTAGTGCCAAAGTACATCTCTGACATGTTGGAACCATATGAACCATCTCGGGCTCGGAGAACCTCAGGAAGTGGTCTCCTGCTGGACCAAACATGGTGAAACTGCATTTCAGTTTAACATGATTTTATCCGTCTTTTTGGAATTGTATGCATAATTATGTAAAGCTTTTTGAATTGCCTTGCGTACGAATTGTGCTCTATAATATACATCCCAAATATAAGATAAGCGACAATCTTTTTCAGAATATTGTCTATGGAAATATAACATCTTATTATATACTGTATATATGTAACAATATGAACATTTCATATCGCAGTTATTGTGAGCAAAATTACCACAGATAATCATTATTATCACTGTATTGTTGAATGTGCTCAAAAAGTACTTATAAACACACTGAAATCTTTTAACCAAGTTGAATCTTTTCAAAACAATAAATAAATCGACACACAATATACTTTCTTGGCATAAGAAACATTTGCTATTGTTCTGGCTTTTTAAGAGCCATATTGTTTGAATATGTTTATCTTCCATTTTAATTTGTAGGAGTTTTACAATTTTGTATTGATAAAAAATGATAACATAAATTGAGTGTTCACTTGGCTTCACTGACATCAAGCAAGTTCGGTTCCTATTGTAGACACCTCCGTCTGTATTTCTTTGAAGTACAGATCGATCACTCTGTTCTGAGTGAGCACAGTTTGTAGGTTCAATGTACACAAAAGGCTATCTTAGATACTCAGACAAGTTTATACTGCTCTCTATCGTTTCTTAAAGGCCTACTGAAACCCACTACTACCGACCACGCAGTCTGATAGTTTATATATCAATGATGAAATCTTAACATTGCAACACATGCCAATACGGCCGGGTTAACTTATAAAGTGCAATTTTAAATTTCCCGTGAAACTTCCGGTTGAAAACGTCTCGGTATGATGACGTTTGCGCGTGACGTCACGGAGTGAACGGAAGTATTCGGACTCCATTGGATCCAATACAAAAAGCTCTGTTTTCACCACATAATTCCACAGTATTCTGGACATCTGTGTTGGTGAATCTTTTGCAATTTGTAAAAAGCTGTAGGTGGGATCGGTGTATTAGCGGAGGACTACAGCAACACAACCAGGAGGACTTTGAGATGGATAGCAGACGCGCTAGCCGGCGACCTCACCTTGACTTCCTCCGTCTCCAGGCCGCCGACCGCATCTATGATCGGGTGAAGTCCTTCGTCGCTCCGTCGATCGCTGGAACGCAGGTGAGCACGGGTGTTGATGAGCAGATGAGGGCTGGCTGGTGTAGGTGGATAGCTAATGTTTTTAGCATAGCTCTGTCAAGGTCCTGTAGCTAAATTAGCTTCAATGGCGTTGTTAGCAACAGCATTGTTAAGCTTCGACAGGCTGGAAAGCATTAACCGTGTAGTTACATGTCCATGGTTTAATAGTATTGTTGATTTTCTGTCTATCCTTCCAGTCAGGGGTTTATTTATTTTGTTTCTGTCTGCATTTAAGCACGATGCTATCACGTTAGCTCCGTAGCTAAAGAGCTTCGCTGATGTATTGTCGTGGAGATAAAAGTCACTGTGAATGTCCATTTCGTGTTCTCGACTCTCATTTTCAAGAGGATATAGTATCCGAGGTGGTTTAAAAAATCCGTGATCCACAATAGAAAAAGGTGAAAGTGTGGAATCCAATGAACCCTTGTACCTAAGTTACGGTCAGAGCGAAAAAAGATAAGTCCTGCACTGCACTCTAGTCCTTCACTCTCACGTTCCTCATCCACGAATCTTTCATCCTCGCTCATATTAATGGGGTAATCGTCGCTTTCTCGGTCCGAATCGCTCTCGCTGCATTGTAAACAATGGGGAAATGTGAGGAGCCCTTCAGCCTGTGACGTCACCATACTTCCGGTACAGGCACGGCTTTTTTTAACAGCGATCAAAAGTTGCGAACTTTATCGTTGATGTTCTCTACTAAATCCTATTAGCAAAAATATGGCAATATCGCGAAATGATCAAGTATGACACATAGAATGGATCTGCTATCCCCGTTTAAATAAAAAAAAATTCATTTCAGTAGGCCTTTAATGAGGAAAGACGTTTATGTCACTTGTTTTCATGTTAGCATTTAGGCTAACTAACCAGCCAGTACATGAGTTGATAAAAGTGCTGTTATTAATCATGTTTTTTCGATCATTTTAATTTAGAACGGTAATACTAACCGGGGGGAGTTTTACTGTGGTTATTATAATTAGCATTTATTATTACATGCTTAATTCTGGTCAATATGGCAATCAACTAAATGGAGAAGTGAGACATGGATAAAAGAAGAAACTATTCTGGTTTTTGGTGAAGCTCTAGATTTGCGGGTATTAACCGATTTACTAGCAAGTTTTTGAAGCGTCGTCTCAAACCAACTCACTTCCTTGACACCATCCTCTGCAGTCTTGACAGGAAACAAGGCAGCGTTTATTCCAGTCTTTAGGATCACACACCACTTGCTGGTCTTGGTATAAAACTGAGGTCTCGGGTTATACACCGAAACACAGAGTTTCTCATTGCTTTTGATATTAAAATTCAAAAAACAACAAGAAAGCAGCAGCAAACGTGTGGACTGGCCTTCGGTTTCATTGAATACGTGGAAGTTGATGTTAGCGTCCAGTTCAAGCTATCAGCAAAAGCCTTCACTACAGGAAGCGCTGACGTCACGGCACACAAGCCGTAGGACAATAGGGCGCTGCTGGGGCCAGGAAGCCGCGACCGCTCGGCTACACACAACTCCCACAAGTGACCTTCATGCAAGACTACAGACCTTTCTCACACTGGGAAGATTAGGCCTGAGAACATACTGTACCTGTACCTTAGCCTTGGTTCTAATCAGTAGCTCTGATCAGATGAAACATGTAGTGACTAAAACCAGACACCAGGTGCCTCACCTATATAGGTTTCTGCGCACAAAAAAGTTGTGTCAGCAGGGGTGAAATGTGCAGAAGTAACTTTAACCCAAAATGTTGGTGGAAAAAACATTTAGAATTTCTACGCACTGTCTCATGCAAAGTTTTTCAGACACAGGAATCAGCGACACCCATTGGTGTCATCACAAAATAAAGCTCACCCTCACAGGAAAAACACAAATGCATTGTGAATTACATATTCCAAAATGTATAAGCATTCCTCTAATTCTGGATGTGTTGTATATTTATTTGTCAGTGCCGATAAATACGAAAATATTAGGGGTGGGAATCTTTGGGAACCGAACGATTCAATCCATTTTCGATTCCTTGGGTGACGATTTGATTCAGAATATATATATATATATATATATATATATATATATATATATATATATATATATATATATATATATATATATATACAATTTTCTTGTCTTTTTTTTTCCGTAAATTGATTTTCGAAATTTAGGCATCGCGACGATTTCATTCTTAATATATACATTTATTTATATTATGTGTACTCTTTTACTATGAAGCCACGCTGTTGTAACACGTGGCTTGGCATTGTCTTGCTGAAATAAGCAGGGGCGTCCACGATAACGTTGCTTGGATGGCAACATATGTTGTTCCAAAACCTGTATGTGTACCTTTCAGTATTAATGGTGCCTTCACAGATGTGTAACTTACCCATGCCTTGGGCACTAATACACGCCCATACCATCACAGATGCTGGCTTTTGAACTTTGTGCCTATAACAGTCCGGATGGTTCTTTTCCACAATTTGAAATGTGGACACGTCAGACTGCAGAACACTTTTCCACTTTGCATCACTCCATCTTGGATGAGCTTGGGCCCAGCGAAGCCGGCAGCGTTTCTGGGTTTTGTTGATAAATGGCTTTTGCTTTGCATAGGAGAGTTTTAACTTGCATTTACAGATGTAGCGACCAACTGTAGTTACTGACAGTGGTTTTCTGAAGTGTTCCTGAGCCCACGTGGTGATATCCTTTACACACTGATGTCGCTTTTTGATGCAGTACCGCCTGAGGGATAGAAGGTCCGTAATATCATCGCTTACGTGCAGTGATTTCTCCAGATTCTCTGAACCTTTTGATGATATTACGGACCGTAGATGGTGAAATCCCTAAATTCCTTGCAATAGCTCGTTGAGAAATGTTGTTCTTAAACTGTTTGACAATTTGCTCACGCATTTGTTCACAAAGTGGTGACCCTCGCCCCATCATTGTTTGTGAATGACTGAGCATTTCATGGACGCTGCTTTTATACCTAATCATGGCACCCACCTGTCCCTAATTAGCCTGTTCACCTGTGGGATGTTCCAAATAAGGGTTTGATGAGCATTCCTCAACTTTCTCAGTCTTTTTTGCCACTTGTGCCAGCTACTTTGAAACATGTTGCAGGCGTCAAATTCCAAATTAGCTAATATTTGCAAAGAACTTTTCCAGTTCGAACGTCAAGTATCTTGTCTTTGCGGCCTATTCAATTGAATATAGGTTGAAAAGGATTTGCAAATCATTGTATTCTGTTTTTATTTACGATTTACACAACGTGCATACTTCACTGGTTTGGGGTTTTGTAATAAGCAACAATCTGGGGGGCCAGATTTGGCCCGTTGAGTCGTTTGTTTGGCCCTCCATAGCGTCACTTCCCAAATACAATACATATTTATATAGACCTCTTTCAAGCTCACTAGAGGTGTCCCGATTCGATATTAATATCAGATATATGTCTGATATCGGCTTCCATGTAAACTCAGATACAAGCAATCCTACTTGTGCAAAGCTTGACTGGTAGTTAACATCTAAATGTTATCTAATCTACCTAAATAAGCACACAAGGTTGTGTTTTACTTTGATATTTTGAAATAAACAGTACAGTGTTTTTCATACCTATTGTTTTCAAACTAATTTCATTTGATCCACAAAATAATACAAATTTGTACAATTCCTGCTGATATGGTATCGGATAATATCGGCATCGCCCAAGGCTCCAACGACATAATTACATCTGGACACCCCTGAATCTCACTTCAATCATTGATTGCATTGTTATTTTCACTGATTAAAGGAAGTAAATTATTTAGGCTATATGTGTTTAACACTTATAATCACTGTTTGGCCTGCTTTAGATCATCACCATATTCATGAGCTAATTAGCATGACCATGTATGGATGATAGTGGGAGGATACTGGAGAGGAACTTTACTTTGGAATCCACCAGTGACGTGCGGTGAGGTTCATGGCTGGTGAGGCACTGACTTCACCACAGTCAGATTTACAAACATATGAACCCTAAAGAGTATCTTATTCACCATTTGATTGGCAGCAGTTAACGGGTTATGTTTAAAAGCTCATACCAGCATTCTTCCCTGCTTGGCACTCAGCATCAAGGGTTGGAATTGGGGGTTAAATCACCAAAAATGATTCCCGGGCGCGGCGCCGCTGCTGCCCACTGCTCCCCTCACCTCCCAGGGGGTGATCAAGGGGATGGGTCAAATGCAGAGGACAAATTTCACCACACCTAGTGTGTGTGACAATCATTGGTACTTTAACTTAACTTTAACTTTACACATACAAACTGTAGCACAAAAAAAAGCACATTTAATAAAAAAAAACATTATGGTCTTACCTTTACTTATAAATGAAGTCCATGCGCTGCTCCTTTTGAACAAAAGCATCGATAACTTGTTTATAGAAGTCTTCCTTATTTTTCTTCAGTTTTAAAAGTCTCTCTGTCTCGATGGAGATCTTCTTTTAATTATTACCTCCTGCTTTGATTGAAAGTCCAGTTTAGAAAACTGTTTTATTTTAGATATGTAATCCTCCATGTTAAAAGTTCAGGCGAGAGGAAAAAATAAACGATCGCTGCTAACTGTTGCTGCTTGTTGTCACTTCTTCTGCAGCCGACTAGTCGCAAAAATGATATCTGGGATCACTACCGCCCTCTACCACCAGGAGGCGGGATTACTGCGAGGCTCACCCAGTGCGTCTTCGCAGCCGTTTTATGATTGCTCAGCACAAGAAATATGTTACACACATACAGTTGTTGACAAAATACACTGTACATTAAATACCTCAGCTAACTAAACTATGGAAATTTATAATATAATTCATATAGCAATACGGTCTCACTGCACAGCAGGCCAGCAGTTAGCCCAGTCATTGCGCAATACATGGCGAGGCTCAACTGGCTGGTGACTCACCGCAAGTCTCTTCTCAGTATTTGAACGGCAAATGTGAAAATTCAGCGATTTTGAATAAAAATAATCTAAAACTGGTGAAGTTAAATGGAAAATAACTTTATAGTATAATCACTGGATACACATAACAATTTAATTAATTTTATTTCTTTTTACATTTTTTTTCTTTCCATGATGGCACGTGAGGCCCTGCCTCACCTGCCTCCCGTGACTGCACGTCACTGGAATCCACACACACTTTTATTACTGAGGCCGCTGGACACAAGACAAGTCGCTGATCAGGCTATTCCCAAGAAGTATTTCAGTGTTTGTGACGTTGTCTCCTCTGTAGCAGAAAATAAAGCAAGCTTCTTTGCATCGCTTCCGCAACAACAACAGACGGACGGCACCGAAAAACACAACCTCCTCGGTGGAGGTAATGACATGCTAGCACTCACTCTGCATAATTACAGCCCGGCGGCGGTTCTGCTGAGGCCGTAAAAAGATTGGATATGTATTCGACTCGTAAACATTTTGGATGCCTGTTCGGAGGGAGAGGGTGTACAGCTAATTACAACATGTAGCTGCCGTCAAGCAAACCAGAGGTGTCAATCAATCATGATAAGAGACCGCAGTTTTGACAGCAGGGACAAATGTCTGCATGTTCCCTTGTATGGTGACACATGTATGGTAACCCTAACCCACTGTGTACTACTGCTACCAATACTACAACTCCTACTAGAGCAGGGGTATCCAAAGTCCTTTTTTTTACAGCCTGTGGCACATTCTAAAAGTACCATTACAAAAAAAATCTATAAAAATGTGGAATAAAAAATCAAAGTAGTGAAATGTAACAAAAAAGTTGCAAAGCATGCTGTTTTGTTTTTTTTAATTGTCACTGCTCAATAAATAATAATGAATCAAAATACATATTGAACTATTCAAGGTTCCAATTACTTCACATCAAATATTCCACTTTAAATACGTTTTGGGGTGAAATATTGCATATTTTGAGTGTTTGCCATAACAAAAAAGTTTTTCTTTTGACAAAAAGAACATAAAACAAGCAGGAAAAAAAACATACCAAAATAACAATAACTAAAACTTATAATCGACAAATAGAACTGAAGTTCATCTAGAGATTTAAGCGTTAAAAGTAAAAAATAATAATAATAATGTGTGACTTACTTTTAAGACTTTTATGAGTGGGGCTCTTTTAAAGACCTGAGAATTTTAGTGGGTTATATTTTTTTAAACTGTCATTGCTCAAAAAATAATAATAAATTAAATTGCAATAAATTTAATTAAATTATATTGTTATGAATTATGGACCTATTCAAGGCTCCAATTACTTGTTACTTCACATCAAACATTCCACTTAAAATATTTTTTGGGGGAAATATTGCATTTTTTTTTTTTTTAAATTGACAAAAAGAACATAAAACAAGCTGAAAAAAAAAACATACCAAAATAACAATAACTAAAACTTATAATCGACAGATAGAGCTGAAGTTCATCTGGAGATGTAAGCGTTAAAAGTAAAAAATAATAATAATAATAATAATGTGTGACTTACTTTTAACACTTTTATGAGTGGGGCCCTTTTAAATCCCTGAGAATTTTAGTGGGATGTATTTTTTTAAACTATCATTGCTCAAAAATTAATAACAAATTAAAATAAAAAAAGTGTATGGATTATTGACCTATTCAATGCTCCAATTACTTCACATCAAACATTCCACTTAAAACATTTTTTGGGAGAAATATTGCATATTTTGAGTGATTGCCATGACAAAAAAGTTGCTGTTGTTGTTTTTTTGACAAAAAGGACATAAAACAAGCAGAAAAAAAACATACAAAAAAATAATAAAAACTTATAATCGACAGATAGAGCTGAAGTTCATCTCAGATTTTAGCATTGAAAATAAAAAATAAATTGTAATGTGTGACTTATTTTTAACACTTTTACCTATTGAAGGTTCCAATTACTTCACATCAAATATTCCACTTTAAATATTTTTTTAGGGAGAACTATTGCATATTTTGAGTGTTTGCATAACAGAAAAAAGGGTAGGTTTTTTTGACGAAAAGAACATAAAACGAGCAGAAAAAAACACATACCAAAATAATTCTAACTTATAATCGACAGATAGAGCTGAAGTTCATCTAGAGATTTAAGCCTTAAAACTAAAAAAAAAAAAAAGAATGTGTGACTTACTTTTAACACTTTTATGACTGGGGCCCTTTTAAAACTGTCATTGCTAAAAAAAATTATTATTAATCAATGTTGTTACAATTATTGACCTATTTGAGGCCCCAAATACTTCACATCAGATATTCCACTTGAATGTTTTTTTGGGGGGGAAACATTGCATATTGTGTATGTTTGCCATAAAAAACAGGGTTTTCTTTAACAAAAAGGTCATAAAATCAAATAATACAAATAAAATAAATTATATTGAACAGATCTAAAGTTGATCTGAGGATTTAAGCATTGAAAATGAAAAAATATATGACTTATTTTGAACATTTATAGGACTGAGACCCTTACAGGTCCCCGGGAATCAATATATTCTATTGGGTTTGAAAATGAAACATATCCAAGTTCCAAGTTTATTATTCTTCGGTCAATCGTCAACAAAATAAACAAACAGTTGTACATTCATAAATTGAAAATGTTGCAGACCGAAAGGGTTTAGGCTGAAGTTGAACACTTATTGCGCCTAACCCTATAAACAATGTCAATTACAAAATAAACTTCCGAAAATTATTGAATGTCCATTGTACAACATATTATAAATACACATTATACATAACATAAACAAAGTTCAATTATATACACAGTAAAGGCATGTGAAATATCCTTGTAGACATGTTAAACCTTTGTACCAATTTATATACTATATACAAACAATTGTACTTCCATTATTATTTATAACCCACATTTAGTATTTGAATTAACATTGATCATAGTATTAACTACTGTGTTGATTCAAGAGTGATATATTTTTTCAAGACATTGGTCTTAAAGTGTTTTTTAAATGTGTGAATAGAACTGGAACATTTTAAGGAATAATCCAAGCTGTTCCACAGTTGAACCCCCCTGACAGAAACACATCTACTTTTTAAGCTTGTTCTTATCTTTGCTTTCTGGAAGACAGCTGAACCTCTGAGGTCATAGGGATTCTCTCTGGGTTTAAACCTCTCCTGTAGACACCCAGGCAGCATGTGGTTATGAGCTTTGTACGTCACAATAGCAGTGTTGAGGTCAACAAGATCGTGCAGTTTTAATGTTTTTAATTTAATAAACAGAGCATTGGTATGGTCATGATAATCTACATAATTTACAATTCTAATCGCTTTCTTTTGAAGTAAGAATATAGATTTAATGTTTGTTTTGTAATTGTTACCCCAGATTTCGACACAATAATTAAGATAAGGGAGTACAAAATAATTATATAACATGATAAGAGCCTTTTGATTTACGGAGTTTTTGATTTGATGTAACATAGCAATATTTTTTGCCATCTTTGTCTTAAGTATATTTATGTGCAGTTTCCAATTTAATTTATCATCTATATGGATTCCCAAAAATGTTGTTGAATACACCCTTTCTATCTCCATATCATCAATTCTTATATGACACTGTTTGTTATTTTTCCTATTTCCAAAAATTATATATTTTGTTTTATTTAGGTTGATTGATAGTTTATTGGCATCAAACCATTGCTTTAATATGTGGAGTTCACTCTCTACAGTCCCTAAGAGATGGCCAATGTCTTGCCCAGAACAGTACAGACTTGTATCATCAGCAAAGAGAATACATTTGAGTTTTTTAAAGATTTTACAGATATCATAAATGTACAATAAAAACAATTTTGGTCCCAATAAAGAACCTTGGGGTACTCCATGTGTTATAATCTTTTTATCTGAATCTACATTATTCATATGCACGTACTGTTCTCTGCCACCAAGATAACTTTTCAACCAATCATGAGCAAGACCTCTAAAACCATACCTATGCATTTTGTTTAAAAGCAATGTATGATCGATGGTGTCAAAGGCCTTGCTCAGGTCAATAAAAACGCCAACAACAAACTCCCTCTTATCAATTGCAGTGGTTACCTCCTCAACTAGTTCCATCACTGCCATGGAAGAGGACCTGTTTGGTCGAAAACCGTATTGGTGTTCACTTAGCAAGTGATGCTTGTCAATAAAACTGTCTAATCTTGACACAAATAATTTTTCAAGGATTTTTGAAAATTGTGAGAGTATAGAAATAGGCCTATAGTTGGTGAACTGATACTTATCTCCACTTTTGAAGATGGGAATAACTTTTGCCGTTTTCATTTTCTTTGGGAAAACACCTTTTATAAAAGAAATATTACATACATAAGTGAAGGGAACAGCTATAAAATCAACAATTTCCCTGATCAGAGAAAAGTCCAAGTCACAGCAGTCTGTTGACTTCTTGTTTTCTTGAGAATGTACAATTTCTGTGATTTCACTTTCATGAACGGGGGAAATAAAAAACGATTCTAAGTTGCTTTGAATGGTATGTTCATTAAATTTGACACTGTTTTCGGGTTTTACAATTTCATTTGCTAAATTAGGTCCAACATTCACAAAGAAGGTGTTAAAAGCATCCGTTATTTCCTTAGAGTCATTTATAGTTTGATTATTTTCTATGAAGTAGCTTGGATGTTCCTTATTTGTCATGTTTTTTTTAATGATACCATTCAAAACTTTCCACGTACCCTGGATGCTATTTTTATGTTGTTCTAATAGGTTACAGTAATATGTTCTTTTACTGTGCTTTATTATTTGTGTTAACTTATTTTTATACGTTTTATATTTGTGTTCAGTTTCTTTGGTTCTGTGCTTTAAATGTCTTCTGTTAAGATAATTTTTCTTTTTGCAGGACTTCAATAGTCCCTTAGTGATCCATGGTTTGTCCTTAACAGTGCTGTCCTTAAAGTAATGTTTTTTCATTGGGCAGTGCTTATCATACAATGTTATGAAAATGTTGAGAAAATGTTCGTATGCCTCATCTGAGTCTGTGGAGGTGTAAACCTCCCCCCAGTCTTGAGCACATAACTCAGACTTGAATGCTGCCATAGTTTCTGGCGTTTGATGTCTAACAAATCTATATTGAACTGCTTTTTTGGTCCCTCTCTGATCAAAGAAATTGTGGAAAATACTGAATACAGGTAGATGATCACTTATGTCATTGAGTAGTAGTCCTGCTGTTATTTGATTCTCAGGTTGATTGGTGAAAATGTTATCTATCAGTGTGGCAAAGTCTACTGTTATTCTGGTAGGTTTTATGATAAGGGGAAAAAAATTATTACTATACAATCCTGTTATAAAATCGGTGGTTTTGTACTGTCCGTGGGATTCAGAAGATTAATATTAAAATCACCGCACACAATATGGAGCTTGTTTGACTTATTAAACAAATAGTCCAATTTTTGATTAAATGTGTCTAGACATGATCCAGGTGTTCTATAAACACAACTAACATTTATTTTTTTTGATTTTTCTACTTCAATTTCTACAGTAATACAGTCAAAAATTCCAGTTATAGCAGTTGATTTGCTGTCAATTTTCCAACATTTTAAATCTTGATTTACAAAAAGTGCTACTCCTCCTCCCCTTTTTCCAACTCTGTTTGTGGTGAATAATTCATAACCATCCAATCTCATATCACAACACTTGTTCTCATCGAGCCAAGTCTCTGAGACTGCAACAATACTAAATTTTTTGAACTGGCTCAGATATTCACTAATATTGTCAACATTTTTATACAAGCTTCGGCTATTAAAATGTATTACAGTAAAAGATTTGTCCATATTCACACATTTAAATTGTTCGTCTGTGTAGTACTCACAGTTTCTGGTAATGTTATTGTAAAGATTACAGTCTGCATCTATATCACTGCCAAACTCATTTGAATTACAGTTATAATTGATGTTGTCATAAAAATTTAGTTGAATATGATTATAATTATTATACAGTTCTCTACTATGAATATTATCAGTACTTCTACATTCAGATTCCTTATTACCAATATTAGTAAAGATATTTTTTAATTCACTTTCCATTACATTTTAATTTATTTTTCTTTGTACAAATGACACATTTGTATCCACCTCCAGTGAAACATTTACACTAAACACACACACACAAACACTTAATATAATTATATAGTTCAGGTCTTAAACTCACTGTGACTCATAAACACACTTTGTTGATGAGACCGTTATGGAGAGTCTTTATACGCCTTGATGTAGCTGTCTGCCTCGGCTACTGATCCGAGCCAAACGCGGATGCCGTCCGTCTGTGTGATGCGGAGCTTGGCCGGGTAAAGTAGCGAGGGTTTGAGTCCCATCTTGTACAATGACGCCATCACAGTCCGGGAAGCCCTCCGCTGATTCACTACCTCTGGAGAGTAGTCCTCATACACTCTGAACACGTGCCCGTGATATTGTAGCGTACCTCTCTTCCTTGCCTCCCGAATCAGCAGGTCTTTGCTCTGGAAGCGATGAAAAGAAAGCAGGATAGGTCGGGGCTTGTCCCCGTGTCTCGGCTTGGGAGCCAGGCTGCGATGAGCGCGGTCCAGCTCAGGTGGAGAGGCGAATACTTCCTCACCAAGTACTTCTTTCAGCAACATGGAGAAAAACTTGGTAGGTTGCGGGCCTTCTATCCCTTCAGGTAAGCCAACTAGCCGGGCATTACTCCGCCTGTTCCTTCCCTCCAGGTCGGTGAGCTTAGCCTTTAGCTTCTGGTTGTCGGTCTGTAGCATGTCACAAACAGCCTCCACCTGCTCCAATCGCTGATGTATCGATTCGGCATTTTCTTCCAGAGAGGTCAGTCTGTGGTTATGACTGTTGACTGTGTTTTGAAGTCCGTCCAGCTTCTCGTTCACCTCGTCAAAGGATGTTTTAAGCTCTGTTAGCAAGGTTGATCTGTGGTCCGACAGTATGGCTATCAGCTCAGCCTTGCTAACGGCTGCAGCATCGACCTCTGCCTTCTCTTGTGGTTTTGCAGATTTGGGAGGCATTATCGTGGTGAAGCGAGTTTTTTATGAGTCGTAGTTGTAAAAAATAAATTTACCAGCGGTTAGATGCTCGTAAAATACAGGTCGGGTGCATGTCAAAAAGGTAGAGTTAAGCAGGAGCTGGAGGCTAACACGTCTTCACGCCATGCATCCTCAACCGGAAGTGATATATCAAAGTGATTTATATCAAAATGGCCTCTGCATGCTTTGAAAAAGTGGAAAAAGTTTGGACACCCCTGCACTGGAGCCAAGCTTGCAGCTCTCGTGGTCACGTCCTGAGACTCCGCCAGGAACGGAAGTCAAAATGTGCGAACTTACATCACGGGCTTTCATTTCCTCTCAGGATTCTCTCCACACAAACTTTCCAGAGAACTTCAGGAGCTAATCCTTTGGTATGAGGGGCAATATTATGGCTGCTTTTGCAAGCTGAAACCGAGAGCTCCCTCTAATCCGTCATCGGCGGGATCGTAGTAACTCTACAACCGACAGGACCACTGCCAATACTGCGAAAAAAGTCTCCAGTAACCAGAAACCCCTTTTTGCCGAATCACCTGGCAAGCCTTGTCCTTCAGTAACAGCCTCTTAATCGCCACAACGCCAACGTGAGAACTGGCAGTGCAGCTGCGGCGGCATTAGTGTTGAAAGCGTCGCATTTCCCACATATTTGTTAGGGCAACGTAACCACTTTCCCAGCAGTGGTAGCCGGCGACTCAGCGGAACGCCGCAGCAGCAGAGCCTCCGCGTTCGCCGTTTCACGTCGGCAGCGTGAAAGGCGATATATCTGCTTGAGTAAACACGGAGGAATGGGCCGCTGGGGTAAAAGGAGTCCTCGAGAAGATAAATAGGGAGGTTTATGTAGGGGGAAATCACAATATCAACACAGCGGAGATGAGGCGAGCCTGTACGGTGATTTACGTGCATTTCTCACCCTGGGATGTGCAGTTTGACGCTCACTCAAAGAAATCATCATAACTGAAGGAGTGTTGCAAAAAGGCAAAAGGGAAAATATTCCGGAATGGGGCAAGCAGACATGCAAAGGTGTAGTATTTGGGAGAAAAGATGGTAGGAGGTACTGTAATGGCACGTTTTTGGACAATAACAAAGACAAAATAGTTTCCCACTGGACTGCATGTAACTGCAAAATATTTACCGTATTTTCCGAACCATAGGGCGCACCGGATTATAAGGCGCACTGACGATGAATGGTCTATTTTTTCATGTAAAAGGCGCTCCGGATTATAAGGCACATTAAAGGAGTCTTTTTTTTTTTTTTTTCTAAATGGAAAACACTTCCTTGTGGTCTACATAACATGTAATGGTGGTTCTTTGGTCAAAATGTTGCATAGATTATGTTTTACAGATCATCTTCAGGCCGCTTTCTGACAGTCGCTTCCGGATGCGCCGTTTTGTGGGCGCATCCGGCCAACAACAACACCCGAAATGTGTCCCGTGAAAAACCTAATAACTAAAGTTCCTTGGGTGAATAATGTAAACTCACTACACCGGTATGTTTTAGCGCTTTCATGGCAAGATATAAGGAAGAACTTTACTCTACTTTATATTAGAAATGGCAACAGTGGAGGATGAATGTCCCATAACAAGAAGATAGAGAAAAAGAAGAAGCTTATCGACTATATCGTCGGCACAGACTACAAAGGCGGACGCGCACAATTGTTTAGGATTTATGAAGATCCCAAATACAGATCAGCAGGTACCAGAACATAAGAATGGTTGTTTTTGCATAATATTGCGAAACAAAACGCCAGATAACATGTCTTACCTTATACAAACACCATAATAATACTTGTATGTTTAATGCGCCGACAAGCCACCAAGCGAAGCGGCTTCATAGCTTACCAAAGTCGTACTAAAACATTTTGATAGATTTTTGAGCGCCGTGTGGAATGTTCTATATTTTCAATAGAACATATAAAATGTTGGTGTTGTTTACTCAAGTCATATTGCCATCATAGTGCAGTCTACACATATCTCTTATGTTTGACTGCCATCTACTGGTTCACACTTATCATTACACCATGTACCAAATAAAATTGCTTCGAGGTCGGTGAGCAAAACCAGAATTAGTCTGTACATTTGGCGCACCGGGTTATAAGGGGCACTGTCAAGTTTTGAGAGAAAAAAAAGGATTTTAAGTGAGCCTTTTAGTCCGGAAAATACGGTATGCTTATTGCTGCACTGGAGATTCAACAGTAAGTGAATTCACTCATTTCCATGTTGTGACATGTTGCAGCCTTTTTCCATAATGGATCGACTATCTTTTTTCCCCCAATTACTACACTGCAAATGATATATTACTTTCTAGAAATGTCCCTGGTTTTAAGAGCTGTTTACTTATTTTTAGTCATTGACTACAATAAATTCCAGACTATAAGCCGTTACTTTTTTCCTACACTTTAAAAGGGAACTTCACTTTTTTGGGGAATTTTTCCTATCTTTCACAATCATTAAGAAGACATGACGAAGGATAAATACATTTGATCAAAAGTCCGCTTACAATGGAGCCTATGTGAGCTGCTCCATTCTGCCTATAAAGCCTTTAAAAAAACATCCGAACACCTCCATTAGGGTTTTATATACATGATGACATATGTAAAATAGTAATGGGCAAATTTATATTTAATATTTACGTATTTTGATCATTTTAAGCATATGTTCATACATTCATTTCAAAAGCGCATCACGTTTCCTTTTTTTTCTTCATCAATGATTATTACTCACTGCAGACTTCATGAGAACAAACAAACATAAAAAAACATCCCTTACTGTACAAGGTCTGCTGTCATTAGGATGCCGACTGATAGGATGTTCATATATTCCCATTTAGATGAAAAATGTCTCATAATCCTCGCGAAGAAAGGGTTGTTCTCGCCATTTCCGAGTCCTAAATGACTGTCAAAGTGTCCCAACTTGTTGGAGTACGTCCTCAGCCATCTACTTACCAGGTGAGAGGCATCATTTATGAACGACAATAAACTTCCAGAGACGAAGGAAGCGAGGAAACACCTCGCCAGTCGATCATGTTGAAATTGTACACAAGCTTGTTATCAGGCAATCATTCCCAAACCAAGATAGTAGTTTTTGATTTTGTTTAGTTATTACGTACTTTTGACTTGGTTTTGATCAAACAACGATAAGGAGAATAAGGAGCTAGTTAAAATATTGTCACACGGTCAATAGCACTCACCATGAATACATTTGCAACAAATACATGTGACCGGTATCAGTGTTGTTATCGACTGGTCTCAGAATCGGCAGCATAAAACCCTGAATAGAACATCCTCACTAATTGTCATAATTGGCCATGACGCATGTGCATGTAATTGTAAAGGACGATGTTGGAAAGAGGACTAGTAATTGTGGCAATGGCAAAAAGTAATAAAAAAAAATACTGCATGTTCAGAAATGAATGTTGTATTTTTGGAGTGCTTTTAAATAAGGGCTATGCCTCCTCCTTCATTGCGTTACGGTTTGCTAGCAAAATGAGTTGCAGGGAAACAAGGACAGTTGTCCTATTGAGTTTATTTTGGTGATACTGTAGTATGTGGTGTGATACACAAACTAATACCTTTACTCTTGTATGCATATTAGATTACAAACCCCGTTTCCATATGAGTTGGGAAATTGTGTTAGATGTAAATATAAACGGAATACAATGATTTGCAAATCATTTTCAACCCATATTCATTTGAATATGCTACAAAGACAACATATTTGATGTTCAAACTAATAAACTTTTTTTTTTTTGCAAATAATCATTAACTTTAGAATTTGATGCCAGCAACACGTGACAAAGAAGTTGGGAAAGGTGGCAATAAATACTGATAAAGTTGAGGAATACTCATCAAACACTTATTTAGAACATCCCACGGGTGAACAGGCAAATTGGGAACAGGTGGGTGCCATGATTGGGTATAAAAGTAGATTCCATGAAATGATCAGTCATTCACAAACAAGGATGGGTGAGGGTCACCACTTTGTCAACAAATGCGTGAGCATTGAACAGTTTAAGAAAAACCTTTCTCAACCAGCTATTGCAAGGAATTTAGGGATTTCATCATCTACGGTCCGTAATATCATCAAAGGGTTCAGAGAATCTGGAGAAATCACTGCACGTAAGCAGCTAAGCCCGTGACCTTCGATCCTTCAGGCTGTACTGCATCAACAAGCGACATCAGTGTGTAAAGGATATCACCACATGGGCTCAGGAACACTTCAGAAACCCACTGTCAGTAACTACAGTTGGTCGCTACATCTGTAAGTGCAAGTTAAAACTCTCCTATGCAAGGCGAAAACCGTTTATCAACAACACCCAGAAACGCAGTCGGCTTCGCTGGGCCTGAGCTCATCTAAGATGTACTGATACAAAGTGGAAAAGTGTTCTGTGGTCTGACGAGTACACATTTGAAATTGTTTTTGGAAACTGTAGACGTCGTGTCTTCCGGACCAAAAAGGAAAAGAACCACCCGGATTGTTATAGGTGCAAAGTTGAAAAGCCAGCATCTGTGATGGTATGGGGGTGTATTAGTGCCCAAGACATGGGTAACTTACACATCTGTGAAGGCGCCATTAATGTACAGGTTTTGGAGCAACATATGTTGCCATCCAAGCAACGTTACCATGGACGCCCCTGCTTATTTCAGCAAGACAATGCCAAGCCACGTGTTACATCAACGTGGCTTTATAGTAAAAGAGTGCGAGTACTAGACTGGCCTGCCAGTAGTCCAGACCTGTCTCCCGTTGAAAATGTGTGGCGCATTATGAAGCCTAAAATACTACAACGGAGACCCCCGGACTGTTGAACAACTTTTAAGCTGTACATCAAGCAAGAATGGGAAATAATTCCACCTGAGAAGCTTAAAAAATGTGTCTCCTCAGTTCCCAAACGTTTACTGAGTGTTGTTAAAAGGAAAGGCCATGTAACACAGTGGTGAACATGCCCTTTCCCAACTACTTTGGCACGTGTTGCAGCCATGAAATTCTAAGTTAATTATTATTTGCAAAAAAAAAATTAAGTTTATGAGTTTGAACATCCAATATCTTGTCTTTGTAGTGCATTCAATTGAATATGGGTTGAAAAGGATTTGCAAATCATTGTATTCCGTTCATATTTACATCTAACACAATTTCCCAACTCATATGGAAACGGGGTTTGTACTATGTCACCATCAAATTCTCCTTGTATTTAAAAACAGGCTATTTCTCTGTTTCTCGCTTTAATTAAGGGTACTCAAATGCACCACAATTATGGGCAATGAGCTGCAAAAGTGGAACTTGTACATAACTTTCTCAGTATGCTGCCACAAATAGATGTATTGTTATTTCCCCCTTCCTTCTATCACTTGTTCCAAACTGCTAGCGCTGTGTGTGAATACTTAAAAGTGAGCTTTCACGACGTTATGACTGTTCCAAGCTCTGTTTGTCTAACTTAGGGGGTGGCAACCCGCTGCTCTTTAGCGCCGCCCTGGTGACTCCCTGGAGCTTTTTCAAAAATAAATTAAAATGGAAAAAGATGGGGTGCGGGGGGTATATTTTTTGTTTTAACATGGTTTCTGTAGGAGGACAAATATGACACAAACCTTCCTAATTGTTACAAAGCTCACTGTTTAATATGTTTGTGTTAATGCTTTACTGATGAGAGTATTTGGCAAGCGCCATTTTGTCCTACGAATTTTGGCAGTCCTTGAACTCACCGTAGTTGTGTGGACTATGACAGTTTGTTTACATGTGCAACTTTCTTCAACGTATTTTACGCCGCTCCTTCTTTGTCTCATTTTGTCCACCAAACTTTTTATGCTGTGATTGAATGCACAAAGGGGAGCTTTGTTGACGTTATTGACTTGCGTGGAGTGCTAATCAGGCATTTTGGTCAGTGCATGACTGCAAGCTAACCGATGCCAACATGTGATTTAGGCTAGCTGTATGTACATATTGCATTATTATGCCTCGTTTGTAGGTATATTTGAGCTAATTTAATTTCCTTTACTTATGTCATCTGTGTATTTAATTTATATTTACATGACAGATTATCTGTATGTAGTACTGGCTGCATTTGTGATAGTTGTTTGTGTGCCATGTTGTTCCAGACCACAGCAAACGGTACCCAGTTTACAAAGATTGTCATAAATCCATCAGACAAAGACAGCCTGCCGTTACCTTTAACCTGGACACACACATCTATACCTTTGGCCATTTTAAGCCAGTAATTTCCAGGAGTTAACTCACTCTCGGAGAAGCCTCCGTTTTACTAATGTTTACCATTGTTGTAAAAATGTGTAGAACCAATATTACATTTCAACATTTCTGTCAACAAAGATTTGCGTCAGCCTGCGACACACATAGTCATTTTGATAGTAGGCTAATATACCTATAGACATTTACATCATTATAAGACCTATAGAGCGGCCGTGCCAGCAACTTGAGGGTTGCAGGTTCGATCCCCGCTTCCGCCATCCTAGTCACTGCCGTTGTGTCCTTGGGCAAGACACTTTACCCACCTGCTCCCAGTGCCACCCACACTGGTTTAAATGTAACTTAGATATTGGGTTTCACAATGTAAAGCGCTTTGTGTCACTTGAGAAAAAGCGCTATATAAATGTAATTCACTTCACTTCACATATGGCGTTTAATTTTTTGCGGCTCCATACAGATTTATTTTTTATATTTTTGGTCCAATATGGTTCTTTTCAACATTTGGGGTGGCCGATCCCTGGTCTAATTTATGTAACTAACTATTTCGCATTTTTGATAAGGGGTGTTTTATAGGTAGTCTTAGACTTAGTCTTAGATTTGATACAATAAACATTATTGAACTTTCATGGCTATATTACTTTTAAATGAACATTTTTGACATAATTTTTTAGTAACTTTAATACTTAAATGGCAGAAAAGAAAAAAAAAACTTTACAAAAGCCCTAGTGCCACCCTCTGCTTGGGGTGCAACATCCCCACTTATACCACAAATAAAGACTTTTTAAACTTTGTTTTAAATATCAGTGAAATCATATTTAATTTGTCATATTTTTAAGCATTTTTTTTCATACAGAACATGTTCCTGTAATTGAGACGCAAAGGTTCCTATTAGAGATGTCCGATAATGGCTTTTTTGCCGATATCCGATATTCCGATATTGTCCAACTCTTAATTACCGATTCCGATATCAACCGATACCGATATATACAGTCGTGGAATTAACACATCATTATGCCTAATTTTGTTGTGATGCCCCGCTGGATGCATTAAACAATGTAACAAGGTTTTCCAAAATAAATCAACTCAAGTTACGGAAAAAAATGCCAACATGGCACTGCCATATTTATTATTGAAGTCACAAAGTGCATTATTTTTTTTAACATGCCTCAAAACAGCAGCTTGGAATTTGGGACATGCTCTCCCTGAGAGAGCATGAGGAGGTTGAGGTGGGCGAGGTTGGGGGGGCGGGGTTGAGGTGGGGTGAGTAGGGGGTAGCGGGGGGGTGTATATTGTAGCGTCCCGGAAGAGTTAGTGCTACAAGGGGTTCTGGGTATTTGTTCTGTTGTGTTTATGTTGTGTTTCGGTGCGTATGTTCTCCCGAAATGTGTTTGTCATTCTTGTTTGGTGTGGGTTCACAGTGTGGCGCATATTTGTAACAGTGTTAAAGTTGTTCATACGGGCACCCTCAATGTGACCTGTATGGCTGTTGACCAAGTATGCTTTGCATTCACTTGTGTGTGTGAAAAGCCGTAGATATTATGTGACTGGGCCAGCATGCAAAGGCAGTGCCTTTAAGGTTTATTGGCGCTCTGTACTTCTCCCTACGTCAGTGTACACAGCGGCGTTTTAAAAAGTCATACATTTTACTTTTTGAAACCGATAATTTTGAAACCGATACCGATAATTTCCGATACTACATTTAAAAGCATTTATCGGCCGATGATATCGGCAGTCCGATATTATCGGACAACTTTAGTTCCTATTATGTAGCCCTGACCATTGACTTGTGTCCGTTTTTGGGCCCGGAAAAAAGGTACCAACCGTTACCAAGGGGTCCAATAATTAGTTCTATGACAGGGGTTCCCAAACATTTCCCTCTGAGGGCCACAGGCTGACAAATCAAAGGATGTGGGGGCCATTTTGGTAGTTTTCACCATCAAAACCAGTACAATGTGTAGATTTTTTTCTCCAAAAACTAGAAAATGCAATTGCGGTACACATTTCCTGTGATTGTTGTTAGCAGTTAGCACACTGGCCAGATAGCATCAAAAAACAAAAAATATGAGCAAAATTTGCGAAAAAAAGCGTGCTAATTAGCAGTACTATGCTAATATGCTAACAACAGCACACATACAGTTATACATCCATCCATTTTCTATCGCTTGTCCCTTTTGGGGTCGCGGGGGGTCGCTGGAGCCTATATCAGCTACATTCGGGCAGTAGGCGGGGTACACCCTGGACAAGTCGCCACCTCTTCGCAGGGCCAACACAGATAGACAGACAACATTCACACACTCGGGCCAACAGTTAGCATTAGTGAAATACCAAAATATATGACACTGAGATGTATACTTTTCTAAATGAGCTAAAAAAGCAAGCATTCTAAAATGCGACCTGACCAAAATACTGTATATTACTCTGATGTGTGTACCTGAAAAATGTGTTTAAATGCCAGCATGCTAACGTTAGCCTGCATCAAGTACCAAAATATGACTCAGGTGTAAACTTAGCTAAAAAAACAATCATTTAAAAATAGCATGCTAAAAGGTATCATTCGTCAAGTAGCAATATGTTTGACGCTGAAGTGTATACTAGCAAAATCAGCAAGATATTATTAGAATGCTAACGATTGTGCCGCGGCTGTTGAAAAATGAACTACGGCTGCAAATGGGCCCCAGACCGCACTTTGGACAGCCGTGCTCTATGGTTACTAGAGGTGGACTGTGAGAGTCCTGCAAGCGTAGCTACTGGGTCAATCCATTAGGGGTCGGGAGGTGTAAGATTGTGAATACTCCCAGTGTGTGGCAGCGTGGAAACAGCCGAGACTGCTTCCTGATTAGTTTAAAGGACCACAGGATGGGGTGGGCGACTACTGTGTGCAGTGTGTGTGTTTGCATGAGTGTGTGTGTGTGTGTGTGTGTGTGTGTGTGTGTGTGTGTGTGTGTGTGTGTGTGTGTGTGTGTGTGTGTGTGTGTGTGTGTGTGTGTGTGTGTGTGTGTGTGTGTGTGTGTGTGTGTGTGTGTGTGTGTGTGTGTGTGTGTGTTTTTAACAAGGGAGCGGGTTGACTGTGGCTGTGGTGGTTGCAGACCATGTAATTATTACCACTTAGAGTGGAGGACAAAATAACACTTTCAGTCATAAGTAACACTCTTGTTGATTTGATAGACCAGTAAGTCCTGGTGGACTGATTGACACAAAGTATGACCTGGAATGACATCAAGCATCCTTTAAGAAAACTGAAGATAATGAAAAAATGAGGACATTCCCATGACCGATGGATGCACACGCACAGGTGAAAATGAAAATACTGTATATGCACCCTGTCAGTGTTTCCTGTGGTATGTTTTACCTCGTGCCACTGTCATTAAACCCCAGTCACTTGAAATTTCTCACAAAAACGTCACTGTGTGTAGCCGAATCGCCACCAAATTTGCGGTCCGCAGCTAATCTTTTGACAGGCCGCGGCACGTTCTAAAAATACTATTTTAAAAAAGTGGAATAATGAAGCAAACAGGTGAAATGTAACGAGAAAAAGTTCCAATGTTGACTCTAATATCACAAAGCTGCCATAAAGGCTGTTTTTTTGTCATTGCTCATAAAGTAGTAATGAATCGAAATCACTGTTGTTATGAGTTATAGACCTAGTCAAGGCTCCAATTACATTAAATCAAATATTACACTTTGAAATACAAGCCCCAAAACCAGTGAAGTTGGCACGGTGTGTAATTTGTGAATAAAAACAGAATACAATGATTTGCAAATCCTTTTCAACCTATATTCAATTGAATAGACTGCAAAGACAAGATACTTAACATTCGAACTGGCAAACCTTGTTATTTTTTGCAAATATTAGCTCATTTGGAATTTGATGCCTGCAACATGTTCAAAAAAAGCTGGCACGAGTGGCAAAAAAGACTGAGAAAGTTGTGGAATGCTCATCAAACACTTATTTAGAACATCCCACAGGTGAACAGGCTAATTGGGAACAGGTGGGTGCCATGATTGCGTATAATAGCAGCTTCCATGAAATGCTCAGTCATTCACAAACAAGGATGGCGCCAGGGTCACCACTTTGTGAACAAATGCATGAGCAAATTGTTGAACAGTTTAAGAACAACATTTCTCAACGAGCTATTGCAAGGAATTTAGGGATTTCACCATCTACGGTCCGTAATATGATCAAAATGTTCAGAGAATCTGGAGAAATCACTGCACGTAACATTGAATGCCCATGACCTTGGATCCCTCAGACGGTACTTCATCAAAAACCGACATCAGTGTGTAAATGATATCTCCACATGGGCTCAGGAACACTTCAGAAAACCACTGTCAGTAACTACAGTTGGTCACTACATCTGTAAGTGCAAGTGAAAACTCTACTATGCAAAGCGAAAGCCATTTATCAACAACACCAAGAAACGCCGCCGGCTTCGCTGGGCCCGAGCTCATCTAAGATGGACCGATGCAAAGTGTATGTGTTCTGTGGTCTGACGAGTCCATATATCAAATATTTTTTGGAAACTGTGGACTTTGTGTCCATCGGAACAAAGAGGAAAAGAACCCTCCTGATTGTTCTAGGCGCAAAGTTCAAAAGCCAGCATCTGTGATGGTATGGGGGTGTATTAGTGCCCAAGGCATGGGTAACTTACACATCAGTTAAGTTAAAGTACCAACTATTGTCACACACACACTAGGTGTGGTGAGATAATCCTCTGCATTTGACCCATCACCCTCACTCCCTGGGAGGTGAGGGGAGCAGTGGCCGGGCCCAGGAATAATTTTTGCTGATTTAAACCCCAATTCCAACCCTTGATGCTGAGTGCCAAGCAGGGAGGTAATGGGTCCCATTTTTATAGTCTTTGGTATGACTCGGCCGGGGTTTGAACTCACGACCTACCAATCTCAGGGCGGACACTTGAAGGCATCATTAATGCTGAAAGGTACATACAGGTTTTGGAGCAACATATGTTGCCATCCAAGCAACGTTATTATGGACGCCCCTGCTTATTTCAGCAAGACAATGCCAAGCCACGTGTTACAACAGCGTGGCTTCATAGTAAAAGAGTGCGGGTACTAGACTGGCCTGCCTGTAGTCCAGACCTGTCTCCCATTGAAAATGTGTGGCTCATTATGAAGCCTATAATACGACAACAGAGACCCCGGACTGTTGAACAACTTCAGCTGTACATCAAGCAAGAATGGGAAAGAATTCCACCTGTAAAGCTTAAAAAATTGGTCTCCTCAGTTCCCAAACGTTTACTGAGTGTTGTTAAAAGGAAAGGCCATGTAACACAATGGTAAAAATGCCCCTGTGCCAACTTTTTTGCAATGGTGTTGCTGCCATTAAATTCTAAGTTAATGATTATTAACATTTATAGCAATGTTGATCAATGTGGTTTGTCCATGTTCAAATAAACTAATTAAATTAAAATTAATTTGATCTACAGCCGTCATTGTCAAACTGTGGTACGTGTACCACTAGTTGTACGCCAAAGAATCATTTGATTTAAGTTGATTTTCCTTTATTCAAACACAGTGTTACTGTTTAAACAGTGTGTAATGTTACAGTGGCCATAAACATTAAATACAATTGTTAAATTAAACATCTGCCTTGATTTTAATGAATACTTAGGCCTACTACGCTACTGTATTTTAATGTTGGTCATTATGGTGGTACTTGGAGAGCCTTGTTTTTTTTCCGAGGTGGTACTTGGTGAAAAGCGTTTGAGAACCAATGATTTGGACACTTGAGCAAAGTAAAAAATTAAAAATAAACTTTTGTGAGTAGGGCCCTTTTGGATTGTGTTTTTTGAACTGTTATTGCCATACTTGCCAACCTTGAGACCTTCGATGCCGGGAGGTGGGGTTTGGGGGGTGGGGGCATGGTTTGGGGCGGGAGGCGTGGTTGGGGGTGTGGTTAAGGGCGTGGTTAAGAGGGGAGTATATTTACAGCTAGAATTCACCAACTCAAGTATTTCATATATATATATAATGTATAAAATACTTGACTTTCAGTGAATTCTAGCTATATATATATAAATATTTATTTTATTATATATATAATACATTTTGCGAGGTGGCCCATAATACTGGGCCGTGAACGGTGCTGCGCTGCCGCCGCCATGTGCTTCGCTCTCCGTTCATGACTGAGTATATCTATTCGGCCACCGTGTTCAATGGAGAAGTCTGTTCTACAAAATGTACAGGCAACATACCCCCTCCCCTTCGAACTGTCCTGGATTAACTGAAATTCTTGTTTCCATTCGTTTTGGAACTTGCAAGCGTATTTCTTCATCTTGCTCGTCGACGGCGTCGCCATGTCTGTAACTTCCTCGTTCTTCTGCTTCGTCTCCTTGTTGTGTGCGCAGTTGTGCACTCTACTCTCTAAAAGCCCTAGATGTTATGACGTCATTGGGCAGGCAAGCTGTTTATATTGTGGGAAAGCGGATGTGAGAACAGGCTGTCCCCACTCAGGTCCGCATTGAGCTGGAGGGAGCGTGGCCTCCAGCTCCGGCTGAATACCGGGAGTTTGTCGGGAGAACATTTCTGCCGGGAGGTTATCAGGAGAGGCGCTGAATACCGGGAGTCTCCCGGTAAAACCGGGAGGGTTGGCACGTATGGTTATTGCTCAAAAAATAAGAATGAATGGTGAATGGTGAATTATGGACTTCAATTACTTCACACCAAATATTCCACTTTTAAATTTTTGGGGGGTAAAATAATGCACATTATTACGGAATAAAACAAACATTTTAAAAACTTGGTATATCGACAAACTTGCAGCTGATCTCGAGATTTGAAAGCTGATCAAAAAAATAATAATAATAATATATGACTTATTTCTAACTCCTGCGATGAGGTGGCGACTTGTCCAGGGTGTACCCCGCCTTCCGCCCGATTGTAAGTGAGATAGGCTCCAGCGCCCCCCGCGACCCAGAAGGGAATAAGCGGTAGAAAATTGATGGATGGATTATTTCTAACTCTTTTATGACTGAAAACCTTCCGGATCCCCAGGATCAAACTTAAGGGGCACCCTAAGGGTAAAAAATATAAATATATTATATATTCTATTGGGTTTGAAAATGAAAATGCTTTAACTTTTCAGGCTCCGACCCTCAACGGAAAAAACTGCGCCTTAAAGGGACTGACACGCGCATGTGTGCAAAATCTGAGCGAGATTGGTTTAAAAACAATCAAAAACATCTTTCCGAGGTTATGTCGGAGTCTAATTGGTGTTCCATCGTACTTTTGGAGGGTATTGAGGGTCATCGTACGAACAGCCAGGTTCTTCTCCAAAAATAGTCAGCAGAAAAGGGAGCAAAAGTTGCGTGGTGGGAGGAGTCAAAGCGGGAGAAGATGGCGAGGGAAAGAGAGGAGGGGAGTTAATGAGCACCAGATGCGTTACCTTCGCTGGGAGTCGCATTCTTGGCCGCTTTGGTCGGCGTGTGATCGGTGCTGGAGCTTATGTCAGAGGAGATGCTGGAGCTCCCTTTGCCTGGTGGGGGACAAGAAGACATCATGAACACATCATCTCTTGTCGTGTTTTATCACTTCTATGACACCTGCAGTTTGTCACCGACATTGAAACTTGGATCCGTTTCGGCCTTCAAAGGCAACAGCCATCAATCTGCTTAATATGACAAGTGCTGGTCTATCGAGTCCCGCTGGATTTACAGCAACCAGCTAAGCTTGCAGGGCTAAGATGGAGGACGAGAGTCCACCTCGGTGACTGCCTGTCTGCCTGCTTGTTTATGGGATTCCATTCCTCCGGCGGATCATAAATGCAGCTCTGCGGCTTTCCTGAGACAAAGAATGCGGTGTCGGCTGAGAGCTTATCCCAAAAAGTCAAGCTTGTGTGCACAAACAAGAACTTTGAAAGGTCACCTATTATGCAAAGGGATTTTTTTTTAATGACGCGTCCCGAGAGCCGGTTTATGAGCACCAGAAGTGGGAAAAATCAATCACTTCTTTGCTCAGCACGCCACTTCACGGGTTTTCATGAAGGTTTTGCGCTTGTAAAATGGTCATGAATGAATGACTGGGGTACATTTTTATATTGATTGCCCTAACATATTCCTAGCCCCTTCCTGCTCCATCACTGATAAGACTAAAATGGCAAATTTCCCCAGTTTTGTGGGTGGGTGTGACTGGGAGATATGCAAATGTATGCTTCAATTGGAGATGGACCGATCCCGACCATAGGATGCAGAGCCCAGACGATCTTTACCCCAGCTGTGTCCCAGTTTGTGTGTGACTCAAGACTGTACTCACGTGAAATATTCCTTCAAAAACACACAATTACATTTCCATGCACGCAGGAATTCCTGGCTCACATTTGAGAGCAAGCTGCAACTGGCGCGTCGTCTATCCACAGTGCGAAACCGCTTCTAAAATACGAATCCTCAACAGCATGGCGAAAAATAAACCTAAGTTTCATCCACGTATCATTATCACTGGAGGACTAGAGGAAGAAGAAGGGCTAAGCATGCTAATGGAGGACACAAGAAGCTAATAAACTTCAATGTCAAGTAGGAGTGATCGATCCAGATGTCAATACTATTGATATCTAGTATAGTATCAGTATATAAACGATACTAAAGTGATTAGATTGATGTTTTTATTTTTCTTGTTCTTATTACAAAATACATGTGTTGGTGTTTTTTGTTATTGTTTACAAACTCGGGGAGTAAGTCTGGCTTTGAGGGCAAAATCCTTAAGATTGAAATCAGAGCCAATAGTAGTTTTTGCTTTTGTTTACTTATTCTGTACTAGCCACTTTATTTTGTTAAAAAAAATGTAGCATTCAATACCACAAATGTTACACAGTACATCATTTGATTTGTAACAATACTTGGATCTGAAGCCAAAAAATCGGCTCGGTATCATTGGCCAAAAATGTTGATCTGGACTTCTCTAATTTTAATTATGACAATTTAAATTTTGCACAAAAAATACATTATTGACTAATTTATTTTTCATTATTTTATTTTTTTTTGTACATATCATGCATCACATGAAGTTTAAGTTTGATTGAAAAAGTATAAAAGTTGTTTATAAATAAATAAAAGTGTGGAAAAAAAGAGGGCCACTCAAAATAAAATTTGTTGAGGGCTTTAAAGGCCTACTGAAATGAATTTTTTTTATTTAAACGGGGATAGCAGATCTATTCTATGTGTCATACTTGATCATTTCGCGATATTGCCATATTTTTGCTGAAAGGATTTAGTATAGAACAACGACGATAAAGATTGCAACTTTTGGTATCTGATAAAAAAAAGGCTTGCCCCTACCGGAAGTAGCGTGACGTAGTCAGTTGAACATATACGCAAAGTTCCCTATTGTTTACAATGATGGCCGCATGAAGTGAGAGAGATTCGGACCGAGAAAGCGACAATTTCCCCATTAATTTGAGCGAGGATGAAAGATTTGTGGATGAGTAAAGTGCAAGTGAAGGACTAGTGGGGAGTTGAAGCTATTCAGATAGGGAAGATGCTGTGAGAGCCGGGGGTGACCTGATATTCAGCTGGGAATGACTACAACAGTAAATAAACACAAGACATATATATACTCTATTAGCCACAACACAACCAGGCTTATATTTAATATGCCACAAATTAATCCTGCATAAAAACACCTGCGTGTTTGTTACGCTAGCTCCTAGCTCCTCTGCTAGCTCCTAGCTCCATAGAACACGCCAATACAATTCAAACACCTGATCAACACACACAATCACTCAGCCCAAAAGACCGTTCACCTAACCCAAGGTTCATAAAGCTTATATATTTTTAAAAAGTTACGTACGTGACGCGCACATACGGTCAAGCTATCTAATGTTTAGCAGCCAAGGCTGCATACTCACGGTACCTGATATTCAGCTGGGAATGACTACAACAGTAAATAAACACAAGACATATATATACTCTATTAGCCACAACACAACCAGGCTTATATTTAATATGCCACAAATTAATCCTGCATAAAAACACCTGCGTGTTTGTTACGCTAGCTCCTAGCTCCTCTGCTAGCTCCTAGCTCCATAGAACACGCCAATACAATTCAAACACCTGATCAACACACACAATCACTCAGCCCAAAAGACCGTTCACCTAACCCAAGGTTCATAAAGCTTATATATTTTTAAAAAGTTACGTACGTGACGCGCACATACAGTCAAGCTATCAAATGTTTAGCAGCCAAGGCTGCATACTCACGGTACCTGATATTCAGCTGGGAATGAATACAACAGTAAATAAACACAAGACATATATATACTCTATTAGCCACAACACAACCAGGCTTATATTTAATATGCCACAAATTAATCCTGCATAAAAACACCTGCGTGTTTGTTATGCTAGCTCCTAGCTCCTATGCTAGCTCCTAGCTCCATAGAACACGCCAATACAATTCAAACACCTGATCAACACACACAATCACTCAGCCCAAAAGACCGTTCACCTAACCCAAGGTTCATAAAGCTTATATATTTTAAAAAAGTTACGTACATACGCAAAAAAAAGTTGCGCACATACGGTCAAGCGATCAAATGTTTAGAAGCCAAAGCTGCATACTCACAGTAGCACGTCTGCGTCTTTGTCATCCAAATCAAAGTAATCCTGGTAAGAGTCTGTGTTGTCCCAGTTCTCTACAGGCGTCTGTGTATCGAAGTCAAAAGTCCTCCTGGTTAGAGTCTCTGTTATCCGAGTTCTTCCATCTTGACTGCATCTTTCGGGAATGTAAACAAAGAAGCGCCGGCTGTGTACTGTTGTTGCTGACTACGTTCGAAAAATACGTCCATTTCGCACCGACAACTTTCTTCTTTGCTTGCTCAGCTTCCTTCTCCATAATGCAATGAACATGATTGCAACAGATTCACGAACACAGATGTCCAGAATACTGTGGAATTATGAAATGAAAACAGAGCTTTTTCGTATTGGCTTCAATGTGGAAGGCATACCCGTGTTCGCCGGTCTACGTCACGCGCATTAGTCATCCTCAGAGGCGTTTCGAACCGGAAGTTTAGCGGCAAATTTAAAATGTCACTTTATAAGTTAACCCGGCCGTATTGGCATGTGTTATAATGTTAAGATTTCATCATTGATATATAAACTATCAGACTGCGTGGTCGGTAGTAGTGGGTTTCAGTAGGCCTTTAATTTTGTCCATAGGCTTTGCAACATGTCTTAAAATAAAATAAAGTATACTATACTATATAGTGGGAGCTGCAAACTGAGTGATTTGTTGTTTTATTCATAGCAAAACTGCTGACCTAGCATGATGTTGATGGTAAAATGTTAGCATGTAGCTGACATAGATATGTTATGCCAACGTTTGTATCCTCCTGTCCCACTTCTTAATGTTGCATATGTGACATGACATACAGTGGAAACTCGATTGACAAACCCCTCTATTTGATTTGGATTTACACATTTTAGATGGAGCCAATTATGCCTCCGTGTGCAACCATGTTTTTGTGTACGAATGCTTCATTCATTTTGTGCAAGCAAAAAGCAGGGCGTAGCATTTCTCCCTGTCGAAAGCCGTGCATTGCAGCGCACTACTCGTCACTACTCAGTCCTTCAGTGTGTGTGCATTTTGACAAGTTTTGTCCATTTTGCTAAATCAATATGAGTCCCAAAAAGACAAAAGAGATTTGTGTTTATTATTGTAGCAATATGGTTAAAGTTAGGCTTTTTGTGATTTCTGATCGTTTGTGAGGGCACCAAAGTGACGTGAGTGTGTGTGCCTATTCTGTGTTTTTTTGCCTTTTGACATGTTTTATTCATTTTGCCAACTCAATATGAGTCCCAAAAAGACAAAAGGGATTTGTGTTTATTATTGTAGCAATATGGTTAAAGTTAGGCTTTTTGTGATTTCTGATCGTTTGTGAGGGCACCAAAGTGACTTCAGTGTGTGTGCCTATTCTGTGTTTTTCGCTTTTTGACTTGTTCTATTAATTTCGCTAACTCAATATGAGTGCCCAAAAGAAAACAATTATTTTTTGTTTATCATTGTAGCAATATGGTTGTTGTTAAAGTTAAGGATTTGTGTGATTTCTGATCGTTTGTGAGGGCACCAAAGAGACTTCATTGTGTGTGCCTATTGTGTGTTTTTTCGCCTTTTGACAAGTTTTGTCCATTTTGCAAACTCATTAAGAGTCCCGCAAAAGACAAAAGGGATTTTTGTTTATCATTGTAGCAATATGGTTGTTAAATTTAAGGTTTTTTGTGATTTCTGATCATTTGTCAGGGCACCAAAGAGACCTCTGTGTGTGTGCCTATTCTGTGTTTTTTTTCGCCTTTTGACAAGCTTTGTCCATTTCGCTAACTCAATGTGAGTCCCAAAAAGACAGAAGGTATTGTTGTTTATTGTTGTAGCAATATTGTTGTTAAAAGTAAAGATTTTTGTGATTTCTGATCGTTTGGAGGGCACCAAAGCGGGTGCACGTGTTGGCAGAGCAGCGTATATAGAGGACAGCAGCTTGTTGTTGTTGTTTTGGCATGTTAATAAAGAGATAGTTGATTCATCACTCTATGTTTATTTGGTATACAGTATTGTATAGCACTTTATATTGTTTTTCAAAGTGTACAAACCTTCACTAAAATATGGACTTTTGTCAAGGCTGGAACCAATTATTTATATTTACGTTGTTTCTATCTGTGTTGGCCCTGCGATGAGGTGGTGACTTGTCCAGGGTGTACCCCGCTTTCCGCCCGATTGCCTCTGTGATAGGCTCCAGCACCCACCGCGACCCCGAAAGGGACAAGCGGTAGAAAATGGATGGATGGATGGATGGAAGTGCAGAGGATAAAGTACACATAAGCACTTATTAGACACACACAAAACAGTGTGTTGTCAGTAGGGCTGATTGTACTTAAGACTTATCTAAACTAGTTTTGGAGATGAGGATGCATATTTTCAATTTAGACATACACAACGATGATGTCACCATGCGGCAACATCTTGAATCCAGCAGTGACTCAAACTTGCTGTTTTCATATCAAAGCAAGCAAAAAAAAAAAAAAAATGATGCAACCCCCCCTGGGAGACAACTATTCTAATACGACTTTTCTCCGCCCGTCCCAGCAAATGAGCAAGCTCTGTGGCTTGCGGATTCGTGCGAGGCCGCTTGTTTTCCGGAAAAGAAAAAAAAAATGCACGGAGAGAATCCGCCTGCTTCCTGACGTCTGCTTATATAATATCTGATGTGGACGGTGCATGCGTAGACCGGAACGGTTGATTGGTTGCCGAGTCACACTTGGAAACAGATGTCTGGACAACGGACAGAAAGCAGAAGTGGACATTTTTAATAGTGTGACATAGTGGAGATGATGAGCTTTATCATGTTTTGTTTTTTTTCAAATCATATTAGGACACAGACTACAAAATCATGCACAACGTTGTATAGGGGTGCTGCCTGAATCGAGGAATACCCCTTTAATATTTAGTGAAGATCTTGATAAAGATGCCTTCACAGTTTGAGTCCCTGTGGGTTGCATGAACCAGTAAGTAGCCTCGTAACTAAAAACTACATTGTTGAGCGTATGAGTTGAGCATTGAGATTCACACAAAGGAACAATCTAACTCAAAGTAGCAGTAGAGTGAAAAAAGTTGACTTTCTATGCCTATTTGGGTTTCATTGTATCCATTAAACCATATCCTTAGACTTAGACTTAGACTTGGACAAACTTTATTGAGCCACAAGGGAAATTGTTCAACACAGTTGCTCAGTTTCAAAGGATGGAAAGGGTAAGGATGGAAAGGATAATGCAGGTATTATGTGGACTAAAAATGTACCATAGTAGCAATATGAAATATAACATATATGTAATATTTACATATTATATATACAGTATATAATACATATATACTGATATATTATATTATTATATTATATCATATTTTTATATAATATATACAATGTATAACAAATCCCAATTACCATGTACAATATTACAGTAAGTATTTATTTTTTATTTTATTTCTATTTATTTATTTATTATTTTTTATATATATATATATATATATATATATATATATATATATATATATATATATATATATATATATATATATATATATATATATATATATATATATATATATATATATATATATATATTTACATGTATATTATAATTGTATTTACAATCTGCAAAGTAAGTGAAAATACCGTGCAAAATGTCACAAAATGCCACAAATTTAGTCAGCCATTTTGAATATTCCGCTCCGAATATATTCGGCTATTTTCGCAGATTGACGTCACAATAGTACAGCTTCTGCACTCTGACCATATTATCAGATCAGTCGTACTGGAAATATGCTAAAATTGGAACGAGATGAGCTGTTTATCATTCACAATCCTTATGTAAGATAAGAACATATATACTTGGCTTTTTTTATGCATTCGAAATCGTAAATAAATACCAAACAATTGAGTCAACAGATCAAGGGTGCTCTCTAAAGATCATAACAATCCTCCATTTACATGTCATGACCTGAAAATTTACCAAATATGAGTGAAAACTGTTGTTATAAGCACCAATGCAGATAGTCTATTTAGCTAATGTTAGCTTACGCTGCTATTGTTGACACACTAAGGTTCTGCTTCGTCTCAAACTTGCTAAAAGTAAATTCTAGATTACAGTTCATTCATCTCTCACCTGGTAGTACACAAATGTGGCCATGGACCGACTTTCACATCCCCAAGGTGGAAAAAGACACTAGTTGCGGCAATTTTTTAAAACCGTTTGTGAGGATTGCGATTAAATCTTCATGTAAACGGACTTATGTGAGCGTCCCGTCGGTCGACATCCCAGCGAGTGTGGAAATATTACAGTAAGTGTTTGTTTTATTATGGTTTATTATGGTTAGTTTGTACGTTTAGCACCTAGCAATAATGCTACATGATGCTATACTGTTTCAATAAAGCTGCATCCGGGTAGCATTTGGGTTCTAAAACTTATTGCTCATCCTCTTTATGTTCGGGCTCAAAAATTTAAGGTCCTGGATCATAATTTTATCAAAGTAATTGTTGTTGACTCTCACAAAATCTGCTTGATTGGCATTTTAGTTGATGGGGAAGGGATCTGTGGTTCCTAACGCTATGTCACGGATCACGTGACTGGCTTCCTCCTTATCTCTCAAAATGGCTTGTGAATGTCTGTGAGATTGTTACTATTTTGATCATATCTATTTATTCACAAACTTTGGAAGTCTTTTGGTGTCATAAATCAGACATACATGATTATAGCTTCAACAAAGAGGCAGCTTGTTTTTCCACTCTACTGGTACTTATAGGTATCTAATAGATTTGTGTACTATAGTTTGAAAATAAACACTCAAAATTTCATAATTGTCTGTGAAAAAAAAAAGTTCATCCATCATCCATAAGTGTGATCGGCCAATACCAATCCTGATCACATATATTAACTGTGACATTTATCATGTATTTACGGTAAGAGCTCATGGCTAATGAGAGTTTAACAATATCAACAATATTTAAACTAGTTCCTTATTCTCTTTTATTACATACAATTGTTTGAACAAAAAGTAAAAACTACTATAAACTATTATTTTAAATCCTAGGTTTTTGCCCTCTTCGTCCTCCTCAGTTCAAAGGAATTATTGCCTGAGTCTGTAAACATTAACAAAAACAATTTTGAAAAAATAAAAAATAAACTCTAGACATAATCATGCTAGTATCGATAATATACGGATACTAGCCTTGGTATCAACACAATCTAACTCGATATCTAACTCGTATTAATTTGCATTCTTACTTTCTGCTGTAACATGCTTCTATCTACACTTCGTAAACTTTACTTAACAATTATTTCTTAGTATTCTTTAAAGCTAGTTTAGTAGTTAGCTTAGCTATTAGCATGCTTGCGCTTGGCTTGCTCTCTCAATGTGTAACATGTATAGCCTCTTCCTCCAGTGATGATGGTACTTAAGACACTAAGAAATTAAGTTAATTTGCTGTAATGGAGGTGATTATTGTTAGCTTCAGAGGAGCGGCTGTACACTGTGTATGGCGATACATTATTAGCTACTAGACGCTTGTTAGCCGGGGGACTAAAAATAAATACAGTGCCCGCCAGAGGGGATAGGCGTGTGTGATCGGCTTTAAAAACCATGTCAATCACATACTTTTTCACAAAAATCGTCCGATACTGATCGGTGGCCGATCGATCAGCATATCTCTAATTATAGTATTTCATTTGAACTTTGGTACTGATAGGGGTGCACCAGAAAAATGTATTCACATCGCGATTGTCATTCATCCTGATTCTAAATCAATTCATAATATTCAAAAATGTATATTAAAAAATGTTAAACTAAAAAATTCGTAGAAATTTTATACATTTTTTAAATAAATTTTAGGCCATCTCTATGCAACCAGAAGGAGCTTTTCTAACCTGTAACCTGCTTTGAAAAAGTTTCATTAGAACTGTTATGCCAAACAAAACACTGCGAGAATCGGATTGAATCGAGAATCGATACAGATCGGTGGCCGATCGATCGGCATATCTCTAATTATAGTATTTAATTTGAACTTTGGTACTGATAGGAGTGCACCAAAAATCGATTCACATCTGAATTGCGATCGTTATTCATACCGATTCTAAATCGATTCATAATTTTCAAAAATATATTTTTAAAAAAAATGTTTACGAAAAAAAGTGTAGAAATGTTATCAATTTTAAAAAGACATTTTCTGCCATTTCCATGCAACTAGAAGGAGGTTTTCGAACCTGTAACTTGCTTTGACAAGTTTCATTACAACTGTTATGCTAAACAAAACATTGCAAGAATCGGTTTCAATCGAGAATCGATTCTACAGCAAATCGTCACCCCAGGAATCGGAATCGGATCGAATCGTTAGGTGCCCAAACTATTATTTCCCTAATTGTTATGCACACATGTCAACATTTGCATTTGGAAACTTTCCAGAAAATAAAAGAACATGCAGCTGGGATAGGCTCCAGCACCCCCCGCGACCCCGACAGGGACAAGCGGTAGAAAATGAATGGATGGATGAGAGGATAGTAAGAGAAATCCCAGCAGAGCACCCAAATGATTTTTCATTGTCATGTATACGGGAGTGCAGGTACGAAGTCATCCTTATACTGCTAACAGCCACGAGGAGAGATAGTTGCATTGTATGCTGGGATTGTTATGATATGCTGTGATGTACTCCCGCCCAAAGCCGTGTGTAGAGAATGTATGGCCAGCTCAGTTTCCAAGTTGGTAGCAAACATGGCACCCCGAGGGGCTTTTGACCAATCATTTAGTAGATCTTTTGGCCATACTCCCTCTGGTTGGTCAAAAGTGTGACTACAGGGCGCCATGTTTGCTACCAACCTTAGTCTCTATACAGCCAACCAGTCGTTACCGTGGGAACTGCACTTTGTAGTTTTGCATTCATGATCATTATGGTGCAGTGACGTTGTCGTCGTCATGCGTCTATTCTGGAAGCAGCTCCTTTTTAGACTTGCGCGGCGGCCAAACTGCTGCGCCGCATTTGTTTTATTACGCTTGTTGACATGTGGTTCGATGGCTTGGGTCTGCGCGGATCCTGAAAAGCCGCAACTTTGCCTTTGTAAAGTCAAACCCTCGAGCTAAAGCGGACCCGGCTGAGGTCCCTGAGGACCCTCGAGCAGCAGGTCCACTTGGCTCGCCGAGTCCTCTCCTCTCCTGTTATTTTAAACTTCCAATCTTATTGACTTAGGACGGGATCACGCTGGAATGTTATTCATCCAAACATTTCAGCTCTGCCGACAGAAATAACGCAGCCCTGAGATTTTGGGAGTCTTCATTTAAGTAGTTTAAAAAAAAAAAAAAAGGTGAGAGTCTTCACATTCCAAGTAAGGAGATTTTATCAGCGATGCGGACTTTGGTTATCATAACATCTAAAAGGCGTTCTCTCCCTGGATTTTTTCCGCATTCCATTAAGGTGAAGCAGTTTCCCTGCAAGTCAATCTGCCACCAAACCAAAGCAGCTCTAAAAAATAAAAATAAAAAATTAAAAAGGCGTCATTTATCCTGGTTATTACTGTACATTTATCTTCGACATTTGTGCAGCAGCGCTGAAGCAGAAAAAATGTCAGGAATTGTTTCTTATCAAGATCCGAGTGAGTCAGTCAGCCAAACACTCGGCCTTTGACCCCGCCTCCTCTAAGACTTTAGGACGGTGGACTCTCCGTGACATATGATGTCACTTTCTGCGTTTCTGTGTGTTGTTTGCATCTTTCTCAGCAACGTCTGTGTCTTTTAAAACAGCTAACGCTACAAAGCACTGCAATACAGCAGGTCTGGGTTGGATTGTGCCTCATCCCGCACTTAGATCGCGAGTAAAGAATGCACTACTGACCTGATAAGTCCGAAAGCGAAAGAGATGATACAGTACTATCTGCTGACAGATGCTACCTAGGTGGTTGTTTGAGCACACTGCAGCTAGTCCTGGATAGTCCTACTCCGACCGAGTAGGACTATCCGTCAGTCACACACAGGATTCTCACAGCCAAAATACAACCTTATGTCCTCAAACATGCAACATTTTCTGTGCATCTGAGCATTTTATGTGCTTTATTGTCCTTTTAGGGAGGAGGTCGGCAACCCGCGGCTGTAGAGCCACATGCGGCTCTTGAGCGGCGCCCTGGTGGCTCCATGGACCTTTTTTTAAAAATGAATGGGAATGGGAAAAAAATAATAATTTTGTTGTACTATGGTTTCAGTAGGAGGACAAACACGAAACTAACCTTCCTAATTGTTAGCAAGCCCACTGTTTAATATGTTTGTGCTTATGACTCACTGATGAGAGTATTTGGCGAGCACCATTTTGTCCTACCATTTTCAGCGGTCTTTGAACTCACCGTTGTGTAGACTGTGACTCAACAGTTTGTTTACATGCACAACTTTCTCCCACGCTGCCACAGAAAGACGTGTTTTATGCCACTCCTTCTGTGTTTCATTTTGTCCAACAAACGTTTTGTACTGTGCGTGAATGCACAAAGGTGAGCTTTGTTGATGTTATTGACTTGTTGGAGTGCTAATCAGGCTTATTTGGTCAATGCATGACTGCTAACATGCTATTTAGGCTATCTGTACGTACAGATTGCGTCATTATGCCTCGTTGGTAGGTATATTTGAGCTCATTTAATTTCCTTTACTTATGTCCTCTTTGTATTTAGTTTATTTTTCCATGTTTAATGACACATTATCTGTATGTAATATTGGCTGCATTTCTGATAGTGCCATGTTGTTCCAGACCACAGCAAACCTTAGCCAGCTTGCAAAGATTGTAATAAATCCATTAGAAGAATGCGGCCTGCCGTTTCCTTAAACTTGGACGTACACATCTATAACCTTTGGCCATTCTAAGGTGAGTGCTGAGTTATCTCACCCTCTCAGAAGTTTTACTAATGTTTTCCAATGTTGTAAAAATGTCTTTTCTGTCAACTAAGATTTGCGTCAGCCTGCGACACATACTCATTTTGATAGTAGGTTAATTTAGCTAATTAGTCACTTACATCATGTGTTGCCATCATCCATCCATCCATTTTCTACCGCTTGTCCCGTTCGGGGTCACGGGGGTGCTGGAGCCCACTTATACAATAATTTTATTTTTGTGCGGCTCCAGACAGATTACTTTTTTGTATTTTTGGTCCAATATGGCTCTTTCAACATTTTGGGTTGCCGACCCCTGTTTTAGGGGTACTATTCTTGTCACTGGGGGTGCCATTTGCACCTTAAGGGACAACAACTGCATTCCTGGCGGAGTGTGGTGTTTATTATGTCAGCAATAAAAACATCCTTGTGTGACTTTGGGATGCAGAATACAATTTTCAAAGTAAGAAAGGCAGCAAAATGTGCGGGGAAAATGCAGTATGTTGTCTTTTATCGTCACATTGTACCCTAAGGAACAGCAATTACACAGTTATGCTCATTGTGTTGGTTTTAATGTAATGTTTTGCTGCTAGGTTGATTTTGCATTTATCAAAACACTAAACACAGATTTTTAAAGTAGAAAAAACTGTCAAACGTGAGATTTTTTTCTTCACTTTGGATGGCACAAACTGCATAAATTAAAGATTTTCTGCATAAAAGTTGTTGCTAAGCTTTAACAATTTAAAGTTTGGACTTAGAGACTTAGAACTAGGAAAGGTACATAAAAAAGTGCAATAATTAGTCTTTGTTATCAGACTGTACCTTCAAAATGGACGAATGTAGCACCATTTCTGGCACAGTAATGTTTATTATGTAGGTTTTAATCTGTGATATTAGATTTGCAATTATTAAAACACTAAAGATATCTTAGAGTAGGAAAAGCAGTCAAAAATGTGAAATGGGGTGCGTTTTTGATCCATTTTAATGGAGCAAACAGCATAAATGGAATATTTTTTTCACAAAAGTAAGTACTAAGGTTTTGACTTAGGGAGGTCTTTTTAGAGCTGAAAAAATTACATTAAAGTGCATTAATTTGTATCATTATAGCAGATTGTACTTTAAGGGACACACTTATATTCATTGTGTAGGCTTTAAATATTAAATGTTGCTGTGATATCGGATTTGCATTTATTAAAACACTAAAACATAATCCAGTTGGACTTTTAAAAGTTAAAAAAAAAAAAACAGTCAAACTAGTGAGATAGTGAGCATTTTTTAAATCAATTTTAATGGAGCAAACGGCATAAATTGAATATTTTCTGCATAAATGTTGGTGCTAATTAACGTTTTGACTTAGAGAGTTATTTTCAGAGCCAAAAAGTTACATTCAAGTGCAATAATGGACTACAGTCGGTCCATTTATGGCACACTTATGTTCTTTATGTAGGTTTTATATCTTATAGTTGCTCCTATGCTGGGTTTGCAATTGTGAAAACACATTAACGCAGGAAAACAGTCAAACATGTGAGATTTATGGTACATTTTACTGGCAAAAACGGCATAAATTTAATGATGTATTCATTAAAGTTGTTGCTAATTAAAGTTTTGACTTAGGGAGGTCATTTTACAGCTGTAAAAATTGCATTAAAGTGCAATAATGAGTCTTATTAGCAGAATCTGCCTTACATACCTTACTTACAGGGACATAAATGGATTACTGTAGCTGCATTTATGGAACACTTATGTTCATTGTGTGGGTTTTAAACCATGGATGTTGCTGCTGTATTGGATTTGCATTTATTTAAACACTAAAAACATCCAAGTTGGACTTTAAAAGTTGAAAAATCAATCCAACGTGTCAGATTTATTATCCATTTTAACCAGGAAAACTGCATAAATTGAATATTTTCTGCACACAAGTTGGTGCTAATGAACGTTTTGACGAAGGGAAGTCTGGAAAAGTTACATTAAAGTGCAATAACTAGGTGTTATCACTTATGCCTTAAAATGGACTACTGTAACTATCATTGAAAACATCAAGGTCATGTCCTCTGTATTTTTTTAAGTGACAAGAAGAAAATTATATGACTGACTGCAAATGTACTTTGTGTAGCACAGTGTACAACACCATGCGGTAGATCATCCTCTCACAATATACGATCTTTGGTCATGCACAGCTCGCAACGACTTCAACAACGTAACGCAGTGAAGTCCACTTTTACTTTAAATATTATCCGATCCGAAATGTGCTGTCAACATAACATTAGCAATAAATAATACTGACGTAACTCCTAATGAAATTGATGTGCAACGCTGTCGGTATTAGAAGTGGGAATCTTTGGCCACCTCACGATTCGATTACGATTACGATTCAGGAGGTACGATATGATTAAAAATTGATTATTGATGCATCTTTAATTTATGTATATTGATGCAGTTTTACATTCCTTTTCACTAAAAAAACAACTTTAAAAAGTGCATTTGAAATAAGAAACTTTGATTACGATAAATAAATCGATTATCGATTTTTGACGTTTACTAATCGATTCTATAACCGTCTTTGTCCGAATTGCGATGCATTTAAAAATCTATTATTTTCCCCACCTCGAGTCGGTATAATACCGCTGTCGTGTCAGTCAGGTGCCGCCCCGCCCTAAGTGCAGAACATGCGCTCTGCGTTGGGCTTCACGATGAGTGGGGGCCCCGTTTTGCGTGAAGAAGCACATTCAAGTGTAAATTATTGAATGACAAGGCGCTTCATATAAAATTTTACCCCAACCGTATTCCTGGCCACGTCTTGCTCTGTCACTGATTAGAATCCATCCCTCCATCCATTTTCTACCGTTTGTCCCTTTTGGGGTCGCGGGGGGTGCTGTAGTCTTATCTCAGTTCCATTCGGGCGGTAGGCGGGGTACACCCTGGACAAGTCGCAGGGCCAACACAGATAGACAGACAACATTCACACTAGGGCAGCAACAACTAATCGATTACATTGATTGAAATCAATTATAAAAAAATAGTTGCCAATTAATTTAGTCATCGATTCGTTTGATCTATGCCATGCGCATGCGCAGAGGCTACTTTTTATTTTATTTTTAATTTTTTTTTATAAACCTTTATTCATAAACTGCAACATTTACAAACAGCTGAGAAACAATAATCAAATAAGTATGGTGTCAGTATGCTGGGTTTTTTTTCCAATAAAATACTGGAAAGGATAGAAATGTAGTTTGTCTCTTTTATCCGATTATTAATCGATTAATCGGAGTAATAATTGACAGATGAACCGATTATCAAATTAGTTGTTCATTTATAAACTGCAACATTTACAAACAGCTGAGAAACAATAATCAAAATAAGTATGGTGCCAGTATGCTGTTTGTTTGTTTTTTCAAAAAAATACTGGAAAGGATAGAAATGTAGTTTGTCTCTTTTATCCGATTATTAATCGATTAATCGAAGTAATAATCGACAGATTAATCGATTATCAAATTAGTTGTTAGTTGCAGCCCTAATTCACACTCACACTCACCTACCAGGGCCAATTTAGTGTTGCCAATTAACATATCCTCGGAGTACCGGAGGGAACCCACGCAGAAAGTAATAAAAAAAAAGAAGTAAAAGTACCAATGATTGTCACACACGCTATAGGTGTGGTGAAATTAACCTCTGCATTTGACCCATCCCCTTGTTTATCCCCCTGGAAAGTGAGGGGAGCAGTGAGCAGCAGCGGTGACCACGCCCAGGAATCATTTTTGGTGAAAGAGCCTGGCGATCGAACCCAGGACCTTTGTATTGTGAGGCACATGCACTAACCCCTGTAATATGAAGACACATTTTCCACCTTTGGTGGGCGTCATCTTTGAATAGCAGGTCTTGGGTTTGACTCCCGGTCGCATAAGACACTTCGGTATGGTTTTTAAATTTATGTTTCAAAGATGTTAAAATAAATTAATATGCGAAACTTCATCATATTAATAAAAAAAATGGACTGATTGTCAAATACACTACCGTTCAAAAGTTTGGGGTCACATTGAAATGTCCTTATTTTTGAAGGAAAAGCACTGTACTTTTCAATGAAGATAACTTTAAACTAGTCTTAACTTTAAAGAAATACACTCTATACATTGCTAATGTGGTCAATGACTATTCTAGCTGCAAATGTCTGGTTTTTGGTGCAATATCTACATAGGTGTATAGAGGCCCATTTCCAGCAACTATCACTCCAGTGTTCTAATGGTACAATGTGTTTGCTCATTGGCTCAGAAGGCTAATTGATGATTAGAAAACCCTTGTGCAATCATGTTCGCACATCTGAAAACAGTTTAGCTCGTTACAGAAGCTACAAAACGGACCTTCCTTTGAGCAGATTGAGTTTCTGGAGCATCACATTTGTGGGGTCAATTAAACGCTCAAAATGGCCAGAAAAAGAAAACTTTCATCTGGAACTCGAAAGTCTATTCTTGTTCTTAGAAATGAAGGCTATTCCACAAAATTGTTTGGGTGACCCCAAACTTTTGAACGGTAGTGTATGTTCGATAATTAAACATGTGATAATTACCTCAATGAAAGCTATTATTATCCATATGGTGCTGGGATTCAAAGCATCTCTTGGATAACCACATTTTTCCATCCATCCATTTTGTACCGCTTGTCCCTTTCGGGGTCACGGTGCTGGAGCCTATCTCAGCTGCATTCGGGCGGAAGGCGGTGTACACCCTGGACAAGTCGCCACCTCATCGCAGGGCCAACACAGATAGACAGACAACATTAACACAGTAGGGTCAATTTAGTGTTGCCAATTAACCTATCCCGGGTCTTTTGAGGTGTGAGGAGTACCCGGAGGGAACCCAGTGACAGGGAGAACATGCAAACTGCCCGGGGTTCGAACCCTTTGTATTGTGAGGCACATGCACTAAACCCTGTACCACCGTGCTGCCTAACCAATTTTTGACCTTGGTGTTTGTCAAATCCTAGTTACGGCCCTGACAGTAGCTCCATTTCTGACATCACCCATGCAGGTTTTAATGATGTTACACTAAAAACATAATAACCCAGTTGGACTTTAGAATGCACAGCACGTCTGTGGAAACAGGGAAAGCAGTCACATGTGGCTTCTAGCCTGCCTTTTTGATCAATCTCAGAGATAATTCCTGTCGAAAAGATAATGTTAAGATTTCTAAGTGACTCATTTAAGATGTTTTTTTTTTTGTTGTTTTTTTTTAAAGGTGGCAAGAGAACTTTAGAAAAAGTATTTTTCAGGCAGTGAGTGTTGATTAAAAAAAAAAAGTGGTTATAATCAGCAGCACTCACCCTCACTTCCATACAGTTTTCCGTTGTTTGCTCCCATTTGAACCGACACATAGTCGAGCACGAAACTCGACCCAAAAAAGGAGCAAAAAAAAAAGAAGAAGGAGTCCAAATCCGAAGCAGAAGCGAGAGTCCAAATAGTTAATCCAGATGTGGACGAGAGGAGGACTCTTTTCTTCTTCCAGCGGTGCAAGACATTTACATCCTGGTTTGTTCTTCTTCTACATCTTAATTTATGCTCTTATCCCTCTTTCTTCCCGTATGTGCGCACATCCAGAATAAAAGAAGGAAGTCGGCAGCACAAAGTAGTGGAGGTGCACTGCAGCTGTTGGAGTGTCTGAATAATAAAATGCGCTGCTGCAGGACGCGAGGAGAAGAGAAACTTGCTGCTGCTCTTCTGGATTTAAAGAGACCGCAGCACTAAAAGAGAAAGCGAAAAAAAAAAAAAAAAAGGATAAAAAAAAAAGCTGTACTTTGCTTTTGCAACAATAGAGGAACATCATAATTACAAGAAGCCCGCTGCGGCGCTAAGTGCTCGTTTGCATTTCAAAGCGATCGAAATAGATTGGCGGTGAGTGCAGTGTCACGACAAATCCTGCAGATGGCGCCGTGCAGGGGAAATGTGTCTATAATTAAGTGGATAAATCAACTGTATAGTAGTGGTGAGTGGTTCGATCCAAATGTCAATTTCGTCGATACCACCAGCTGGGTATCAGATCGAGATTTTCACAAATATTTTGTTATATAGTTGATACAGTACAGTATATTAGAACACAATTAGGGCTATGGTGGGGAAAAACACGGATTTTAACAAGAGACAAAAATAGCTTTTGTTTACTTTTGTTGCTTAAATAATATTGCTTTACAAAACAATTTTATTTTTTTAAATATTTGATAGTAAAATTGTAAACATTCGGGGACACACGCATATCACTTTTTTTTTTTTGGTCCTGTCCAGCTTCTCAGGCAAATCATATAGTTGATGTAGATGCCCATATGAGCTGTACGAATTTACTTTACAAAAGAGAAGTGTGGGATACTTCTCTTATGGTGTTATTTGTATTTGACTTTATTTAAATGGAATTATATTATTATCTGGTGCCGCCGGGATAGAAAGAGGAAAAAAATGAAGACAGAGGGGGAAATTGTGGGGACAAGAGGGGGATAAGACAGAGAGACGGCAAAAACAACAGCAAACACAACAATAACAATAACAACAACAATAGAACAACATCAGCAAATAAGATACGTACAAATATGATGGTAAAAGTGATAGCAAAGAAGCAGTTAGTGAAATAAAAATAATACAGACATGACAATGAACATTATTACACTACAAATGGAGCAATACAAATACCAATAGAAATAGCACTATTGATAATGAATAATAACAATGACCTCTATTATCAACAATACAATTGTTCAGACGCAACAATACATATATGTAATAACTTGAAATACAAAAGAAAGCAGATAAATGGAGGGGAAGAAAGAGAAGCCAACTATATTAACCTTGTAGATTGTTATAGTAACAATAGGTTAAGCTTATCACTCAACAACGTTAATATTGCTTAAGTTTTCCTGCAATTTGTCTTCACAAGCAAACTGTCAGCTTGCATTTATCCGCCTGTTTTGATGCTAAGATAAATGTTATGATGTTGTATTTTATTTTTTATTATACCGTATATGTATTGTGTGCTTTTCTTTTTCTTTGAAATTGTAATTTTACTGCCTTTTTTACATCATGGCCAGGGGACTACAGATGAAAACTAGCCTTCTGGCTAATTCTGGCTTTTTTAACCATGTGTAGTCATGTCTTTATGAAATTGCATTGTCCACTTTGAAATTTGAAACCAATCTTAATCTTAAGGAATTTTCGCAAAGTAGGAATGATTGATTATAAATCAAATATTTTCACAGCTCGAGCATTAAAAAAAAAAAACTGTTTACGTCAAATATGTTTTTCAACATTATAAGATCCCTCTCGACATGAAATAACACCCTCTAGTCACCTTTACACTCCTTTAATCCAATATAAAGTCGTAATGCTTCCTGAGGTTGAGCCAACCAGTGGCTACGATACTGAACAGCACGGTCCCCTCTCGTGTCTAATACTACTATAACATTATTTTTAGTGTATTTATGTTTTTAAAATGCTAAATTTGAGACCAAAACATATTAGAATATGCTGGAAAAAACCCAATGTGTTGATGCTGCAATATTTGAAGCGCTATGTGGCGAGAGACAACTAACTTGTAATGAAGATGCGTGATGGGCAGTAACAAGCTACGTAACTTAACTTTATGTCCAATAACTTGGAGATAGAGTAGCTACTTTTTTAATGAGTAGCTTTTACTTTAGCATAGTTACGTTTGGGTCATGGTAGCAGGGTAGCTTACATCAAAGTTACAAGCTACAAAGAGAGAAAATGGAGTGGCAATCCAGGTTTTAAAAAAAATATGGAAAAATATAATGACCTGGATGTATGAGAACATCCATACAAAAGGAGAAAATCCATGGTGATCGGTTGGGGTTCGTACTATGAGTCAAAATAGGTGGATTGCATATGACGTCACATCCGTTTTTCTTCTTCGTGGCTAATTCACTCGATGGTCAAGCTGCTATAACATAGCATTGAAACAAGTGAAAGTAGAGTGAGTGTAGAGTTTGAGTAGAAAATAACATATTGCTGTTCTTTTCTTGGGTGTTCCAATCGTTCAAATAGAGAAAAGAAAGAGTTTTCATAGTCGTGAAAAAGTGGTTCATAAAGGTCATAAAGTCAGGGGAAAAAACAAAAGTGCATGGGAGAAAATGCCTCTTAAATATATCACTTTCCTCATCTTGTGGACTACAAACGGACCATGCTTGTGTCTGCAGCGATCACTTTGTAAAAAGTTTGTTTGAACAATTGATTTGTTTAAGAACCTTTCTGTGATGCAATCAAGTTTATTTTTTACTATATTAGTAGTGTTAAAGAGCAGAACTTAACGTAAAAAAGGACACTAGATCGCATTAGTTTGTGTTCTTTTGTGATTGCGATGCCTAAATATAACTATAAAGACCTGCATGTGCAAATAAACCAACGTCAAGTCCTAGTAATAAATATTTTAATTGTTTGTCCAATCCACCGTATTTTTCGTTCTCTATTTTCATAACAGAAACTAAAATCTTAGTTGTTGTTTCACAGAGATGCCAAGTGCTTTACTTGACACGGATGACCACATTATAGTGTCTTTGGTGGCATTTGTTACCATCAAGAAAATATCCTTAACAGTATTAATAAACCAGGGGCCGTACTTATCAAGCTTCTTAGAGTGCCATTTTACACTTAAGTCCTGAGAATTTGCGAAATTTAGTCCTACTCTCAAACTTAAGAATAAAAGCTTTTTATCAACGTTCTTAAGTCTAAGAATCACTCCTACTCTCCACGATATTTAAGAGACCTTCAGAGGTGTCTTAAGTGGTTAGGAGTTGCCAGCAGGGGATGGCACTGAGGCGAGAGAGACGTGCGCGAACGTTCAGGGAACGGAAGAATGTTTGGTTTTTTTTGATGACGAGCAGCTGATCAAACGGTATCGTTTAGACAGAGCGGATATTATTTTTGTCACAGATTTAATACTTTTCGATTCCTTGTTGATTTCTGCATGTGTCTGCAGTGGGCTAGTATATATAGAGCCACCCACACCAGTTTCAAATTAGTTGCCTAATTAATGAATTGGAAAGAAAATGTTATGACAGTAGCGTATGTGTGTGGCCGTGAGGTGAGTGACGTCAGTGAGTGTGTGGGCGATAGAAGAGAGGGAGCGGTAGCGTGAGTGCCGGCGGGGACTAGTTTGTTTTGTATTATTTTGTAGTTTATTGTCAAAATATACACTCCCATTGTCCACTTAAATATTTCCAAGATATTTCTTTATTCTTAGACAACGGATTCCCTTCCGTGATTGGTCATTTCTATGGACACAGAAATGACGTCACCTAAAATTCCGTTTACGGCACATAGTAATGTCGTAATTCAGCTCTGAGTGTGACACTTAAGATTCAGTCCTACACTTCGCTGAAAGTGTGAGTAAGACGCTTGATAACTAACTTTTAAGTGCAGCTTTCAGCGAAGAATTTATTTACTCTTAAGTCAACTCTTAGCAGACTTCATAGGAGTAATTCTAAGAAGCTTGATAAGTACGGCCCCAGATGAATAAATCTCTCGTAGGCTCAACAGCATATACTGCATTTTGATATCACTAGCAAACATTGCTGAACAACAGGGACATTTATAGCTAAATAATGGGACAAAATATGAACTTCACATAAAAACAACTGCAGACATGAATTGAAGATAAAATTGATTGATTGATTGAAACTTTTATTAGTAGATTGCACAGTTCGGTACATTTTCCGTACAATTGACCACTAAATGGTAATACTCTAATAAGTTTTTCAACTTGTTTAAGTCGGGGTCCACGAAACTAATATTTGTAGCAGGAAATCAACTGCAAACAAACTAATTATTTTTTTCATTAGTGTCACGATCACAGCAGCACGGCACTCGTTATGGCAATCAAATTTGTTACTTAGCGATGCACAAGTAAGTCCAACATTGTCTTTCACATTTGTGGACCACTCAGATGAAAGACATAATGTGCCTCCAATCTTTTCTTCTCTAAAAACCATGACGGTCAAATGAAGTGAGGTCATAGCGAGCAGTAAGGTCTTAGTAATGATAAAAGGTTTAAATCTTAAAAAAAAAAAAAAAAAAAAAATTCTTAAGAGTGTAAAAACCAACTCCATCCCATTTTTAATAATCGCTTACAGCTTTTCCTCTAAACCTTTCAAAATACGCCCAAATCTGCAATAACTCTGAGAATTGAACAGTAGCCTAATGGGACTCCAGATCATCGCCTGAAACCCGGAAGTGCCCAGATGTGCCTCTAGGTCACGTGATTGCAACTCAGCAAATGGTTAAGGTTAGAGCAAAACATTACAGACTGGCCAATTAGAGGCAAGATAAGGTGGCTCATTGAAACTGGTAAGCAAAATCCCAACAGTCACGCACTCAGGTCACATGACGACGAGGGAGTCAGAGACAGAGGGACGCATCAAGCTGATGACTCAAAAAAAAAAGAAAAGAAAATGGCAGAGGGATATTTTCCCGCAAATTAGATGTTTCCTTTAGTGATGAAGACAACGTGCAGGAAACCCACAATAATGTGTGTCCTTGGCCATATTTAGACAAATGTATGCGTTTAGAGAAAACAATGCTCCTATCCTTAGTTTTTAGTTGTTTAGTCAACCAAAATCATAACTGCTCCCTTCATTGAAGATATGGAACACAAATTTAGGAACATACGTTAAGGTGAGTTGAGTTGATGAAAAGTTTTACTCCACATAACCATTACCAACTGTTACCACACAAGTCATTGTTTTTATGTCAGGATATAAATAGATTTTTTCTGTCGGCAGAGAAAATGAATAACATTATGGGGGTGGGCCAAAGAAAAGGCAAACTACACTACAGCTAGTTGCAGGGTGTCCCCGGCTAAATGACAGACAGTTATTAGTAATGGACCCTTATTGGGTCCATTTGTACACTTTGTTACATTAACATTGACGTTATACATGTGGGTCCATGTATATAAATATTGTTAAATGTAGCTACTTTTGCCGTATAGCTTGCTACAATTCTCTGGGGATAGCTTCCCCTGTAGCTTAGCTACATTAAATCGAGAGTAACTTGTAGCTTAGCTTGCTACATTTTCCAAGTAGCTTGTCCGTCACTGTCAAGATGCAAGTAGGGTGGTGTCTCACTAAAGTGTGCTACAGCAAAAAAAAAAATATTACATTGTGAAATACATTTTCTGATGGTATATTGGTTATACAAATGCATTTAATACTGAGATAAACCAGGGAATTTATTATAATTCACATTTTAAATATATTCAGTATTTAACTTATTATATCCTTGGCCAAAAAATGTAATTGTTTTGCTTTAAAATGGGCACTGACACTGTAAGGATTTGTGGGCTTATTGGCACAATTGCTAAGAGTCTAACGTTTAGGTTTTTTTTTACTGACCGTGTTTTTTGAGTGTTGGACTATTTTTTTTAAACGTGTACAAGGAACGTACATCATGTGGAATACTTTGTGCATGATTGCTTGCCACAGTTGAAGGAATACCAATTATTGTGTCATTTTGTCGAAAAAATGTTCATGCCAGCTCTCGCCGACCTTTCCCTGCACAAATTTGTGAAGGAAACAGATTTTTTGGATTACCGCTTCACCACCAAAGAGGAGGGTGACACATAATCTCCTCTTCTTCTTTGAATTAAAGAGCAGCTGAACGAAGAGAATGGTTTTACCGCACGTTTTGGAATGTTTCTATAAATAGCGTCCGTACAGGTCATTGGATACCTCTGCAAAGCAGTTGTCTGCTGGTGACATTTTCAATCCACACAGCAATAAACTGCTTTCAGCCCACCTACATTCTGTTAAGTACAGTTGTTGTGTAGAAGGAACAGCTGCACATTCAAGGCTTTGTGCAAACCAAATTAGGAGGCAATATTTATTAGGATTATTCATTTTAAAGTGGAGGCTTTGTACTCAACTACACCAGCTCAGACTGTTGGCCGTTGTTAGTCAAGCAGGGTTCAACGACGCCCTCGGGAGCGACGGGGCAAAGGTTGGCGGCGGTGGCGGCGGAGGGACTAACGTTGAGGTGCTCTGAGGCGGCCAAGTTCTCCTCCTGCTTTGGTGCACTCAAGTCTTCCATAAGTACGCATGAGGAAGTAGAAGGTTCATTCTCAGCCATTGCAAGGACGGAGACAGGAGGAGATGCATCTTCCATCTTTATGTACAAGGCTTGCAGCGTCAGAGGGACAGACATGCACCTGAAACAAAAATAATGATCACGGACAATCGAAGACAAACATAAGAAATTATCGATCAAATCATACTTTTTCATGATGTCAGAGACGTGCCCATCCAGGGAAACGTCCATGCCTGCTCCAAATAGTCTGCATGTAAGCCGGTGAGAATTGGGGATGTCCACCAGCACTGGAATCAAGAAAAAAAAGGTTTTCTTCCATGTCCAAACAACTTTTGCAGAAGTGTAAACCTCCCATTTATACAAAACACACACCTCTACAAATAAACACAACTAAAAAAACAGCATATAAACATAAAAATACAATATTTTGTACAAAACACACAAAAATGTAAATACACTGATAAAATGTAATATAATTATGTTCTGTTTATTTACAGTCTGTGTATTTTGTAGAGTGGGGGGAGGGGTGCTGGAGCCTATCTCAGCTACACTCGAGGGGACGGCGGGGGTACACCTTGACATCATTGCAAATAATGAATTATAGTTAAAAATATATTTGTTATATAAGAAATTAAATAGTTCACTTATTAAATAATTAAAAGGTAAAAACATGTACACAAAATATTTTATTTATTTTCAATTGTTATTTACAGGTTTTGTGTAGTTTTTTTTACAAATTATATTCATTTTTAATTATGTTTCTACAAAGGTTTGTTGTATAAATTATATTCATAATTAAAATTAATTGTAATTAAATATTAAATTGTTTGTATTTTGTAAAAATGTGTATTTATTTTAATCACGTTATGTTTCTATTCATAATTAAAATTAATTATAATTAAATATTTAATAATGATGGACTTGTCCAGGGTGTACCCCGCCTTCCGCCTGGATGCAGCTGAGATAGGCTCCAGCGCCCCCCGCGACCCCGAAGGGAATAAGTGGTAGAAAATGGATGGATGGATGGATGGATGGAAACATTCTAAATGAATACAATCGTACAAATGACTTTATTAAATAATTAAAAGTATGTAAAATTATACAAATTATTTTATGTTTAATTACAGGTTTTGTAAAAAATATTTTATTCATTTTTAAATTTGATTAAGTTTATATTTAAAAAATTTTGTAAAAACATATCCAAGCATTTAAATAAACATAAAATCAATAAATTATTTGTACAAAACTTACAGAAATCCTTTAAAAATAAAACTGGAAAGAAATATTCTGTACAACACAAACATACATAATATAGAAGTAAAATACAAAAACCCTGTAAAAACATAAAACATAAGTTAATAAAAAATTTATACAATAATGTATACAACACAAAAACTGTAAAACAACAAAAAACATAACATAAATACAAATCAATAAGAATGTGTATTTAAAAAAGTAAGTAAAATATAATGAAAATATTTCTGCTCACACACTGCAAGAGAATCCAGGTGGGGTCGGTGAAAGGTCACAGAGAAGCTGGTGTCTGTCTCAAGACGAACCTCGAAATGTTGATCACAGGCTGAAGCTAAAAAAAAAAGGGAATAGCAATAAGAATGGAAACAAATTACTGTATTTCTTAATAGATTACACTTTCACACCTGGACCTGGTGATGTGCAGCTGCTCAGTAAAGTGTTAATAACACACTGATGCCGCAGCACCTCCACAAGATTGGGGACGTGGACAGGATGGGTGAAGGGAACGCTGTCCATCATGACCCCTCTGTGGGCAGGAGAGTCCCACGCCTCTCCAGGAAAAACATACGTGTGGACGGCATCACCTGGAAGACGCTGTAAACACACACACATATTTTAATAAAGCTTACTTAGGATGGTTAAAGAACATACCAGAGTGAAAACATTGTCCTGCCCATCACTTCCTGTCAAAAGGTGGGGAAACGGTGCCCACTGCAGGTCAGAATTTGGTATGGCAACTTCTAGGAATGGACATAAATTATACATTTGTTTGGTTTAAAAATAGCATCATGTTAGAAAATGTATTTAAATACCTGTAATTCGGCTTATCTTGTCAACAAAAGGCACCATGAGGGGTATAGCTGGCTGCAGTTTGAGCACAAAGCAGGCAGGGAATGTTTCATGAGGGACATCCGTCCAGGGGGTGAAGACCGGGTACCTGCCGGGACACATTATTGATCATAACCATGCCTTTCCTCATATTTTTGGGTGCCCCCATTACCAGTTTTATGGATCGTCAAATGTAGATGAGATTTGTCATTAGACACATAAAAAGGTCAAGAAGTCACATTTGCAGACAAACAGGAAGGTTGCCATTTTGGGCTACAAATAAGGGTCGTCTTTTGACGAACTACTTCCCGAGACTTTGATCAAATGAGCCCAAACACTGATTTTAGACCAGGCGTGTCAAACATACAGCCCGAGGACCGGATCAGGCCCGCGAACAGGTTTTATCCGGCCCGCACGATGAGTTTGCTAAGTATAACAATGTACCTCAAATTTTTGAATGAAAAAACAGCTGTTCTAAATGCGTCCACTGGATGTCGCAATAGCAATCCTTTGTATCTTTGTAGATGATGCTACATATGTACAAAATAAACCACACGATATTAGTACATCAGTTGAGGAAAATGATCAAACTACATAAATAACATCCTGTAATTTCATTTTGATATTTTTTATCTTGATAGATTGAAAATTAACACCAATGAGTTGACACACAGTTTATTCAGAAAGTATAAATAACGAAAAATAAAGATAGAATACTATTAACCGCAACATGTAAGTGTAAAAAAAAAAAAAAAAAACATTATGATTTGTACAATTTCAGAGTGTGCTTGTTCTATTTTTAAACAAAGAAAACAATCTGAAGTTGTCTTTATTTTTAAGTTATCGTGCCGTGATTTTTAATAATGTGGCCCCTGATCTAAAATGAGTTTGACACCCTTGTTTTTAGACAGATAGAGGACAAATTGTAAGGCAATTTAGCCTACACCATGTGGGCGGGGTATTTCCACAAAAATGTTAACCTTAATAAAAACCCTTAATTGTAAATGGTGAATAATAAAGATAACACCCTACAGTTTGGCATAAGTCACTTAATGTCTTAGACTTTGACACCAGGCAGCGACATGAAATGACAAAAAAACATTTACATGCATGACCCTGTGTTTATGTGGGGACACAAAAGGCCCTTTAAAGTCGTTAATTTTGGTATGATGAGGTTCATAATTATTTCAACATGATTATTCTCACATATTTCAAAATGATCATTTGCATTACCCTTGGTTGTCCAGTTGTAGTGGCAGCGGCAGGACTGAGGCAATCTGAAGCCTGTGGGTCACATGACTCGGGCACACAGCTATCTGCGCGACCTGTGGGTCAGCTTTCAGGTCTGTTCAATACCATAGATGATTCTAAATGTTAGCTGCATTCAATATGCATGCAGATAAAAAAAACAACATCTCACTTGTAGTCACTTCACCTGCTGTGGCAGAATAAAACTGCAGGGTCAAAGGGCAATCTAGAAGGGATTAAACAAAAAAGAAAAAATCAATTCCATTAAAACAGTGTGCAAGTGTACCTAATGAAGTGGCCATTTTAGTATGACTCTTAAAATGTTATATATATGTTGGAATAGTTTAATTCAACAAAATATGACGCCTAGCGGTGTAGCGGTTACAAAACCCAAAACCGGTGGACTCGTCAGACCACAGAACACTTTTAAACTTTGCATCAGTCCACCTTAGATGAGCTTGGGCCCAGAGGAGCCGGTGGCGTTTCTGGGTGTTTTTGATAATTGGCTTTGGCTTTACATTGAGTTTTAACTTGCACTTACAGATGTAGCGACAAACTGTTGTTACGGACATTGGTTTTCTGAAGTGTTCCTGAGCCCATGTGGTGATATCTTTTACACACAGGATGTGGGATTTTGATGCAGTACCGTCTGAGGGATCTAAGGTCACGAGCTTGGCTGCTTAGGTACAGTGATTTCCCCAGATTCTCTGAACCTTTTGATGATATTACGGACCGTAGATGGTGAAATCCCTAAATTCCTTGCAATAGCTGGTTGAGAAATGTTGTTCTTAAACAATTTGCTCACGCATTTGTTCACAAAGTGGTGACCCTCGGCCCCATCCTTGTTTGTGAATGACTGAGCATTTCATGGAAGCTGCTTTTATACCCAATCATGGCACCAGTTTTTTTCATAGTTTGGCCGGGGGTGCGACTTATACTCAGGAGCGACTTATGTGTGAAATTATTAACACATTACCATAAAATATCAAATAATATTATTAAGCTCATTCACGTAAGAGACTAGACGTATAAGATTTCATCGGATTTAGCCAAGTCGTGAAATTATTAACACATTAACGTAAAATATCAAATAATATTATTTAGCTCATTCACGTAAGAGACTAGCCGTATAAGATTTCATCAGATTTAGCGATTAGGAGTGACAGATTGTTTGGTAAACGTATAGCATGTTCTATATGTTGTAGTTATTTGAATGACTCTTACCATAATATGTTACGTTAACATACCAGGCACGTTCTCAGTTGGTTATTTATGCATCATATAACGTACACTTATTCAGCCTCGTGTTCACTATTCTTTATTTATTTTAAATTGCCTTTCAAATGTCTATTCTTGGTGTTGGGTTTTATCAAATAAATTTCCCCCAAAAATGCGACTTATACTCCAGTGTGACTTATATATGTTTTTTTCCTTCTTTATTATGCATTTTCGGCCGGTGCGACTTATACTCCGAAAAATACGGTAGCTAATATTTGCAAAAAATAAAGTTTTCCAGTTCGAACGTTAAGTATCTTGTCTTTGCAGTGTATTCAATTGAATATAGGTTCAAAAGGATTAGCAAATCATTGTATTCTGTTTTTATTCACGATTTACACAACATGCCAACTTCACTGGTTTTGGGTTTTGTAGATTAGATTTTTAAAAAACAACATGCTGATGTTAGCACTAACATAATAGTTAGCTAGCTTCAACTAAAAATACATGTGAAACAGATGTATACCTGCAGAGTTAGCTTTAAAAATGAGCAGGCTAACATTGGAACATTTCGCGTACTTACAAGAGGGCGCCAAGTCAAGAAATCTTCTTTTTTTTTTACTTTAACCCTACAAAATTGACTATAACACTATCATAAATATAAATGCTAACATTGGTATGATAAGATGGTTCTAGGACGGTGACAAAGTTTATTATTTTTTTATTTAAATGTACAAAAAGCTAAAATGCTAGCATAAAATGTTAGCATTCTAACATTTGCATGCTAACGTGAAAGTTATCATACTTGCAAAATGGCTTGAAGCGACATAGTCTAATATTTTTAGGTTTAAACGTACACAAGTAGATAATATGCTTGCATAAAACATTAGCATATGTGCATAATATCAAAACATTACGGTGCTAATGTTCATGCTCACATGGTAACAGTCAGCATTCTTGAAAGATGGTGCCAAGCAAACAAATTAATGACGAATTCATCAAAATGTACAAAATTAGCTAAAATGCTTACGCGAGCATTGATTTTGGCCCAACAAAGGGTGAAGAAAAAAAAAATAGTAAATTACACCACCCCCTGTGTGTTGTGTAAATATGCAACTACTTAAGTACCTTTCAAAAATGTTTTGCTTGTTGACAACATTTTTTTTACAACCAATCTTGTAACATTTTTATACACACACAAATGCTGGTAAATCTCCTAAAAAGGTGTGGAATGTATTTTGTGGTGATTTGGCAAAACACCCAAAAGTTACAAAGGCTGTTTATTATGGAGTCCAATGAGCTGCGTGAGAAATTTCAATGGTTTCAAACAGCAGCACCCACTGTGTGGGGTGTTTGTCAGAAAAATAATAGCACAGGCAACACAGTAGTGGTGCATGTTTTAAAGTTAAGTTAAAGTTAAAGTACCAATGATAGTCACACTCGGTATGGTGAAATTTGTCCTCTGCATTTGACGCATCCCCTTGTTCAACCCCTGGGAGGTAAGGGGAGCAGTGGGCAGCAGCAGTGCCGCGCCCGGGAATCATTTTTGGTTATTTAACCCCCAAATCCAACCCTTGATGCTGAGTGCCAAGCAGGGAGGTAATGGGTCCCATTTTTATAGTCTTTGGTATGACTCGGCCAGGGTTTGAACTCACAACCTACCGATCTCAGGGCAGACACTCCAACCGCTAGGCCACTGAGTAAAAAATATTTATGATAGACTTAGCTTACATTAAAAGGGGAAGTGTCCTTTTTTTGGAGTTTTGCCTATTGTTCACAATCTCTATGAAAGACATGACGATAGATGTTATTTTGTTTTGCATTCTAAATATTAAATAAGTGCGATCAAAAGTCTGCTTACAATGGAGTATATGGTAGCCGCGCAATTCCGCCTACAAAGCTGTTAAAAAAACATCCAAACACCTCCATTAGAGGTTTTATCTGTAAGTATATACGTAATAGCACATTTATAATAACATTTAATATTTACGTATTTTGATTATTGTAAGCATACGCGGCATTCATTTAAAAAACGCATCACAAAGTTAGCTTTTTTTCCCCCTCTTCATCACTGATTATTACTGACTGCAGACTTTTTGTGAGCCAACAAACGTAATAAAACATCACTTACTGTACAATGGCTGCCGTCATTAGGATGTTGACTGATATAATCTTATGTTTCCGTTTAGATGAAGAATGACTCATAATCATTCAAAGATTAGCATCAATACGAACGGCCCATCGAATCCTAAATAACATTTAGGATTCACCCACTGGGGTGAGTTTTTCCTTGCCCGTGTGTGGGGTCTGGACCGAGGATGTCGTTGTGGCTTGTGCAGCCCTTTGAGACACTTGTGATTTAGGGCTATATAAATAAACATCGATTGGTTGAACATTGCACCAGCGCCACTTAAGCACTTTGTCCAGTTTACATCTGCTGTGACAACTAGAAACACACAAGCAGTGTTGGGACTAACGCGTTACAAAGTAACGCGTTACTGTAATGCTGTTAGTTTCGGCGGTAACTAGTAATCCAACGCGTTATTTTTTATATTCAGTAACTCAGTTACCGTTACTACATGATGCGTTACTACATAAAAAATAACGTAAAATAACGCAGTATCGGCTAAAAACAGAAGATCTGAGTGTGTTTTATTGCAGCGCTACGGTGTCGTTTTTCTAAATCTCTTGTGTCACACGGAGGAGGCGCGCTCTGTGTGTGTGTGTCTCTGAGTGTGGGGAGGGAGGGATGCGCGCTGCAGCATTCGTGAGGGTGGGGCGGAGACAGAGAGAGCGAGAGAGTTGTTAACGCGCATGCGTCGCCAGGCTCAGCTTTTTATCGATAGATTTATCAGATTTAATTTTTTATTAACTATAGCAGGGGTGTCAAAAGTGTGCCCCGGAGGCCATTTGCGGCCCACAGCTAATGTTTTAAAGGCCCACAGCACATTCTAAAAATACTATTGAAATAAACAAAAACATAACAAAATTGAAATAAAAAAGCTTAAAGGTGAAATGTAATTTAGAAAAAGTTGCAATGTTGACTGATAAAACAAAGCTGTTTTTTTTCTTTCAAACTGTCATTGGGGACAGCGTGGCGAAGTTGGTAGAGTGGCTGCTTAGGCTGCTGCCCCCGCGACCCGACCTCGGATAAGCGGAAGAAGATGGATGGATGGATGGATGGAATGGAACAACCTCACAACAAACTTGAAAAGTCTAACAGATTACTCTTCATTCACAATTGAACTTAAAAATTGGCTTTGGAGCAATCAAAGTTGTCAACTTAATGTGTCTTATATGTATGCATGAGAACATTTTGCTGTAAGCTGTGAGTTGTGTGTTAAAATCATGGTTGTTTTTTTACAAATGATAACAGATGTGAACAAGAGCATGTATTGTCTATGTGTCATGATGTAAAGGAGGGGTGGTTGTAATGTATAAGTATGTATCAATGAAAGGGCATTTTCTAACTTCTCTTAATTATATTACATGCTATTGCATAATTGTATTATAATTGGATTACATGTTTTTGTATCTCTTTAATTTAGGTAGCCAGGGACTGCAGATGGAAATTAGCTATTTAGCTATTATCGGGTGCGGAACATAGCTGTCTTTGAGCTTAATGTTTCTGTGCATTGTCCCTTCAAATAAAGACTAAACTAAAAAACTAAACTAAAAAAATTATAATCCCCACAAAGAAATGGGGTGAGGCGGATGGGGGCGACAAAGTGTCTTTTCGTGTCGTTCTGGCCATTTTCGGGTTCTAAATGGCTGTCAAAGAGTAGCAACTTGTCAGAATACCTACTCAGACTTCTTCTGTCCAGGTGAGAGGCATGATTTATGATCTACAATAATCTTACAGAGAGCAAGGAAGCGAGGAAGCAGCAGACCACTCGATGTAAACATAGGGACATACAATCGTGAACACGACGCCGCTATAAATAGTTTGTCTGCGTTGGCGCTTATAATAACAATATCACTAATACTTGGTGAATATTCAAGTCACAAAACCAACAATGAAGTATTGTTGGCGCTTTTTGAATAGTTATTTATTGGATTTTATGGGCGGAATAGTGTAGCTCTCATTGGCTCTGCTGTCGACTGACTTTTATTTATATGTATTTTATATTTAGAATGCATTAAAAAATCCATCCGTCCTCATGTCTTTATCAAAGATAGGCAAATGTCCAACAAAAGTGCAGTTCCCCTTTAAATACACAGTTATGTGGAATAATTAGGAAACAATGTTTTGGCCGCATTTAGTTTACCTTCTTTTCCAGGTATGAAACAGCCCAGTATGCCGTTGTTCACCACATCCATCTGGTGGCAGCTCTCATTTGCAACCCTGCAAGGAAATTTTTTTTTTTTTTTTTAAACTGTTCCATTGTCAATTGATTTCACAAATGACGACGTCTGGAGTCACTCACCTTGGCAAGTGGCACATTTCTTGCAAGTCTTTGGTGAGATGTTGCAGAGCAGCAAATAGTTTGAATTTGACATCGCTGATGAAAAAAGTGGTTAAATGATGAATGCTACAATTGTTCAAATGATTGAATATCAAAATTGTACTTGTCTCCAGGGATGTTGTACAGCGTGAAGAGTTCCTTCAGTTTAGCAGAGAACCCTGCAAAATGTTTTGACCTGTTGTGGGCACAACAGGTCAAAACCATTAGCATCTGCAACATTATTATTTGGGGTCTTAATGACTAAATATGATTACATTATTTTAAAGTCCTATAATAAATACAAACTCTGTCACATTTCACCTTTAAATTTTAGACTTTTTTTAACCATATTTTGATGAATGCATGTTTTCTACTAAAATGAATTAATTGGGAAGAAAACATTTCAATAATGATTTAATGCAGAATAAATTCAGCATAATCAAAATTTTAAATTGTGTATCTTCCTGACACCGGGGTTTCATCCCAGTACGAATGTTTACAAGCCTAGCACTAATGCTGCACGCCACAGGGAAACGATGGGTATCTCTGGGGAAAGTTGCCATTATATTCTTATGAGTGGCAGAGCAGGAAGAGGCTAGAAATACCCTTACGGTAAATGTTCATATAAAACACCCTTTAATGAACATTTTAAATGCTAAAACGAGAAGAGAGAAAAACCTGTTATATCATTGAATACAAATAAAAGCTTATCATGGACGCCCCTGCTTATTTCAGCAGGACAATGCCAAGCCACGTGTTACAACAGTGTGGCTTCAAATGCTTGCTTTGGAAGATGCGGGTTTTTACAACATCAAAAAGGAAAAACCTATTGTTCAAGGCTTCTCTACACATCTTAAAATAAAGCTCAGCTAACTATCATTCAGCAAAGGTACAGAAGTGGAAGCAAAGTTGGACAATTTAGTTTTTCTTTATTTAATAGGCTAACCTGGTTTGATGTTGCTGCTAAAATGTGGGTGTAATGTTAGCACTTTAGCACACATTGCTATGCGAGCGTTGCTACCGTTTGTGTCCTCCTGTTCCACCTCCTTAATGTTACGTTGTTTTACGTGACATGTCTATTACGTTGGACATGTGCAGAGTTACTTAAAAAGCGGAGAAGGAGCACTTATGGGACATATTTGAAGTGGATAAACAGCTCATTAGCATTAAAGCTACACACACAGGTTTTGTGAACACACGTTTAACTGTACATTAAAGCTAACCCTAAAAAAATAAATAAAAAATAAAAACATAAAAAAGCTAGATTTTGGACAACACACTCCCAATACACATCTCTGACAAAGTTTCTAAACATTGAAAATAAATACGAGTATTTAAAGCCATGCATACCTTAGCAGCTGAAGGAAGGCCTCGCTCCTCTGCAACACAAGATTGATTCTATTAATAAGAAATATAAAATAAGAAACATGTGATTGTAACAAATGGCTTGCATGCACGTACGACTGGGGCTCCCCCATGCGGCGCCACCTTCACCTCCTCCACCCCGCCGCACGGCAGCATCGCCACCTCCAGATAGAACAGGTCGGCCGTCAGGTAGCAGGTGGCCTCCGTAAAGTGGAAGCCCATCCTTCAGAAAGGAAAAACATTATATTGAGGGTCATGTAGCTTTTCTCATAATGTGACTCTTTATTTTACCCGTGTTGTTTGGCAATCATCTCCAAACGAGAGCGCGTGACGTTCATGGAAGACACTGGAACGTAAAAACAACTTCAGCTACTTTCACGCAGAGCTTTTTGTGCTGATGTTGGGATTTAAGTAAATTCCTGTCAATCATGTATCATTCATTCTTTTTTTCCCATTTGAAACCACCGCAAAACAAATGTGTTTTAAAGGCCTACTGAAATGAAATGTTCTTATTTAAACGGGGATAGCAGATCCATTCTATGTGTCATACTTGATCATTTCGCGATATTGCCATATTTTTGCTGAAAGGATTTAGTAGAGAACATTGACGATAAAGTTTTGGTCGCTGATAAAAAAGCCTTGCTGTACCGGAAGTAGCGTGATGTCGCAGATTGAAGGGCTCCTCACATTTTCCCATTGTTTACACCAGCAGCAAGAGCGATTCGGACCGAGAAAGCAACGATTACCCCATTAATTTGAGCCACGATGAAAGATTCGTGGATGAGGTACGTGAGAGTGAAGGATTAGAGTGCAGTGCAGGACGTATCTTTTTTCGCTCTGACCGTAACTTAGGTACAAGCTGGCTCATTGGATTCCACACTCTCTCCTTTTTCTATTGTGGATCACAGATTTGTATTTTAAACCACCTCGGATACTATATCCTCTTGAAAATGAGAGTCGAGAACGCGAAATCGACATTCACAGTAACTTTTATCTCCACGACAATACATCGGCGAAGCTCTTTAGCTACGGAGCTAACGTGATAGCATCATGCTTAAATGCATATAGAAACAAAAGAAATAGGCCCCTGACTGGAAGGCTTGACAGAAGATCAACAATACTACCAAACTCTGGACCTGTAACCACACGGTTAATGCTGTACCACCTGGCGAAGCCTAGCAATGCTGTTGCTAACGACGCCATTGAAGCTAACTTAGCTACGGGACCTCGACAGAGCTATGCTAAAAACATTAGCTCTCCACCTACGCCAGCTCTCATCTGCTCATCACGGCCCGTGCTCAACTGCGTTCCAGCGATCGACGGCGCGACGAAGGACTTCACCCGATCATCGATGCGGTCGGCGGCCCGGAGACGGAGGAAGTCAAGGTGAGGACAGCGGCGCGGCGGCGGGCGTTGTAGCTTTAGACGACACCCCGGCCGCCATCAGAGTCGGCAAGTAACATATATTTCCCCAAAGTTACGTACGTCACATGCACATAGCGCCACGCACATACGGGAAAGCGATCAAATGTTTGGAAGAAAGCTGTACTCACGGTAGCGCGTCTGCTATCCAACTCAAAGTCCTCCTGGTTGTGTTGCTGTAGCCAGCTGCTAATACACCGATCCCACCTACAGCTTTCTTCTTTGCAGTCTTCATTGTTAAATGAACAAATTGCAAAAGATTCAACAGCACAGGTGTCCAGAATACTGTGGAATTTTGCGATGAAAACAGAGCTGTTTGTATTGGGATACAATTGTGTCCTAATACTTCAGCTTCAACCCTTGATGTCACGCGCAAACGTCATCATACATAGACGTTTTCAGCCGGAGGTTTCCCAGGAAATTTAAAATTGCACTTTATAAGTTAACCCGGCCGTATTGGCATGTGTGGTAATGTTAAGATTTCATCATTGATATATAAACTATCAGACTGTGTGGTCGGTAGTAGTGAGTTTCAGTAGGCCTTTAAAGTAGTGTAAAAACACTTAATTTATCTTTTATTTTTTACATATTAAATAAAATGTGAAGAAGTTCAATAAACACACTACATTGAAAAAAGGATTTAGCCACCCATCCAAATGATCAGAATCAGGTGCATAAAATTAAGCACTTAGGCATGGAGACTGTTTCTAGAAACATCTGTGAAAGAACGGGCCGCTCTCAGGAGCTCAGTGATTTCGAGCGTGGAACTGTAATAAGATGCCACCTGTGCAACAAATCCAGTCGTGAAATTTACTCGCTGCTAAATATTCCTAAGTCAACTTTATTATAAGAAAATGGAAGAGTTTGGGAACAACTGCAACTCAGCCACGACGTGGTAGGCCACGTAAACTGACAGCGAGGGGTCAGCGGATGCTGAAGCGCATAGTGCAAAGTTGCTACAGACCTCCAAACTTCCTGTGACCTTCGAATTAGCCCAAGTACAGTACGCAGAGAGCTTCATGGAATGGGTTTCTATGGCCGAGCAGCTGCATCCAAGCCATACATCACCAAGTCCAATGCAAAGCATCGGATGCAGTGGTGTAAAGCACGTCACCACTGGACTCTAGAGCAGTGGAGACGCATTCTCTGGAGTGATGAATCACGCTTTTCCATCTGGGAATCTGATGGACGAGTCTGGGTTTGGAGATTGCCAGGAGAATGGTGCATTTCGGACTGCATTGTGCCGAGTGTGAAATGTGGTGGAGGAGGAATTATGGTGTGGGGTTGTTTTTCAAGAGTTGAGCTTGGCCCCTTAGTTCCAGTGAAAGGAACTTTCTTTTTCTTTTCTTTTTTATTATTATTATTTTTTTATAATGTCCTGCCCAGCTTCTCGGGCAAATCATACAGCAGATGTAGATGCCCATATCGGCTGTTCAGATTTACTTTACAAAAGAGAAGTGTAGGATACTACTCTTGTTGCCTTATTTGTATTTTGACTTTATTAAATGTATTTATATTATCATTTGGTGCAGCCGGGCCGGAGCAGGAGGGGATAGAAAGTGAAAAAAAGGAAGACAGAGGGGGGAATTGTGGGGACAAGAGGGGGATTAGACAGAGAGACAAAAACAACAACAGCAAACACAACAACAACAACAACAACAACAGAGCAACATCAGCAAATACGACATGTACAAATATGATGGTAAAAGTAATAGCAAATAAGCAGTTAGCGAAAATAAAAAATACAGAAATGACAATGAGCATTATTACACTAAAAATGGAGCAATATGAATACAAATAGAAATAGTGCTATTGATAATAAACAATACCAATACTTTACCTTTATTATCAACAATACAATTGTTCAAATGCAACAATACATATACGTAATGATAACTTGAGATACGAAAGAATGCAGAAAAATGGAGGGGAAGAAAGAGAAGCAACCTACATTAACCTTGTAGATTGTTATAGTAACAATAGGTTAAGCTTTGTCAGTGTGCCATGTGTTATACCCAGTTTACCCTAGGGCAACAACGTTAATATATGTTTGATGAAACGTAATTATGTGCATGAGTGTATGTGTGCATATGTACTTGTATATGTACAGTATGTGTATATGTGTGCTTGTACATTGAATGTATATGTACAGTATGTGTATATGTGTGTTTGTACAGTGAATGTATATGTATAGAATGTGTATGTGTGTGTTTGTACAGCGAATGTATATGTACAGTATGTGTATACAGTATGTGTGTTTGTACAGTGGCGAAGTTGGTAGAGTGGCTGTGCCAGCAATCGAAGTGTTGCTGGTTACTGGGGTTCAATTCCCACCTTCTACCTTCCTAGTCACGTCCGTTGTGTCCTTGGGCAAGACACTTCACCCTTTGCCTCTGATGGCTGCTGGTTAGCGCCCTGCATGGCAGCTCCCGCCATCAGTGTGTGAATGTGTGTGTGAATGGGTAAATGTGGAAATACTGTCAAAGCGCTTTGAGTACCTTGAAGGTAGAAAAGCGCTATACAAGTATAACCCATTTATCATTTATTTATTATTTACAGTGAATGTATATGTACAGTATGTGTATATGTGTGTTTGTACAGTGAATGTATATGTACAGTATATGTATGTGTGTGTTTATACAGTGAATGTATATGTGTAGTATGTGTATGTGTGTGTTTGTACAGTGAGTGTATATGTACAGTATGTGTGTATGTATGTTTTTACAGTGAATGTATATGTACAGTATGTGTATACAGTATGTTTTTATAATGAATGTGCGTGTGGATGTACGAACTTTGAGTGTGTAAATATGTACTGTATTTATTTGTATATGTATGTGGGAGCGTAGGTACCTATGTATGTATGTGTGTGAGTATATGTGAATTTGCATGTACAATACATTTGACTCCCAGTGTGTGCGGGAGCCAGAGTACGGCCCCAGCCTCCCAGAGAGCCCATCCCACAAACAGTAGGTGCGGTGCCCAGGGAACCAGGGGCCACCGCCCCCACGCAGCCAAGC